>NW_026057582.1:125797716-126094234 GCF_023721935.1 Panthera uncia
TTATTTTATTTTATTTTATTTTATTTTATTTTATTTTATTTTATTTTTTCCCCCTCCAGTTTTTCTAATTGTCCTTAAATGAGGGTTGGGCTGAATTATCCAGCCTACCAATTTTTTTTTTTTTAACGTTTTTTTTTATTTTTGAGACAGAGAGAGACACAGCATGAACGGGGGAGGGTCAGAGAGAGAGGGAGACACAGAATCTGAAACAGGCCCCAGGCTCCGAGCGGTCAGCACAGAGCCCGATGCGGGGCTCGAACTCACGGACCGTGAGATCATGACCTGAGCCGAAGTCGGACGCTTAACCGACCAAGCCACCCAGGCGCCCCACCAGCCTACCAATTTTGTAAGCAGAAATCTTCAAGTAAGTAAAGCAGAAAGCATAAGAAAACAGACTAATAGAAGAATTTGTGAATGAGAGTACCAAAAAGCCTTTTACAGACAGCTTCCCTCAGTTGAATGTCTAAAAAAGGAAGACTGGTCAGAATAATCAACTAAGCTGCGGTTGAATTCAGAAAAGCTGCAGAACTAGAGATTCAAGTGATAGTTCAGAGTGGCTTCTGAACCCAGAGGTTGGTTCCAAAAGTAGTTTTCTTAATTCACCAGCCAAAGAACCAGCAAAATATCACCCTTGCATTGGACTAAGAGCAACAGTAAAAGTCAATTAGGAAGCAAAATGGAAAATACCCATTAACGGGCCTAATGAGGGTGTGTACCCCTGGCAGCAAAATAAGGGGCCAGATAACACCCAACACACACCCTGGACACTAAGATTCTTACAGATTAGAGTGAACAAATTTTTAATACTCCAAATGCTAAGTGTATGTATCGAAAGCTGATGTAAGAAGGGAGGGATCCTACAGGAAAAAACGGGCACCATTCTTTAATAGAATTCTTTCCCTTGAGAAGCGAAAACAGTCAAGAATACCTTCGTCAGATGGCTAACATGCTAAAAGATACTAAGAGTCACTATATGACTCTAACCTTTTTTGTCCCAGTCACACACACAACAAACAGTATTAATGGATCTTCAGTAAAAAGCACATCCTTCTGCTTTTGAGTCTCCGATGAGCCCACAGTCATGGCCAAGCCAACCTTCACTGCAGCCTTGTGAGACCCTAAGCAGAAGGTCCAGGTAAGCTGTGCCTAGACCCCCGATCCACAGACACTGAGAGAAGAAATGTATGAGCTTCCTTAAGCTGCTAAATTTGTGGTAATTTGTTACGCAGCAATAGATAACAAATACAGTGCCACAGGCTAGTACAATACTTTTATTTTAATATGTACTTCTGGTAACAGCTTGGAAAAAACACTGGCCTGAGTATCAGAAGACCTGGTGTAAGTTTCAATTCTACCTTATTAAGTAAACTTGTATAAGGCTCATAACCTTTCTGTGCATCCAGATTTCCTATTTATAATCAAGGATAAAACCTGCCCTGAGAATAAGAGAAAGTGCATGAAACACTGAAAAGTTATAAAGCACTAAATAAGCCCAAATCCAACTGCTTCTCATCAACAGTTCTGCTACCATCACCTCCTGCCTGGGTTATTTCAGCGAACTCCAAACTTGTCTCCCAGTGTTTGTCCTTGACTCCTTATGTACACAGTTGCCCAAATGATCCCTTTAAACTTAAGTCATATCATCTCACTCCCCTGCTCACGATCCTCCAGAGGCTTTCCATCACATCTGGAAGAAAGTCCATAATGACCAGGGTCAGGCACAGTCTTTGCTGTTAATGAGCATAGTATACTGCACCTTAGCAAGATTCTCAATTTAGTCTCTTTTTTTATTATTTTATTTTAGAGGTTGAGAGAGAGCATGAGGAGTGGAGAAGGGCAGAGGGGGAGAGGATCTTAAGCAGGCTCCACGCTCAACATGGAACTCTAGGCGGGGCTCAATCCCACAACCCTGGGATCATATCTTGAGCCCAAATCAACAGTTGGACACTCAACCAACTGAGCCACCCAGGAGCCCCTGTAGTTAAGCACTTAATAGCATGCCCAGCCAAGTTTAAATACCTAGTAAAAGCACTACCGATAATAATCATAATCTCTTGATTACCTGGAGAAGGAGTAAAATTTACCGCTTTTAGAGTAACTATTAAGGTATTATTATCATTGTTAGAAAATTACTAATACTACTGGGCCTGGGTGGCTCAGTCGGTTAAGCGTCTGACTTCGGCTCAGGTCATGATCTCCTGGTTCATGGGTTCGAGCCCCGCGTCAGGCTCTGTGCTGACAGCTCGGAGCCTGGAGCCTGCTTTGGATGCAGTGTCTCCCTCTCTCTCTCTCTCTGCCCTCCCCCGCTCATGCTCTGTCTCTCTCTCAAAAATAAATACATTAAAAAAATTTTTTTAAGAAGTACAACTAGTACTACTAGCAATAACAATATGAACCCAATGCCTTTAAAAGATTAAATTTACTAAGCAAAAATATCTCCATACTAGATATCACTCATGTTCAGAATTACACAATAACCAATAGACACCACTTTCTGTCTCTGAAAACAGAGACCTCTCCTCTGCCCATCTCTAAGTCAGCCAAAACCTTGTTGGAACAGTGCCCTCTGTCTCACGAAAGCAAAGGTAAGGCCAAAGGCCAAGGAACTCTAAGTCAGTCCTCATGGGATATGAATTTTAAGAGCACAGGAATAAATCAAGAGGTAGAAGGAGGAGATATGGGAGGAACAAAGAAGAAATCCTGATGCTAGGGCTGGGCATTTGCCCTATTCAGATATTTAAAGAGAGGAGGAATAGGGAGGGTGCCTGGGCAGCTCAGTTGATGAAGCATCTAACTTCAGCTCTGGTCATGATCAGTTCCTGAGTTCAAGCCCCACATTGGGGCAGAGCCTGCTTTGGATCCTCTGTCCCCCGCCCCTTCCCTTCCCCCACTTGCTCTCTTTCTCTCAAAAATAAACTTTTTTTTTTTAAGTGGAGGAATAGATCATTTTAAAAACTATTTTTATAGATTAGTAATCGTCTAACCACTTTTGGTCAAGAAGTTTGTGATGTTTTTAGTTTTCTTTCCTACACTTGTAGAGGGCAATTTTACAATGAGAAATCTTACTGATTCTAAAGCTGATGTGATATAATTTGACACTTAAACTTACAGTAAGTCCATTTTTGTTTCATATTACAGAGAATGATGATATACTATGATCTGGAGCATGCACATTGTATCCTCCTCCATACCTGACCCACATCCTCCCAAATATGAGAAAAGAATTAATTGTTCATTCCTATTTGTCAAAAGTCTCACAAGGGATAAGATATTCTCTCCCTCTAAGAAAGTATGCTTCAGAATGGTCTGCCTCCAGTGCTTAGTCTAAAGCCAAATTAAAAAAAGATCACCAGGGTGGACAACTGGCCCTCGTCTGACAATGAAAGACAGAGTCTAAAAGAAACACATACAAGTTTCAAGGAGAAAAAAAAGTGGGAAGAAAAAGTCCTTGGGCGTCAAGGCTCTTCTCTAAATTCAGAGGCAATGGACCTCAAGAAGACTGAGGATATGCCAGACAAGAAGCACCAACAAGGAGGAAAAGCAGCCAGTGCTCAAATATTCAAGAAAACAACTACTGCAAACCCTCCCAGAGTGCAGTGCGCATCGCACAATGCTGAACATTAATGAGACCCACACAGCGTAGCAGAGACAACAGGAACAAAGGCTGTCCGGCAAGCAGGGGCCATGGGTGGTATGTAAAATCAAGTTGTTGTTGTTTTAAATTTATCTCTTTCGGAGTTTTCATTTCCTCACACAGAAGCACATTACATATGTGTATTACCAACTCTTTTATATGTTATTTTGAAAGGTATTACAAATGTATAAAATAAATGGATAGAGTTAACTAAATTTGCTGTACTCTTTACCGAAAGACAAAGTGTGTTTTTTTTTTTTAAGTTTACAAAAGTAAGAAATTAAAAACGCAAAGATGAAGGGTAATTTTGGGAAAGGAAACAATACATCATTTAGATACATGTGTGTTTAAACAAAACTGCCTTTTATTTTAGTGGCAGTGGGTTAGCTGAGTTCCTTTAAATAGTCAGGGATTTGCAAAGTGCAAAGCTCACGTAACGTAATCTGTGTTTTCCGCAAATCCCCATCGGTCTACTTACTTAAGAAATCCAGGCTTCCTGGCTGGATGCCGGCATGCCAAACCTGCCCAGTCGTGCATAGTTTTATTTCTGTTACTAAATTAGGAAACCAAAGCGGGCAATGTCTGGGCCAACAGCAAAAAGGCTCAGCATCATTAGTCTGCTTGTCTTCTTAAAAGCCGGATCATTTTAAGATTATTTAATTTTTAATTAGAGACACCAAAGTAATTTAGCCTAATACAGAGCAATACTAAGAAATAATTAAATGAAGACAAAGGGAGAAATACAAACGTTTAACAAAAGTATTCTTTTGAAATAGCCTTAATCATGGTGTTGAAAATAAACTACTACCATTCAAGGCTTAATGTGTCAATGACTGATATGGAAATACTGCCTTCTTTTTCTAAGCAGTGAGGAAGAAATGGGAAGTTATTCAGCACAAGTTTTATAAAGATCTACTAACATACTTTATGCAGAGCACTGTTTAGAGAAACTAAGTAGAGCATTCAGGGACCTGCCTAAAGGAACACAAAGAAGGATTTCAAAAGAACAAAGTCATTTTATTTTCAGATTTGAGAATGACATAAAAATATAGTAGGAAAATACAATTTTCCAAATTCCAAATTTTACTTTCCCCTAACTAGCATAGCAAAGGGGTTTAAATTGTTAGGTAACATACCTTAAAATATTTTAAACACACCTGATACTTTTAGTAAAAGCTAAACCTTGGCTCCTAAGGGTATTGAGAGAATTTTAGTGCTACAACATCCGAGTGATATTTCTCTTATAAACATTTTGTTAAATACAGATAAATTTCAAAGTAATATTTATTTTACTTTAGTTCTCTCTATGAAAGAATTAAAAAATCAAGCATATGCTATAAAATCTGTGTTTTATATGGATGAAATGTATATAAATACCAGAATTTAGACATTGTAGAAAAATTAAAATTTGAGTGTTATAATAGGTCCTTTCAGGACCTATTAAGAACAAATATGACTTAAAGAAAAACAAAGATGTTCACAATATTTACTTCTTTAGCAATACAGACATTCATATTTATTTATAAAGAAGCCACAAAGAAAAGAACCCTTCCAGGAATCATTCAAATTGTTTGGTATCCTTTCATCCAATCTTTTTATACATATTTCCATGATTTCTACACAACACTGAAATGCATTTAAGTAATCTGATGTGAGACAAAACCCAGAGCTTTCATCTTCTTTTTGCTCAACTCCCACCACCAAGATCTGGCCAAAAGTGAGGAGCAGAAGCAGGTCACAGGGGCTGGATAAGCAGAAGCGATCTCTCTCGCTCTCAAGGCTATTCGTCAACTGTCCATCTTACTGAAGTCACAACGCACACCATTTCCATCTGGCCCCCTTGTCTGGCCCTTCACTGTCTCTATATTATTGATAAGAGGCACACTGCTGTGGAAGGCACAATAAAATTAGAGACATAAGCTTAAAGTCAATAATTACATAAAAAAAATAAAAGTAATCGATTGATTAGAAATTATACTCAATAATGTAATAATCCCCATCGATCACTTTGATAAAAGGTCTTCCAGACTCTCTTTTTATTTTTTTTAAATGTTTATCTATTTTTGAGAGAAAGACAGAGTGTGAGCAGGGGAGGGGCAGAGAGAGAGAAGGACAAAGAATCCAAAGCAGGCTCTAGGCTTTGAGCTGCCAGTACAGAGCCCGAAGAGGGACTCAAACCATGAACTGCGAGAGCAAGACCTGGGCTGAAGTCGACACTTAACTGATCAAGCCACCCAGGCACCCCCAGACTCTCATCTTTATCTTCTTATTGCTACAAAAAGAAACACGTATACAGATGAAATACCCAAAAAGAAGGAAAAAATAATTTTCTGATTGTAAAAATATCAATGAAATTTAATTTTTCAAAAGAAACTTGAAAAGGAAAAGAACAAAACGGGAAGACATACATGGCCTCCTTTCAAACCTCCTATAAAGCTACAGTAATCAAACCAATGTGGTACTGCCATAAGGAGAGACATAAAGACTAATGGAAGGAACGTTAGAAATAAACCCATGTTTACAGACAACTGATTTTCAACAAAGGTACCAAGAAAATTCAACAAAGGAAGGATAGTCTTTTCAACAAATTATGTTGGAACAACTGAATATCCCATATATAAAATGAGAGAATATGAAGAGACAAGCCACAGACTAGGAGAAAATATTTACACATAATACATCTGATAAAGGACTTGCATCCAGACAAGAGCAGGACAAACTTGCTGTAAACGGTCATTTAAGTAAACATTTTAGGCTTTGTGAACCAGAGAGTCACTGTCACAACTACTCCCTTCTGCCACTGTACATTCAATATGTGTATGAATAGGCATGGCTGTCTTCCAATAAAACTTTATTTACAAAATCAGGTGGAGGCCCATCAGATCTGGGGGGCATCAGATTTGGCCCATAGGTCAGAGTTTGCTAACCCCTGGTCTCCAACACATCCTTCCAAGTTATCTGATTCCCATTCTATGAGAGCTATTTCACAACTCTGTAAGTTGTAGATTACTGATAGCAATGTAAAATAATCCTTATTTATAAACACTAAAATAAATTATGTTCAATGGAGGGACAACCCTCTGTGGAAAAAAAGTTTTGTTTCCATTCGAAGTTCATTTCAATATTCTTAATCTATAAATGCTCTGTTCTTTGCATCCTCCTTTGAATTGGTTGTAATACCTCGTTTAACAGGTTGAATAAAAGGTTTAACACATCTAAAAATTTTTATATCTGTATGGAAATCATTACCTTCTCATATTTTGTGAAAATTATCCTTTAACATCAGAACATATAAAGAACTCTTACAACTAATAATACAAACAACTGAATTTGAAATTGAGCAAAAGATTTCTAAACAGATACACTTCTCCAAAGAAATGGCAAATAAGTACAACAAAAAGATAATGACTTAGTCTGTTCAGGCTGCTATAATAAAAATACCATAAATTGGGTGGCTTAAAAACAGAAATTCGGGGCATCTGGGTGGCTCAGTTGGTTAAGTGTCCAACTCTTGATATTGGCTCAGGTCATGCTCCCAAGGTTGTGGGATTGAGCCCTGAGTCCCGGGCTCCACGCTGCACATGGAGACTGCTTGAAATTCTCCCTCTTTCTCTCTCTCTCTGACCATCACCTCCATTTGTGTGCTCTTTCTCAAAGAAACAAAACAAAAACAACAGAAATTTATTTCTCAGTGTTTTGGAGGCCGGGGAGTCCAAGATCAAGATGCTGGCAGATCCAGTGTCTAGTGAGGGCCTGCCTTCTTATTACCTACCTTTTCACTGTGACCTGACATGACAGAAGGGGTGAGGGAGCTTTCTTGGGCTTCCTTTATTAAGGGCACTAATCTCACTCTTGAGGGCTCTGCCCTCAATTACCTAGTTACCTCCCAAAGGCACCAATTCCTAATACCATCATCTTGGGGGTTAGGATCTCAACATATGAATTTTGGGAGGACACAGATGCTTAATCTTTAGTTATTAGGGAAATGCAAAATAAAATCCTAATGAGTTGCTACTATACAGCCACTAGCACAGCCACAATAAAAAGACTGGAAATACCAAATGTTGGCAAGGATAAGGAGGAACTAGAACCCTCATACACTGCTAGCAGGAATGTAAATGGTACAGCCACTTTGGAAAGTAGTTTAGCAGTTTCTTTCAAAATGAAAAATATAGCTAACCACACTTACTCCCCTAAGCATTTACCCAAGAGTCAGGAAAACATGTGCCCACAAAAAGCTTGCACACAAATGTTCACAGCAACATGATTCGTAACAGCCCCAGTTAAAAAAAAAATGTAATCGTCAAATCACCTAGTGAATAAACAAAATGTGGCACATCCATACAATATTACTTAGCAATTAAAAAAACCAAACTACTAAAACCTGCAACATACATGCAAGAACTTGATGCTAAGTAAAATAAGCCAGACACAAAAGGCTACATATGACATGATTTGCATTATACGTGATCTCTAGAAAAGGCAAAACTATAGAAATAGATTAGGGGTTGGCTGCGGGTAGGAACAGTGGCTAGGGACAGAAAGGAACTTGGGGGCTTCTGGGGATGATGGACATTTCTAAAACTAGATTGTGATAAGGGTTCTTCAACTGGGTACATTTAATAAGATTCCCCAAATTGAACATGTAAAGTGGTAAATTTTATGCTGTATAAATTGTACCTCTGTAAAGACGTTTAAAAAAAATTCAGTGGGCAGTAGTTTAAATGAATTATTAACTCATGCCAGGAACATAATTACTGACCTTGTTATAAAAATTAACAAGATATTATTTAGAGGACTTTAAAATGTGATGTGAGGGAAAACAAGTTGTGTGCAGGTCACACGTTGTCAATCGGTTGCAGACAGTGCCCCGGAGGTAAGTAAATTGAAATGCTATTTCTAGCTTTTCTGTTTATATATCATAACTTTACATAGTTTCTGATTCAGAAGTGGTTAGAATTTAAACTATCAATAGGAGATAAACACTTATATCTTCTATTAGGTCATGTCTTTTAGTAGCGGAAACACTTTCATCGCTCATTCCATGCCCTTCATAAAATGAAACCTGTTAGAGTTCGAAGAAATTTAAGGATGCTGGATTTTAGTGATAGAAGGTGTATCAGAACCCATCAAGTTAAAACCTATGTAGCACACTGAGCAAGAAAATGGAGACAGAGGGAGTAAGTGACATTAAGTTTATAGGCTTTGGTTTATTGCAAGTTCACAGTTCTCAAGGCTCCATGGACTTTTAAGTGTAGGAAGCTTAAATAGCTTCAGCCATAAAGTCGAAAAGCAATTTCACAGGGTATCATAGGCACCACCAAGAGCATTCAAAAAAAAAATATAAATGATGATTGACACTTTAGAGAAAAATTCTTAAGAAGTACAGAATAGGTAAAATTAATATTTAGTGTTGATTTAAAAAGCTGACTGGATCTACTACATTTAGAACCTCAAAAGACAAAGAGAAGAAAACTCATTTTTCTCTTTCATTTAAAATTAACAGTATTCTATAGTCCATAATATATCATTCATTAAATATATTTGGTTCTTATATTGCTAAATAATGCAGGGATATGATATGTATAAAATATATATATTCAATTATGCCACTGGATCATTTCACTTCAAGTGAACAAAGCATGGAAATTTATCTCTGAACATGGCAGTCCCTCTCGTGTGTATACAGACTGCAGGGCAACAAGTATGAAAGACAGTGTGAGCAAATCCTCCTTCACTGGTTATGCAGAAAAATTAGTAAAGAAAAACTGTCTCATGTGCTCAAATAGGTAAAATATTCAGCCACCCAGTGATAGCACAACAGAAATCATGATTTGGGTTTGGGATACATACAACAATATGCATAATTGTGCATAGTTTTAGAACATGTTTTCCAGGCTGTATTTGCTCTGCTTTAGATTAAACATCTTTTTCAAGTCATGCAAAGATAAAATTACATGAATATTTCTTTGGTTACTCAACTGAAGATTTAAATGATAAGATTTTTTAATCTTATTTATAAAAAACTTACACCCTCATTCATAAAAAATACATACTTAAATTTAAAATTTATTTTTCTTTAATGTTTATTCATTTTTGAAAGACAGAGACTGAGACAGAGAACATGCAGGGGTGGGGCAGAGAGAGAGGGAGCACAGAATCTGAAGCAGGCTCCAGGCTCTGAGCTGTCAGCACAGAGTCTGATGTGGGGCTCGAACCCACGAACCGTGAGATCATGACCTGAGCCAAAGTTGGATGCCTGACCAACTGAGCCACCCGCCCGCCCCTACATACTTAAACTTTACAAGAAGGTACAAATGGAAAAAGGAAAGAAAGATTCTGAATTATTCTAAACATCCATATGTATCTTTCAGGATTATTTCAACATTTTACAATAATGACTATAAAATTATACTAAAAATTATCTCATTTAAGGAAGATGGGATTCATATTAAAAACCTAAATGTATAAGTAAATAATATGACTTCTACAAAGCCTGCTGTTACTCCTTAAAAAATAAATACTAAGATACTGATACTGTAAGTTCACACTAAAGTAATAAATAGCATTTTTTTAAATTTTTGGGAGAGAGACAGAGAGCGAGTTAACGGGAGAGGGACAGAGAAAGAGGCAGAGAATCCCAAGAAAGCTCCATGCTGTCAGCAGGGCTCGATGTGGGGCTCAATCTCACAAACCATGAGATCATGACCTGAGCTGATATCAAGAGTTGGATGCTTAACCGACTGAGCCAACCAGGTGTCCCAATACCAAACTTTTGAAATTAAAAAGAAAATCATCATCAAAACACACCTGCCAGACTTTAATTCTCTTTTAGAAGAAGTCAGGAGCAGGAATGTCGGCAGATCTATCCAAGAAACAGAGAAGACATGCAACCAGCTAATGACATTTATTGCAAGCATAAAGGGACATTAATTTTTTAAAGCCTTTGACACTTTGACAGCCACAGTTTTGACTTACAAGTAAATACACAATGAAAACTAACACAATTTGTTTGGAAACAACATATCTGTGTAAAATTTTGATTTTTTAAAAAGGAATAGTAAAAAGGATTAAACAAAGAACGGTGATGTCAGCCGTCGGCAGCGAGGGGAGAGGTTGGCAACAAGTTGTATCAAACTAAATTTTAATTACTTCTCATTACATCAACCTTTGGCAAATCATAAATCTTTTCATTCACTAAAACAATCATTACCTTTAAAATTACTTGCAAGAAGACAGTATGATTTAAAACTTTTAACAGGTTAAAACGATTTAAAGATGAAGCAAAGAACAAGTTCAAATAAAATATGAAACAAAATAAATGTTTTATGCATTGAAGACAATACTTATTAGGAAATAACCCATATGCTGCCAGTTAGTTTTTCTTCACAATTATACAGTTTGACCTAAAACTATAATTTTCTGATCACATCACAAAAACAATATACTGAAATCAAGGTAAAAAAATACTAACAGCTATAAAATAACCATGAAAATACAACCTTTTTAAATGTATCTATTTAAAACTTGCTTTTTCCAAAGACTGGTTCATAAATACAAATCAAATCACTACGAATATATGAAAAACCTATTTAATACTCAAAAGCTCTTCAGTAAAAATGAACTACGTACCCCAAGTTTTGCCAAGATACCAAAACTACGACAGAAATTACTCCACACCACCTTGAAAATACTGTGCTGCAGGCTGATTTAGATCCAAAAATAACAATTAAATCTCTGAATTTGCATTAAGAAGTGGTGCCTAAAAATATATATTTTCTAAGTTCTCAAGAACATTCACTCCAAAAAATTAAGATCGTTGATATGCATCAGCTTTTTTTTTTAATACCCTTAATTCCTGGTATTCGTGATAACATATGGTTATGAACCCATCATGGGCCTTCTATCACTGCAACCACAACACTTGGCAAATTATTTAAGCAAAAGATTTTAACTTGTAGGAGTAGTTTTTCAAATCTGTAATTCAGAATGACAATCCTGTCAGGATTGTGTGTGACAGAGTAGGAGGTGGATACACTGGAGAGAGAAAATAATGAAATACTCGAACCCACATCATCTGCTTCTGAACACCACTGCACGTCAGCTCAGGCCCTCAACCTCATGCATGACTTCTTAAATCCTCTCCAACTGACCTCAGTACTGTCTTCACGGTTCCCAATCAGCACCAAGCTCGTAAGATACCATGGTAAGAAAAATTAATTGTACAGAGAAAGGGAAGAATAACAGCACTGCCTGCAAAGTGAATTTGGAAATACCCCCCTTAGGATTTCAAACTGGGTCGCTGCTATTATGATGTTAGCTGCTTTTAAATCTTTTCACAAAGGAATGGACCATGGAAAGGAATTCAACATGCCTTAGCCAGTAGTGTGATTGATGGGAGAGGCTTTCCAAGTTTCAAAGGACTAACTTTTCTCCTTTTGCCTTTAAAAAGTATCATCACAATGAACTTTTGTTTTTCAGACACTTGGCACGTGTTCTGCCATTTCCCTTCACATCTTTCCTAAAAAGGAGTATTTTCTCTATTTATTTGACACTGAGAAGGATGCATGGTCCAGAACACAAAACTTTTTTTCTTTTAGAAGAATTTTAATGGCCATTTTTATTCCAAAGTTTTTCCCCAATTTTCAAAGCTTGGAAAAGTTTGTAAATAAAATCTTAAAGTTTTAGCTCCATTTGTAACTATTGTACAATATGTAATAATATCAATAGTAAAAACACTTTTTCTGAGAAATCCATGTTTTTAAGGTTCATTTACTTTGAGAGAGAGTGTGCACAGCTGGGGGAGGGGCAGAGACAGAGTATCCCAAGCAGGCTCCAGGCTATCAGTGCAGAGCCTGACACGGGACTCGATCTCACATAGTGTGAGATCATGACCCGAGACGAAATCAAGAGTCAGATGCTTAACCGACTGAGCTACCCAGGCGCCCCAGAAAAATCCATATGCTTTATCTAATGTAGTCTACCAAGATAATTTTATGTAAAAACCTGAATAAAAAAAACTATCACTATAACATTACTAATATATATTTAGCTATGGTATAAAATTACCTTACTAATAGAGTATTATGTATAACAAAGACACTAGTAAGGTAATGTTATATCTGTGAGAGACACTGAAAGAACAGATTCTGAATATGAGTTTAGGACTCTTAACACAATTTATTCATTTACTCAGTGGTCATCTAGAAAGCTCAGGATGGGCAAGTTGTTAGATTTCATCCCTCTATCCTTTAGTTGTCAAATGGGTATCTTAACCGCCCTGCACTGCACCAAGATAACTAAGTACTAACACACTCAGTACTTCTCTATCCTCTCCGTCTAGTCTCTTCTTTGGAAGTACAAATATTAGTTTAGGATATTAGACAATAAAGTAACATGAGCTCCTTTGAAATCTGGGTCTAGATTTTGTTCATGTTCACTGTCCCCCCCCGCCCCTTCCTCTAATACACAGCACGGTACTTTGAACCAAGAGATAGTTCTTTGTTAGGTGGATGAAACAGTTAAGTACCCCAGGTAATGTAGATAATCCCACAAAATAGAGAAAAGTCTATTTAAATGCTGACCATACATATACAGCCTGGTGACATCAGAGGGGTGCTCTGCCAGAGATTAATTATTTAGATTCTTTATTAGTGAGAAAAAAAGTGCTAGCTAGTTATTTTACCAGCACTGATATGGAATGAGTGAAAAGCTGATTCTCCCTAGGAGGATAAAGTACCCTGAATTTCTAGAGTAGCCACCAAGGAAGGTAATATGGGTGAAGAGCCAGGATCATCTGGGTGGAGAGGTACCATAAGATCCTTTGTGTTTGAGGATTCAAAAACAGAGCTGCTCTATTTTCCCTGAGTTGATCTCTGAGCTACAATGGAAGAGACAGCAATGAAACCAGGGCTGAGCCAGTGTTCCTGGAGTCACCAGCGTTCCTAGAAACTGTAACTCAGGGACCGCCAATGTGGATCACCAGTGACCAGTCTGTACCCACAGGAGTAGGCTCAGCACTTCTGAAGAAGCACTACAGGCTGTGCTATCGTCTGTCGATTATGCCAATAACGTCTCACCAAGTAGGGCAGTGAGCCATGGTGGAAGCTCTGGAATGACCAGGCTCCATTCCTACTCTGTGCTCCAACAGGAAGGCTGGTATGTTCCCCTTCCCACCTCCACATCAGACCAGTGAGCACAGAGATTCCAGAACTATTTAGGTGGCAACAGGACAGGTCTAAGAAGAGACACTAGATTTCATTTCAATAAAGCAGTAAGAGGCTCAACTGGAAGAAAAACACATTTTAAGAAAAAAATAGGGGGACCTGGATGGCTTTGTCGGTAGAATGCCCCACTCTTGATTTCAACTCAGGTCATGATCCCTAGGTTGTGGGATCGAGCTCTGCATCACCCTCTACACTGAGCATGGAGCCTGCTTGAGACTCTGACTGACACTGACTCTCTCCCCCTCTCTCCTTCTACCCCTCTCCCTGACACACACATTCTTTCTCCCTTTCCTCTCTAAAAAAAAAAAGAAAAGAAAAAAGTAATAAACTTGACCATACTTGAAGGCTGAGGTTTTAGAAAAATTCATACTAGTTATATGTAGTACATATTTCTGTGTTTGTGTATTTTTGCATACATATGTCCTTTTGTTATTTTTTAGAATTTTTATTATTAAAGTACAACATAGGCTGCTTTAATGTTTTTAATTTGGACTAAAAATCTTTCCTTTTTTGGTATGCAAAACAACTTTTCAAGGATAAAAACATTTCAAAAAAATAGGCTGATTTATATGCCAGATGTAAGCAACATCTTTTCTGACTCCTGGTTACATTTTGTTGTTTGTTTCTTACCACAACCTTCTCTCATGGGAGTTTATAGCAAATTGCAAAAGCATCAGGCTTCTGTTGACTATCAAGAATGAGTGGATGCTTCTAATATCCACTAGCCCTTGTGGTCTTTACCAAAGGGTGAATCTAAAAAATGTTTGCCAAGTGGCTCTGCACTGATGGAAAACCTGCCTTAATATTCCTTTATTTGTAAGTGCATGGTATTTGTCTTCCTAATAAATCACATAATTTTACTTAATCAAGTCAGAAAAGACCTTTGGAATAAAATGAGTTTAAATTTGCTCTGTAACAATTAATGTTCCAGTTCTGATGCTGGAAGTAGGAGAAGGCAATATACAAACGTTTAAGTGCTACATAGTTTATACATATGAAAACATGCAGGTTAGCAATCAGATGAGAAATCAAAGAACATCTAATAGGACTCCCACTCCCAGACATGACAGGGTCACTGACACCAGACTTGTTCCCCACTAAAATACAATAAAACTATTCAAAAATATATGAGGCAACAGTTCTCAAGCAATAGACAGGAAACAGAGAACTCTGATGTTTGAAATCCGGGAACACAAGAGGTGAGGGATGTGTTGGATGTGGCTTTCTGCTAAGGGGCTCACGCTGGGCCACAGCACAGGGAAGTGGAGCCCAAGGCAGAGCGCAAGAGCCAGAGGTCCGGCCTGGGAGCTGAGGCAGCTGGAAAATGTAGGACAGGATACGAAAGGGCAGCAAGCTGTGAGAGGGTGAATGGGTGTTTAATGAAGAGCATACAGGAGAGCACAAAAGAAGGTAGTGAGCAGAAGACGATGAGCAGGTTATCATCCAACCTTAGATCGGGAGAAAAAAAATATTTTTTAAATAAGAACAAAGCTTCAGGGACCTGTGAAACGACTGTCAAATGATTTAACGTGGATAACTGAGGTTCCCAAAAGAGAGGAAACAGGGCAGAAAAATATCTGAAGAAATAATGACCGAAAACTTCCCAATTTGGGAATCAAGAAAACCCCAACTGGGATATTTTAAAAATCCTACATTGTGTCACATCGTAAACAAACTGCTAGGGAAAGATAAAGAGAAAAATTTTAACATAGCCATGGACAAAAAGATATTATATACAGTGTAACAATGATACAAATTGCAACTGATTTCTCATCAGAAACAATGGGGTCAGGAGACAATGGAAGGTCACCTTCATAAAGTGCCAGAAAGAAATCCTGTGAACTGAGAATTCTATATCCAGAGAGAAGAGTCTTCAAAAATAAGGACATATTTGCATAAAGAAAATTGAGACGGTGCATGGCCGGCAGATCTGCACCACAAGAAATCCTACAGGAAGTACTGTGAAGAGAAACAATAGCAGATAGAAACTACAACTACAGGAAAGAATGAAAAGCACAAGTAATAGAACATAACGTGGGTAAATACAAAGAATATCTTCTTTCAATGATCTTGATTTCCTTTAAAGACAACTGACTGTTGCAATATAGACACTACATTGTAGAGTTCATAACATATATAGAAAAAATATGATAAAGTAACATAAGGAGGGTACATGGAAGTATACTACTGGGAAGATTCTTACAATTTATATTAAGTGGTAACATATAAGTGAACTGTAATAAGGATACATATATATGAAAATATACATCCATAAAAAGCCTTACACAAGAATGTTGGATATTAGCTGTATCCATCATAGTCCAAAGCTAAAAGAAACCTGTATGTCCATCAAGAGGAAAATAAATATATAAACCGTATATTCAAACATTAGAATACCACTCTGCAAATTAAAGAAGATTGGGCTACCAATATATGCAACAGCATGGACACATTACTGTGAGTGAAAGAAGCCAGCCACAGTGAGCGTTCTGTATGGCTGTGCACGTATTACGTGCAACCACAGGTTACATTAGTCTGTGGTCACAGAAGTCAGAAGAGTGTTCGCCTGTGGCACACAGACTGGAGAACACATGAGAGTACTTTCTGGGGTAGTGGAAATGTTCTACATCTTGACTACGATATTGATTACGTGGGTACGTACATTTGTCAAATCTCCGAAGTGTACATTTGTGCATTCCACTCTATGTAAATTTTACCTCAATAAAACAACTGTAAGGCAAAAATGGGAAGAAAAAAAATTAAAAGAAAAATACAAGAGAGGAGATGGCTATGATAACTGTTCAAGTTAGGTGTTGGGAGTATGGGGGCTCATCATTCTATTCTGTGTCCTTTTGTATTTCAAATTTTCCATAATAAAAAGTTTTTCTAAAAAGAAAGGCAATAATAATGGATCACTAATACATTTGTATAATGTATTAATACACAATTAATAATGTATATTTCAAATTTGCTAAGAGTAGATCTCAAGTGTTCTCACCGCGCACACGCACACAGTAACTATGGGAGGTGATGGATATGTTCATTACTTTCATTGTGGTAATCATTTCACAATGTATATGTATATCAAAAAATCATGTTGCATACCTTAAAAATATATAATTTTTATGTGTGAAAAATAAACAAAGGTCAAAAATAAAATTATAAGATAACACAGTAAAAAAAAATTAGCCAAAACATTTATTTAACTTTCTCCTTACGGTATCTGGATATAAACCTATAGAACTCATTGCCAAATAAAATACAAAGTTATTAAAATAATAATTTTTCTTAAAGGGAACTAAGTCTGCTCAGGCAAATAGTGCTTCAAGGTTCCAAAGTTTTTATACCATAGACCATGACATCAATAATCCAGAACAGTTTTTTGGGTTTTTTTTGAGTGATGATTATTTATTCATCTTGGAGACAAGTTAAGTCCATACTATTAAATTGGCCTTATTCTTTCAGGCCGGGTTTTGGACTAAGGAAGATGTTTCAAGCAGGTGTATCAAGCACCTTTCTTTTTTTTTTTTTTTTTTTTTTTTTTCAACGTTTTTTATTTATTTTTGGGACAGAGAGAGACAGAGCATGAACGGGGGAGGGGCAGAGAGAGAGGGAGACACAGAATCGGAAACAGGCTCCAGGCTCCGAGCCATCAGCCCAGAGCCTGACGCGGGGCTCAAACTCACGGACCGCGAGATCGTGACCTGGCTGAAGTCGGACGCTTAACCGACTGCGCCACCCAGGCGCCCCTCAAGCACCTTTCTTCAGTCCACAGTGCATGATGTCTGTTGGAGCCCCATGCGTGTATCTCTCAGACCTACCACTTCCATTTCTTTGGTCAGGGCTCCACTGCAGTATCCATATCCCTGTGGCTGAGGCCTTTTCCACAGAAGGCTGCTGCTTCTTCTGTGTACCTGTTGTAGGTACAACAGGCCCCAAGGACCCTCTCATCCAAGCAACTCTGAACCAATAATTTGGGGGAGTTGATGTTTTCACGCTTAGGCCTCTCAACACTTGAGCAGGATGATTCCCAGGGATGTGTTTTACGTGGGATTAAGCTGTCGTGGCCCACTGTGGTGGCTGGTGGAGGAGTTCAGGGCATGCCACCCCAAAATATGCGAGTCTGGCATATGAGTTATTTTGAGTTAAAGACACTGGAAAGTGGCAGAAGCAAGGAGGCACGTTTCTCCCTAGAAGCACGAGAGAAACTCCCATGTAAAAGGCGTCCTCCCTGTACCAGGAGGGAGACATTCTTATCGCCAGAAATGGAGAGTCGAGGCCCAGGGAAATCTTAACGAACCAAACTTGTTAAGCCAACCTTTACATTCCTAGTCACTGTTTCACAACTAACTGCCCTAGCCCAAACCCCTTTGTCTGGTCACATTTTCATAACTACTACCCTTTGTCCAATCTAGTGTAGAGGTGTTTGGCTTTAACCACTTCTTCGGGTCTTCATTTTTCTCGTGAGGTTTCCTTTGCATGTGTAAAAATTACTAAGTAAAATCTGTATACTTTTCTCCTGTGGATCTGTCTTATGTCAGTTAATTCTTGGGCCGAGCTGGAGACCCTAAGAGGGCAGAGGAAAGGTGGCACCTCCCCTACGCTGACTTAGTAACACATTCTTTCTAAGCTGCCTCTACATTCCTGTATCCTGTCACTACTTCCCACCAGCGTTCTCTGTTCTTCCTAAAAAATGACCTGTGCTCAGGGGGAAAGAAAAAGAGAGAGACGTCTAATATGGTGCAAAGAGGAAAAAAAACCAGATGACAGGATGAACCACTTTATACACATACTATTGCTAACATACAGATCACGCCGTTGCTAACCCTCAACTTCCTACTACTAGCAAGAGCCTTTGCAACTTCCAAGCATTAAGAGTTAAGCAAAGAGGAGAGTTCAAGATACAATTAATCCTATTCCCCAGAATGGCCATGTGAAGCCTTTGGCCGTGTTAAGTGGAGCTCTTTGGGCTATTTGGCTTCACAGAAGCCAACAAAAGAGCGATCTTACACACAAAGCCTATGAGCCGTAAGAATACAACTAGTAACTGGGATACTAAAGAAAACATAGAATGTCTCTGCCTCCATCTTCTGTGTATCTCCTTCATCTTTCTTTCTTTTTCTGTTTCCCAGTCCGTGTGCCTACTTCCCAGTGCCTCACAAGATTACACAGCATTGTGCAACAGCCCAGAGAGAAAGAGAGGTTGATTTTCTTTTTCCAATTTCCCTGCTCTCTCTTATTCTCTTTCCTTGCCCCTTACCAGCGTCTTCTAAAATTCCCAGGATGAGAACTGTCCTGCTTGGGTCAGGTACCAACACCAGGACCAATCAATTGTAGAGATAAGGCCACGTCACAAGGTAGGAAAATGGCCGGACACGCAATCTAATGGAATGGGGGAAAGAGACATCCCAGAAGATGAGTTCCAGTCCACAAGGCCACCACTACCATGTGGTTATTGGCAGACAGCTCAACAGAATCAGCCACTATGAGTCATGGATGTGTCTGAGAAACTGGTAGAAACACTGGACCTTTTTCATAACATGTACATAATCGCAGATACCAAACTGTGTGCAAACTACATGGCGTTCGTGAAACCCCTATAATCCATTCTTAGATCCTAAGTTTAAAACTCTATATGCATCTAGATGTTTCAAATGGTTCAGATTTTTCAAATATCGGTCTAAAACTTTTCAAATTTTAAATACTGAATACAAAATTATATTCAAAGGTTTTCAACCACAACAAATCCACATAATGAAATGTTAAGTCTTTGAGGAAATATGACACATAGAAGTTTATATCATACATGATAGACAGGACTGGGTGGAGGTAACAATCAAATATCAAATGATCTCTACTGTCATCAAATGCAGACAACATGGGAGCCCTCACATTTTTTTTTTAACTACACTTAGAATATTTCCCACTGTATATGACCAACACGATCAAACACTGGGGGACATGTACCTAGCTCCACTGCCATTCAAATCATAACACTCGCAATTACCTCATAAAAAGATAAAGTGAACCAAATAATTAGTAAGATCTAGTCCACTGCTACTCATGATGGCCTAGAATGAAAAAAATCTACATATGGCTCAGTCAAAAGTTTCTATTCAAAATACAGCTATTACTGTATGTAATTTTACTCAAAACAGGCAAAACCAAACATATACAACAGAAGAGAGCTACGGAAACAAAACCAGAAATAAATGCTTACAATCACGCAACAGGTGAAATATAAACTAAAAATGATATGAAAGCAGTCCAAAAACCTATACCCTTCACTGGTTATTAGGAAGCAGTCAATGATATCAGTAGCACATCCTTAATCTCCAAGAGTATATAATGGAAGGAAATGACCACATTCTACCGCAAAATGTTCTTATATTACAGGAAAAAACAGAATAATAGAATATAAGGAACAATGGTTTAACAGAGAACTGCATTGGTCATATGCTCCTTAAATTTATATAAAAAAGGACTTATAAGTACAGTATTATATTCATGTATTTTGATTCTACAATAGATCTTGTAGAAGTTTCATATATGAGAGTATGAAAACCCGAAGTATTATCTTTACTGATACATTTCCCAGGCAATCTCCAAAAGAGAATCTAATTTCCTGAGTATCTGAATATATAAACTCCTTGAAAGCTAGAATGATAAAACACCACTGAGTCCGATTACATACAATAAACTCTAAAGGAAAAGATCAGATTCCTACACCACATTAAAATTTTTTGTATTAACTGTAACTGGAAAATGTAAGACAGTAATTATATGGGGTTAAAGAATTTCTTAAGCAGAGTCAACTGCTGTACTCTTTTTGTAAATATTGAGCCTACATATTAAGGCCAGCACGTAAAGTCTAAAAATTAATCAGTTATAATGCTTCACTCAGAAATTTTTATATTTGAAAACCTTTAGAGAAGGTGTCTTTTATATCACAAAGAAATATTACAGATTTTTTCATTCATGGATTAAACATGAATAGTTTAGAGTAGTTTTTAACATTCTCACATGACCCTGAAGTCCTACAACAGGTAGTAATTTGTAATTCTGGTTGAGTCACACATTTCACCTGGATACACTAAGAGACTGGTTGGTGTTCCTGAGTTACTAAGTAGAAATAAGCCTCAACAATGTGACATCTGCCTTTTTCTCTGCTCATTCTTGAATGCAAAGTAACTTCCATATAATACCTAAAGCACAAGTTAAAAAAAAATTTTTTTTACATACTTCATCTTTTTTTTTTTTTTAAATATGGAAGATGACATATGGCAAAACTTGCAAATGTATGGATTCACAAAGGAAGGTCCCTGGATGCTCCCTATAAGAAAGTCACGGGGTTTAATGGTAGCTCAGGAGAATGCAGAATTTTGGTACCATACTCGGGCACATCACAATCTAAGAGGATATTCAGTAGGCAGAACTGACGATTAGTCCCAGGACTCAAACTTAAATTCTGCTGTGAAATTCTGATAAGATTTATTAAATCAAAGTTAATGTACAACAATTACCTCACTAGAGAATGAGAGAAAACACTGTACGTATTTCCTTTTTGGATACTAAAATGATTACATCATGCAAAGTTCATCTGAATTCTCTATGTAAAATATTCTGAACTGAATTACCTTTTTGTACAAATATTTCGCCAGGGCAGTGACTTGACGGGGCACTGACTGCAATGCATAATTGTAGTAATTGTAGGTAAAAGCATAAATGCCACCTTCTCATGTCTGCATCAGGGAAAACTCCCTTAAACACATTTCACCCTTAGTTTCACCTTCAAACAAACGGACCACCTCAAATCCTAAATATACCCAAAGCCCACTGCCTAGACACACAGTGAGAAACAGGCATAACAGATTTGTAAATAGGCAAGAAACTACTTTGTGCTATAGACTATGATTACCTGGAGGTAGGAATTGCAGTTGGTTATTAGCTAATCGAAGATGACGTAAAGCTCTCAGACGACCAATTTCTGGGCAAACAATTTCTAAGGCATTGTCACTAAGATCCAAACATTGGAGTTTTACGAGAGATCCAATGGCTTCAAAAAGAAAAGAAAGGTGAAGGGAAAATTAATTTGACCCAAGTGTTATGACAAATCTTTAATGCAAGTACTACCAAATTAAATATTTTAATAGTTAATATCCCTGCCTCTGTTGCTTGCAAAATAGTAAAAACATAGATCTTTTAATTCAATCAAAACTGCTAACTGAATTTACTAATTAGGGGAGACAATCTTTGAAACTAACAAGTTAAAGATGCTTTATAAGTAAAATTCCCTAATACACCAACCAAAATTTGCTTTACTATTATAAAGCAAAGCTTAAACTATGGTTATGTCGTAACTAAAATTGGAGTGCCCTTACCTTCTGGCACCACAACTATGTTATTTGAGTGAAGGTATCTGTGGGGAAAGAAGAAAAAAAAAAACGGAGCTGTTATCATTCAGTCCTTTTGCTAGATAACCAATTTGTAAAATGCTCACTTAGAAATTTATCAAATATAAAGGGACCAAAATGTTCTATCATACCCCAATCTAAGTGCATGCCATAAAGCACATGGTCATCACAGATAATTAATAATATTTTCAGAATGGTATTTTATGCTGGAATGGCAAATATTAAACCTATTTACTGATTTAAGTTGTTATTTTAAAATAAAAGCATACACAATAGATGTATTTCGAGTTATTTTTTTAAACTGACAAATTACTAGTTTTACAAAACAAATTACAAATTACAAAACAAATTACTAGTTTTTCTAGTTCATTTTAAAGTATTCGGGTTTTCAGAAAAACACCTATTGTGTAAAGAAAAATCAACACTTATTATGTAAATGAAAATGCAACTTTTAATTTCAAATGGAAGACTTACAAAATAAGCAAACCAAGGCTATTTCAAGCTAATATGCTGACAGAGAACCAAGAATGGAGAGACTAAATGCTGATCATTTACAGTATCTGTCAAAATACTCAACTGTCAAGGCACATAATTTATTTCACAGCAAAAGGAAGTCTCATAAACAAGAATCAAATTATTTTCTTAAAAAAGAAAAAAAAAAAAAGTTATCCGGCTGACAAGTCCAGGCAAGCCTAAGTAAATAACAATTTTCCCACTGAAGTATCTTTAGCACCCTCTGGTGGAGACTTTATGCAATCAGCAGCAGCCTGATTGAGAACAAAACAACAGTGACAACTGGAGATCACATAGTAATAATTTTAAAAAATAAATGTATGGGGCGCCTGGCTGGCTCAGTTGGCACAGCATGCACCTCTTAATCTCAGGGTTGTGAGTTCAAGCCCTATATTGGGCATGGAACTTAGCTACATAACATAATATAAAATGTTAATATAAATAAATTCGTATCACTGATTTTCAGAGAACTAAATTTTTTTGATCTTTTCAAAACTATCATTTTATTTACTATGCCTCATCAATCAGTCTTCATAAAGTATTTTTAAATTTAATTTTGAAATTTTCTTCTACATTGTTAAACCTAACATCAAAGGTTAAAATGTCACGGACACAAAATAAGACACAAAATTAATACATTTAAGATTATTCTATGCTGCATTTAATAAATTCTGTGTAGGTACTAACCTGCTGGGCCTAAAACATGTTAAACAATTATACCATTCTATGATATTTTTATTCCTTGCTTTGTATGTATAAACTGATTTCACATTTTAAAATCCATATTCTTTAAACATTAATTTTAGGAAGGAATTCCTAACCGCACTCTCAGGTGACTCTAAAAATTCTTTGAACTAAAAGACTCTATGTAAATAAGTACACGCACACACATACGTACATATACACACATTTACATTTGTTATACAAAAGCCAGAGTGCCTAGACACCAAAATAGAGACAGTTGATTTTCAGTTACCCACAATACATTTGCCTCAATTTCTACATATGCAAAAGGATCCTAAAATGTCGAAATCAAAAGATGAACCAAAGCACTCAACATCATGAATGAAATCAAAAGGTGTATTTTAACACATTAAATTTATCTACATTAAAGTAAAGAGTGGTCTACAGTAAGAAGAGAATGTTCCCAATCCTAACTACAAAATGTAGGTGCCCAGGACCATCCCCCACCAAGTGAAACACCATCTCAACTCCTCAAGTTATTGTGATGTGCAACTGATAAAGAATCATCACTGGTGGAATGGATCAGAGAGCGAGCTCTGGAGCCAGAATGACTGCATTTCAGTAGCCATGTGGCCAAACTCAACTTCTCACTTTCATAATCTGTAGGAGCAGAGAATAGTAACACCAACAACATAGGGATGTTGTAAGGATTAAATAAATCAATAAATGTAAGGCTTTTAGAATAATCAGAGTGCCATGAATGCCACTGTTATTGTTGTTATACAGTTATCACGAGTCACCTGTAATCAAAGGTTCAACAATTTTGAGTCACTTCTCTTTACTTGCTTTTTGTAATTTCAAAGTAATTGAAATGTTGGAGTTTCAATGTAACTAGTTTTCATCATGTTCTCCTATAATGCAAGAACTTTCTTTCATTGCTGTGGGAATGCAAAACAGTACAGCCACTTTGGAAGGTGGTCTGGCAGTTTTTTAAATAAAATTAAATACAGAAGTTTACTTAATAGTATTATGCCAATGTCACTTTCTTAGTTTTGACAAAATTTTAAGATGCTAAAAACAGGAGAAAGTGGATGAGAAGTATACTGGAACTCTGCACTATCTTTACAACTTTTCTGTAAATATAAAATTGTTCCAAAATAAAAAGGTTGCTGATTAAAAGATCAGGACTTTTATTTCCAGCCATAATGGAGTAACAGGGACCAGATTTACCTGACTGCTGTAAGCAAAAAGAAAATTGGAAGGAATATATGACACAATTATTTTGATATTAAAAACAGGAAATTAGGATTATGTTATCTGAGAGAGAAGAAACAAGGCAAGCCACACAAGATCCCTAGGTTTCTGCCTGGATGTAAAACTGATGGTATAGGACTGCGTCCCAAACAAAGTATGTACGTCTCACTAAGTTATGGAGACACAAGTCAGAATTCAGAGAAACCGAGGCAACTGGAAGTTGTGGGGTGGTGGGGTAGAGTTTGGGGGAGAGGATACTACAGGGAAAAAAATCCTTTAAAAACTGAAGGATTCTCTGACTGATAGCTGAATAGTAAAATGTAGCCTAGGCAAAGTAACTGAAAATCTATCTGCTGAATGGTCCACAGAGCTCACACCAGACTAGAAGGCATTTAAGTTCTGAGCAGCAAGTCTTATTGATTATTTGGCACATTCAAATCAGATCCTATAAAGGCCATGCCTTAGTAATAGAGTTAAACTACCACTAAAGTAGAGGTTACTCTAGACCTGTCCTCACAAAGTGTGGAGACAAACCATGAAAAGATCAAACTAAACTGCAAATAACTTCATGCCAGAATAAGGCAGCACAAGAAAAAGGCAGACAACAAAGTCTACAGACTCACCAATGTAAAACTTATAAGATCCAGCATCCAATCGAAAAGTAGTAGATATGCCAAGAATCAAGAAAGTGTGACCAATACCCAGGATTAAAAACAGTCAATACAAGTAGATCCAGTATAATAGAAACAATAAAATTAGCAAACAAAGACATTAGAACAACTACAAAAAATATAGCAAGCTATTTAAAGGATAATATGAACACTGCAAGAGAGACGTTAAGGTATGAAGAAGAACCAAACAGAACTTCTAGAGTTCAAAAACATAATGAACAAAGTAAAACAACTTCATTAGGTGGGATGAACAGCAAATTAGATACTGAAGAAGAAAATATTACTGACACTGAAGACAGAAAAATACAATTTGTCCATATTGAAGCACACAGAGACAAAAATAGATGGAAAAAAACTGAAAAGAGTGTCAGTGATTAAAGGAAAATACTAAACAGTGTAACAAACATGCAAGAGTCCCAGAAACAGAGACAGGAGTATAGAAATAAATATCTAAAGAAATAACGTCAAGAAATTGCCAAATTTGATGAAAATCATAGAAACACGAACCCAAGAAGCTAAACGAATGTCAAATATAAAGAAAAAGAAGGGGCGCCCGGGTGGCTTAGTCGGTTGAGCAGCCGACTTCAGCTCAGATCATGATCTCACTGTTGGTGAGTTCGAGCCCCGTGTCAGGTTCTGTGCTGACAGCTCAGAGCCTGGAGCTTCGGATTCTATGTCTCCCTCTCTCTCTGCCCCTCCCCCTCTCGCACTCTGTGTCTGTCTCTCAAAACTAAAATAAATGAAGGTTAAAAAATTTAAAAAAAAGAAAATCACAAGATACATCAAAATCAAATCCCTGAAAATGAGCATAAGATCAAAAATCTTCAATGTAGATAAAGAAAAAATAAACACATTACATACAGAGGAACAAATATAAGAATAACAGGAGATGTCTCTTCAGAAACTGTGCAAGCCAGATGATAAGGAACATCATAAAAGTGCTGAAAGAAAAGAAAAAAAAACGTCATCAAGAATTCTAATTCCAGGGGTGCCTGGGTGGCTCAGTTGGCTGAACACCCATCTGACTCTTGATTTTGGCTCAGGTCATGATCTCATGGTTCATGGGCTCAAGCCCCATGTCAGGCTCGGCGCTGACAGCGTGAAGCCTGCTTGGGATTCTTGCTTTCCTTCTCTCTCCACCTCTCCCCTGCTTATACACTTTCTCTCTCTCTCAAAATAAACTTTAAAAATAAAATAATATGGGCTGTTTGCCATCTATATAAAAAAAAAGCATTTTAATTCCAGAAGATCAAAACAAATAAACAAAAACTTCAAGACTATGAAGATGTTTGTAAAACAAAAACTGTAACATTTTCAGAGAAAAAACTAATGTGAGATTTTTTCTCACAGAAAATCTTCAGGGCCTAAGGCTAGACAAGGAATTCTTAGACTTGACACTAAAAACATCCATAAAAGCAGAACTGATAAAATGTAAAACTTTTGCTCTACAAAAGAATAGAAAGAGAATGAAAAGATAGGGGCATCTGGGTGGCTCAGTTGTGGGAGCGTCTGACTTTGGCTCAGGTCACATTCTCACAGTTCATGAGTTCGGGTCCCGTGTTGGGCTCTACACTGACAGTGCACAGCCTGCTTGGGTCTCTGTCTCTGTCTCTGTCTCTCTCTCTCTCTCTCTCTCTCTTCCTCTTGAAATAAATAAATTTCTAAAAAAAAAACTTAAAAAAAAAAGACAAACTACAAATTGGGAGAAAATATTTGTAAACAACATATACAACAAAGAACTGGTTTCTATAATTTGCAAAAAAAAAAAAAATAAAAACCTCTTAAAACTGAAGAATAAAAATCAATCCAACTAGAAAAAGAGCAACAAATGTGTTTCACTGAAGAAAAGACACAGGTAACCAACACATACTTGAAAAGAGGTTCAGTATCATTAACCATTAGAAAAATATACATTAAAATCACAATGACATAAAACCACACATCTATCAAAATGACAAAAATAAAAACCAATGGTAACACCAAATACTGGTGAGATGTGGAGAAACTGAAACAATACCTTGCTCAGGGAGAATATAAAAAGGTGGAGCCAACCTGGAAAATTATTTGGCAATTTCTTAGGAAACTACAAATCCAGAACAAAAGTGAAAGAGTAAGGGCCTCCAAAAATTATTTTACATAAAATCAACAAGAATATTGGCAAAAGCAGTAGTAAGAAGCTTATGTACAAAACTCTGGAAACTAACCAAAGTGATACAAGGAGGGTTATATCTTAAGAAAAATGGCAAAAATCTCAGTAAGCACAGTGAGCTGTGTGAACTTTGGGGCATTTTCAATTCTTCTAACTGTATCCCTCACTCTCCACTCTGCAGAAGCATGGAAAAACAAAACAAAAACCCAGTCCACAATCGAAGTGAAAAAGCGGCAGTGGCAGCGTGCCTAGCGCCTGAAGGGACAAAACCAGGTCAGCACTCACTCCCAGGGAACTGGCGTCATTTGACTTTGTCTCAAGGTTCCCTGAAAGGCCCCATCTGCAAAGCCCTTTTTAATCTGATCTGCCTAGAAACTTGCCCCCTACAAAAACTTTCCCCAGTTCAAACACATTATGGGCAATTGTTTGACTTCACACCCACCTGAGTCAATAAATAACAGCTGGTGCAAACAACAGACAACCAAAAACCTTAAATGGAAAAGCTGGGCAAGATGTCCAGAGGAGCTGTGAAAAGCTCTGGTGTATTTCTGGAATTCTAGAAGGTCTAAGGCAGGTCAGAAACGTGCAAATGCTCAGGAAAGAGATGAAAGACTCTAAGCAATCAGCTCTGCCGAACTTGAGGCTCCTGCATAAGCACGAAGCGCAGGATAAGGCAAAGTTGTCAAATGCCTGGCTGGGAGCTGAAGGCATGCCACCATACAATAACAGAAGTCCTCAGCAAAAACTGGGAGACTACTGGATTCAGTTAGCGAAGGAAATCTCTAATCTAACCATCAGGTGACCACTAAGGTAACTGAGCAGATAACTTCAAAAAAAAAAAAAAAAAAAAAAAGAAAAGGAAAGGAAAAGGAGAGGAGGGAACTCTTTCAACTCATTCTATGAGGCCAATATTACCTTGATACCTAAACCAAGGAAATCGCAACAAAGGAAGACCAAGGACCAGTTTCCCTTATGAATACAGACACAAAATTCATCAACAAAATACTAGTAAGCCAAACCCAGCAAGTTATAAAAAGGATTATACTCCACGACCAAATGGGATTTTCCCTCATTGATGCAGGGTTGGTTCAACATACAAGCAAAAATCAACATCTATATTAACAGGATAAAGAAAAAAAAAAAGAACACATTCATCTCAGTAGATGAAAAAAAGACCGTATGACAAAATCAAACACCCTTTTATGCTAAAAATACTCAACAAACAAGCAATAAAAGGGAATTTCCTCAATTACATACAGGGTACCTATGAAAAATCTATAGCCATCATCACACTGAATGGCAATAGACTGAAAGCTTTCCCCCTAACATCAGGCAGAAACAACACAAAGATGTCTGGTCTCACCACTTTTATTCAATATTCCATGTTACAGCCAAAAATAAAGCAAGAAAAAGAAATAAAAGGCATACATATTGGAAAGGAAGGAATGAAACTATCTTCACTGGCAGATGACATGATCTTGTATATAGAAAATCCTATGGAATCTACCAAAAAAAAAAAAAAATTAGAGCTAATAAATGAGTTCAGCAAGGCTGAGGATAAAAGATCAATATACAAAAATCAGGTGTATTCTTACATACCAGACAGTGAGCAATTCTAATGTGAAATTAAGAAAAACCATTCCACATATAACAGCATCAAAAGAATAAATACTGGGGCGCCTGGGTAGCTCAGTTCGTTAAGCGTCCGACTCTTAATTTCAGCTCAGGTCATGAGTTCAAGCCCCATATTGAGCTCTGCACTGAGTGTGAAGCCTACTCAAAAAAATTTTTTTTTAATTTTAAAAAAGAATAAGTTAAACTTAGGAATAAGTTTAACAAATTCAAGATTTTTACACTGAAAAGTGTTCGGTGTTCAAACACAAAAATGTTGAAAGAAATTGAAGACCTAATCAAATGGAAAGACATCTCACATTCATAGATTAGAAGACATAAGACAGCAATATTCCACATATTGATCTAAAGATTCAATACCACTGCCACCACTGATCACAGATACCTTTTTTTCTTCATAATTTGACAAGCAGATGTTAAAACTCACATGGAAATGCAAGGGATTTAGAAGAGCTAAAACAATTTTGAGAAATGGGAATAATGTTGAAGGAATCATACTTCTCAATTTCAAAACTAAACTATAAAGCTACAGTAATCAAGTTGTGTGCTACTGGCAAGAAGATAGACAAATAGATCAACGGAAAAAAATTGAGCATCCAGAAATATGCCGACATGTTCATGGTCAGATGATTTTTGACAAAGGTGCCAAGACAATTCAATAGGGAAAGGGTATCCTTTTCAATAAATGGTGCTGAGATAGCTGGAGTTGCATATGCAAAAACAGAAGTTAGGCCTTTACATTGCATCGTATGCAAAAATTCACTCAAAATGGATCAAAGACCTAAATGTAAGAGCTAAAATGATACAACTTAAGTAAGAAAAACAGAGGTAAATCTTCATAATGTTAGATTAAAACAATTTCATAGATATGATACCAAAACACAAAATGCCAGATAAAAAATTATCAAGAAAGTGAAAAGATAAACCATGAATGGAAGAAAATATTTTAAAAGTATATATCTGATATGGTATCAAATATATAAAGCAAATATATAAATATATATATCTCAAAAATATAAAGCACTTAAATATACAGAGCTATCTCAAATATATAAAGCATACAAATACATAAAAAACTCTTACAACTCTACAATAAAAATATCATAATTTTAAAATAGACAACAGATTTGAATAGACATTTCTCCAAAGAAATATATAAACAGACAATAAGCAAATGAAAAAAGATCAATAGAAAAATACAAATCAAAACTATGATATACCAATTCACACCTACTAGGATGACAATAATCAAAAGGACAGAAAGCAACAAGTGTTAATGCGGATGTGGAGAAGAAGTTAGGATCCTCACATACTGTTGGTGGAATTGTAAAATGATGCAGCTTTGGAAAACAGTTTGGCAGTTCCTCAAAAGGTTAAACAAAGCTAACAATGCAATTCCACTAGTAGGATAAACCCTAAAGAACTGAAAATACACATTCATATATAAACTTCTACACGAAATGTTCATAACTGCATTATTCACCATAGCCAAGATGTGTGAACAACCCAAATATCTATCAACTAAAGAATGGATAAACAAAACATGGTATGTCCACAAAAAAGAATGCATTCTGAAACATACTACAACATAAATGAACCCTGAAAACATGCTATGTTAAAGCAGCAAGACCCAAAAGGCCACATACTGTATGATTCCATTTACATGAAATGTCCAGGACAGGCATAGCCATAGAAATAGGAAGCAGATTATTGGTCACCAAGGAGTTATTAGGGGGTTGGGGGAGGGGGATATGACTGCTAAATGGGTTTCTTTTGAGGTGATGAAAATGTTTTGGAATTAGACAGCGGTAATGGTTGCTCAACCTTGTGAATATACTAAAAACCACTGAATTATATACTTAAAAGGGTGAATTTTATGGTATGTGAATTATATCTCAACCAAAAAAAAAAGTGACACGTGTAATTACCACAGGACTCAGCAATTGCAGTCTTAGTCATCTATCTCAGAGAAATGGAAACTTATTCACCAAAAAGATAAATAAAAGTACAGAAATGCTACAAGCAGTATCAATTATTACACATAAAAACAAAACAACCAATATGTCCTTCAATGGGTAAATGGTCTAAGAAACTGCATTACATCCATACCATGAAATATAATTCAGCAACAAAGAGGAACAAACTATTGATACATGCAACAATTTGAATGGATCTCAAGGGATTGTGCTGGATGAAAAAAAGGCCCCAAAAGGTTATATACTATATGCTTTCATTTACATAATATTGCTAAAGTGATAAAATGATAGAGATGGAGAACAGAGTAGCAGTTACCAGGGTTTGGGGACCGTGTGTAACATGATTATAAAAGGGCAGTTCAAGGAGGGGAGGGTGGGTGATGGGCATTGAGGAGGGCACCTGTTGGGATGAGCACTGGGTGTTGTATGAAAACCAATTTGACAATAAATTTCATATTTAAAAATAAATAAAAATAAAAATAAAAAAATTAAAGGGTAGTTCAAGTAATGCTTGCAGTGATGAAAATACTCTCTCTACCCGACTATGGTAGGGATTGTACAAATGTACACATGTGATAAAATTGCACAGAACACACGCACACACACACAAATGAGTGCACAGAAAATGATGAACACTGGAGGAAGATAACACTAGTGCCGATTTTCTGGTGCTCATCTTGCACTATAGTTACGCAAGATGTGAATGCTGCTGGAAACTACAAGGGTATACGGGATCTTTCTGTATTATTTCTTACAATTCCATGAGAATCCACCATTATCTCAAAGGAAAAAGTTTAATTTGTTTTAAAAAAGGAGAGATAAAGACTTTACTCAGGTAAACCAAATCTGAGAGAATATAGGAATGAATATAAAAGACAATTTTCCTCATTTTAAATTTCTTGAGAATTAACAATGTATCAGTTTGGTCTGTCAGCTCCAGATCTACCTTCTATACCCGATTGACCTGGACGCTGTCAACTCTCCCTTGTCAACTGGCCTAACATTAGGGCTGGAAGAGGGCACTGGAGTGACTCTATCAGATGACAGCAGCAGCAAGGACCTCCCTTCATCAATGCACTTCTACATACCAGCTTCAACGGGCCTCAGGCAACTGTCCTACCACCCCGTGGCCACTTCTGTGGTAGCTAGGCCACACTGTCAAGCTGCTTCTACACAACAGCTCCAGACTACCAACACCTTCCTCCAACAGTGAGCTGATATTACAGATCGGCTCCAGCCTAAACCAGCTGGCAAGCTTCTCGGCCACCAGCAGGCTGTATGCTCCCAGTCAGGCCCTTCACGGAAGAGCTCTCAATCTCAGCCTAGGGGCTGGAGCTCTCCTAAGTCTTTTCAGTCCCTTCCTTGTCTACTTTCTCTCAGCCCAGAAGTCATAGCTGTTTTTTGTACTTGCTACTTCTGAATACCACAGAGTTCTCTTAATCTCTTTTAGCGGTTAATAACACCTCACTAGTCAGCAATTCTTTATATTAATTTTCCCTGTTTCAACTAGGGGTACGGTTTCTATCTCCCAACTGGCCCCTGACTGACATACACGATATGTACGTATATTCGTATGCTGACAGATACACAAACACACATACACAACAACAGCACAAAGAATGAAGTACTGATGTACAGTTCCCACATTACAAGTGAAGTAAGTGGTCTGTTATGTGAAGGGAGACTGTAAAAGGTTAAGGAAGCACAATGTAAGCCTTAAAACACTGAGAGTTAATAAGTCAGTAGTGGTTAGTAAAATGGGGTCCTACATAACACTGAAATAATTTTAAAGAAGGAGAGAAGAGGGAAAAAAATAAATAACAGTTGAGACGCATAGAACCAAACTGTAAGATGGTTCACTTAAAATGAATCATATCAGTAATCCCTTTAAACGTAATATGATCTAAACACTCCAGTTAAATGGCCTAGATTGTCAGATTGGTCAAAAATCAAACAATCAAAATGTTGACTTCAAGAAAATCACTTGAGTTATAAAGACACAGAGAGGTTAAAATAAAAGAATGCAAGTTCCAATTCAGTACAGCAGAATAAACTCCCACCGGACTGATCCTCTGGCAGATAACACACACACACACACACACACACACACACACACACACACACACACATATACACACACACACACGACTCTAAGGCACTACAGAGTAAACAAAAACAAGCCATCCTGGAGAAGAGTCAAAACTTAGAAGAAGGAATGGCACTGGGTGAGTTTGAGTTTTGTTTTTTAAACAGCATTTAGTGTAAGGCAGGGTACAGACAATTACCATGCAAAGTGGCTAAAATTCTAACAGGAAACTTCATTCTTACTAACCTAAAGAACAGGAGGAGAGTTCAGGGAAACCATGACCACTGGCAAGTAAAGGGAAAATACCCGAAAAAAAGAGCCAGGGAAGCGTAACCCCAAATTCTATTTATAAACTTTGCCTAAATCAATGGCAATCCCAGAACCATGCAAATATGGAAGAAATTACAGTCCAGGTGAAAGAACTGGACTGAGTTTTCAGCTGCCCTCCAAAAACTAGTTTACTTGTCTAAGTCAAACCAGGTAAATTACCTCCTAAAGCAAAAATATCAACACTCTCTGAATGAATACAACAGATTCCAGTCTCCAAGACATAAAATCCCCAATTATCATGATATAATCTAAAATTATTCAACATATGAAAACCCAAGAAAATGTGATCCATTAAAAACAATAAACAATGGAGATCAAGCTCAAGATAACCAAGATGTTGGAATTAGCAGACAAGAAATTTTTATATAGATATACATAGTGATCTAAAGTAAAAAATGCCTATAATATAAAGACAAGAAATAGAATACAGAAAAATCCTAAAACTGAAAAAATTACAAGATGAAGATAAACAACAGAATTAATGTTACAAAGGAAAGAGTTTATGAACTTGAAAAAGATCAATATAAATGACCTAATCTAAAATGCAGAGAGAAAAAAGCTTGAAGGAAACACAAACAGTGCCTCAGAGGAATGTAGGACAACATTAACAGATGTAATGTGTAAACAGTGCCCAAGAAGGAGAAAGGGAACAGTGCATAAAAATTACTCAAAGAAATAATAATTGAAAATGTATTAAATTTGGGAAAAGACATAAATTCACAGATTCAAGTAGCTCAGCAAACTCCAACATAAATACAAAGATAATTATACCAAGGCACATCATAGTTAAATTTCTGAAAACCAAAAAACAAAATCCTGAAAGTAGCCAGACAAAAATGATATATTAATACATGTGGAAAATGATTAAAATCCCACTAACTTATTATATATAGTATATTTACATAATATATAATACATATTAATAATATATTTAATATATATTATTTGTTCATAGATCATTGTTTTAATATTTAATAATAAATATATAATTATTAATTTAATATATACTTAATAATTATGTTATATAATATACAGTATATTTAATATATATTTAATGTACAATAATATAATTATAATATACACATATAACAGTTATATTATGTGTTATAGTATATAACTTATATATAAACATTTATACATTATATTATACATATTATATAAAAATACTTTTAAAGGGCTCAAAGAAAAACACTGTCAAGCCTGAAAGCAACCACCACTGGATATATAATACAATTGGGGGTATTATATTGCAATTATCTTCATCTTCACGACTGTTTCATTTTTCTGCCTGAAGTCCTCAAGAATTTTTTCTTTAAAGTCTGAAAAAGGCTTTGAATAAATTCCACACCCATTACTAATACAAATTCTTGAGGAAGTCAGAATTAATGATGTGGTAGGTAGCCCCCAAGACGGTCTCCACTGATCTCTACTACCTGGCATTTAGGCCCTTGTGTTATAGCCTCCCCTTAAGTGTGGGCTGGACCTACTGACTCGTTTCTAATGAACAGAAAATAGCAAAAGTGATGGGATGTCACATCCATGATTAGATGACAAAAAGGCTGTGGCTCCTGTCTTGCATACCCTCTCTTGCTTTTTCCCTTGTGCTGATGGAAGCCAGCCGCCATGTTGGGAGCAACACTATAGAGAAGCCAAGTGGCAAGAACTAAGGGAGTTTAGTCCTCCTGCCAACAACCACATGAATGAACACAGAAGAGGATACTTCTTTAGTTGAATGTTCAGGTAAAAACAGCAGCCCTGGGCAACAACCTTGATTGCGGCCTTGAAAGAGACACTGAGGCCAAGATACCCAGCTAAGCCAAGCCCAGATTCTAGACCTTCAGAAAATATGAGATAATAAGTATTTACTCTGTTAAGCACCCCTACTACAGTTTAAGCCACTACATTCTGGGGTAATTTGTTAAGCAGCAATAGATTATTAATGCAAATGGGTATTTATTTAACACAATAGAACATACACACATTAATTGTAAAGTCAGCATCTTTCTTATGGGGCAACCCTGGAGGCATTCCCACTAAGGTCAGAAACAAAACAAGGATGCCCATTATCTCAAGTACAATTTCACACTGTTCTGGAGGGACTAGCCAATGCAGTTAGACTAGAGAAAATAAATAAAAGGCATTAAGGTTTAGAAAAAAAGAAACAACACTATCTGTATTTCCAGACATGAGAGTATTCCTGAAAAACCTTGAGGGATCAATGATAAAACTAATTCAACAAGATTTTAGCAAGGTAGCAGGATATAAAGTTAACATACTAAAACCAACAGTGCTCATATATTGAAAAAGTAACTACTTAGAAGAGCCAACAGAAAATTCATTTACACTAGCAAAAAATTATATATTAAATGTTTAGAAATATATTTTAGAAATGTTCAAAACCTATATGAAGGAAACTATAAAGAACCTATAAAAACAAAAAATAGACCTAAAACAATGTTAAGACATCTTTCTTGGAAATATACACTAAACTATTTAGAGGTAAAAAAAAAAATGATGTATGCAACATTCTCAAAGGCTTTCAAAAAATATGCATATATATACATATATAAAGAGAATGAAATTAAAAACTTGATAAAGCAAATGGGGTAGAACACTACCAAAGATGATTAAACTGAATCTAATCAAGAGGAAAAAAATCAGACAAATCTGCACAATACTTTAAAGACACTGAGGATGGGAGGGATTAGGGTAATTAAAATATGAAATGCATATTAGATGATATTACTGAGTTAATATTACTTTTAAAGTGTGATAATAGTACAATTATGTGCAATACTGCCCTTATTATTAGGAGATACATACTGATATATTTAGTAGTAAAGTATCATAATGTCTGTAATTTGTGTGTGTGCATGTGAGAGCTGGAAAGGGAAGGAGGGAGGAAGACTGTAGGAAACAGAAAGAGAAAGCCAATGTGGCAAAATGTTAACTGGTTAAATTTAAGTGAAGTGTATATGGGTGTTCACTGTATTATGCTTTCAACTTTTCTGTTAGTTTGAAATTTTTCAAAATAAAAGGATGGGGCGGTGGGGAGACAGGAAATGACAGACTCCCAGATTAAAGATGGAGGTATAAAGTTAGTTTTCCTTACTTTACCTCCTGAAAATTTTGCCAAATAATTAAGAGAACAAAAAACAGCAGTGCAAACTCCTCCTTCAACAAAATTAGCAGGGAGCTGGAAAGCAGGGGAATTATAAGATTCTAAGTATATTCCTTACAGGTAAGTCAATAGAGACTTAAAGTTGATGCACCAGAAAACAAAGGTGTAAACATATTATTTAGCATTATGGAGGTAATTGTCAAAAGAATTAAAAAAACAAATGCAGTGTGGAGGACACAGAGAAATAGGCTTTTCCTCTGTGTGTTAAACCTTTTATACCATTGGACTATTTATATCAAGTATCACATGTAGTAACAATAATAAATCTTCCCAATTATACTGACTATCCAGAAGGATTCTGTGACAAAGAGGCTGTACCCAGGGGTGGGTGGTGGGGTGGGTGGAAGTATCTTTCATTATCTTTACTACCTTGAGGTGAAATATTTAAAACACAAATTTAAATGGTAAAATACTTTAAAATACTATTGGGGTTAGCAGAACTTCAGGTCTACCTCTATGACCATGACACCAAAATATAATAAATGAATACATTAAAATTATATGTCCTATTATTTCAAATAACTTAAAAGTATTTTCATTCTTGTTGTGTATAAAAATTTGAATAAACAGACTCACAGTTCCACAAGGTTTGGAAGCTTCTGAGCAAGGTTTTCTGGCTGAAAATTAAAAACTCAGAATTAAATTTTATCTTTGAGAAATGTACAAACAGTTCTAATGAGCTTAAACACAGAGTATTATCTTTGGTGGGAGGGGCAGTGTAAATCTGAAGGAAATAATGCAAAAATAATAAATCAGCAGGTCTGGGTTTTATGCTTACATGGCCCATACTACAGTTTAAATCTATAAATCTGAACGCTTAAAATCAGTGTCTTGGGGCACCTGGGTGGCTCAAGTGGGTTAATGCCCAACTCTTGATTTCGGCTCAGGTCATTATCTAGCAGTTTCGTGGGTGTGAGCAGTGCGTTGGGCTCTGCACTGACGCCTGCTTGGAATTCTGTTTGCATCTCTCTCTGCCCCTCCCTTGCTTGCTCTCTCTCTCTCTCTCAAAAATAAATAAATACATTTGCAACTACGTGGATGGAACTGGAGGGTATTATGCTAAGTGAAATTAGTCAGAGAAAGACAAAAATCCTATGACTTCACTCATATGAGGACTTTAAGAGACAAAACAGATGAACATGAGGGAAGGAAAACAAAAAATAATATAAAAACAGGGAAGGGGACAGAATAGAAGAGACTCATAAATATGGAGAACAAACTGAGGGCTGCGGGGGGGTTGTGGGAGGGGGGATGGGCTAAATGGGTCAGGGGCATTAAGGAATCTACTCCTGAAATCATTGTTTCACTATATGCTAATTTGGATGGAAATTTTAAAAAATAAAAAATTAAATTAAAAAATAAAAAATAAACTTTAAGTAAATAAATACATAAATAAATACATAAATAAATAAAATCAGTGTCTTTCTGAGAAACGGCCACAGAAGAAGTTACACTGTTCTTAATAGACATACACAGAGGGGAGGATGCCATCTGACAATAGAGCCAGATACTGGAGTGACACAGCCAAGGACCATCAAGGATCACTGGCAACCACCAGAACCAAGGAAACAGTAACAGATTCTCCCTCGGAGTCCTGAGAAGGAGCCAACCCTGCCCACATCTTAATTTCGGACTTCCGGCCTTCAGAACAGTGAGAATACATTTCTGTTCTTTTAAGCCCCCTATCCTGTGTAATCTGTTACAACAGCCCTAGAAAACTAATACTCACCCCCAAACTCCCAATTTGTGTGCCTCGGAAAAACTAAATAAATAAGGGAAATCCCCAGGTGCCAGAAAGCCAGACCTAACTGAGCTCAGGACAGAGTGGTCCTGGGGCTCAGGTGGTCCGGGGGGGTGGGGTGTGGCAGGGGTAGGAAACAGGCCACTGGAAAGACAGGCTGGGGACGATCTAGGTGCCTTACCCAGTCCTGATTTTGGAAGGATTGGCCCTTCCACAAAAAGAATCCCAGAAATTCCACTCCCAGATTGCAAGTGGGCTTCTCTCTGCCGGAGGCGCTGGGTAAAAGGAAAAGCCTCCTCTAAGCAACTGAAAGCCAGCCTGCATCTCTCTCTCTCTCTCCCTCCCTCTCCCCTCTCCCCGCCACCCAGGTCAAATTCACACAAACACAAAGACAGGAGTTGTTAAGACTGAAGGAGCACACTGAGTCAGGAGTAACAGATATATATTTATTCTACACTCAAACATACTGTAGGTAAGCTATGTATCAATAACAAAGAATCAGGAATCGTTTTTTTAGAAGTAATTAGGTGTAGCTTGAGTCCTGAAAGACAAATATAAATTATCAGAGGTTGCTATGGGGCAGAGAGGAAGGGTTCTGGTCAGCTTTCTAGGCACAAGAAGCAACACAGGAAAATGTGAGGCAGGGAGGTGTGTCTGGGAAATTGCAAATACAATCTATTTTGCTGTAATTCCCGAACACTACTCCTGAACAGATCTTACACTTTCGAAAATCCTGTTATAAAAACAATTGTGTTAATAGGTGTTGAGGACTAGAAGGTTTTATATTTGCAACAAACTAATTTTTCAGACAGAAACCAAGTAACAATGATCATCATTAGGAACAGGATCAGGGGTGCTCTCTATTCTCCACTCTATGTTAGTATCATTTGAATTTTTAACAGTGAACATGTTAGGTCTCATATAATTGAAAACCATTACATTCGATAATGTGGTATGCACATAAACTGCTACATAATTGAGTAATCAATCATATTACATCCAATTTGGGTTCTAAACAGTAAGAGAAACACCATTAGTGTGGTATGCCTGGGCCATAGGGTATGAAGGTTTATAATGACTTCGCAGAGTGGCCTGGAACAGACCACTAGAACTTATATTTTATAAAATGGGAAAACTTTTTAAAAATTCTGAAGACAATAGAAATCCACTGGTTTAAACAAGGAAATGATATTACCACTTTAAGTTGGCATACTGATGAATTTAAATACTTAGCCACAGCATCCAAAGCTGCTTATATACACATATATCCTTGTCCTTTTATGATAACCAAATATTAAATACGAATATTGTTATGAGGACAATGAAGCATTTACTGAGTACCCATTTTTGATAAAGTCACTTATATTTAGTTTTCAAATGCTGAATGCTGTGATTCTTTTTTTTTTTCCCCACATGTTTTGATATCAATATATGCAATGAAGTCCTTCATGACAAGTCTTTCCTCAGATGTTACTCTTGGATCTGCAGAAATCCTCAAAATGTTTCTTTTAGTATGGGTATCTTCTCTTTTAAGGAGAATATGCACTTCCATTTATGGGCATACATACAAAGCTTCCTAGGCAAACTAGGCAACTAGGGATGGAAGGATGAGGGAAGGGGGCAGTAAGAGGCTTAATAATAGCTGGTCCTCTAAAAAGGAAAAACTTATCCAGAAAAAAGACTCATCTATTTTATCTGCTACAATCAATGTCATATCTTGACCTGCGATCATTTTTTCCAGATGACGATTTCGTGCCATCCAACAGCATTCTAATTATCCCGTGAGAAACTGGTTAGCTCTTTTGAGATACACAGCTTCACACACAATTAAGCACTGAATAATGTTTCTACTGCTAATGGTGCATTACCGTATCTTTATTAACGGTTAGATACACTGTGTTTTTATTTAAAAATAAGCAAGGTGACCTTAAGAAAATTGCAGTTCATTACAACACGGGTGGGGAAAAACCCGAACCCTTATTAAGTAGTACAGGCCCAACCAGCCTGACAAATGAGCAGCCCACTGCACGGGCTGTGGCTGACACCTACTGGTAAGCATCACTGAATTACTTTCTGCTAAACTAGTTAACAAATGTTTTCTAAATTAAGCCAAAATTCTCTGCCATTAAATCCCACATCGCACTTAGCTGAACAACTTTTCTTTACGGGGAATGTAAAAGTAACCTTCAGCAAGCACATTTAAGTACAAAATTTACCTCTGATTTTGAATCAATGATGTTTTACTACACCCTTTTAAGGAAAACTGCCTACCTCCTTACATGCGAACGTTTTTAAATCGTGTATCTTGGAACAAATAGTTCAAATATGTTGCAAACACTATGCTGAGTGATGTGCTCTGGTAGGCACTGTGAGCTACCTGCTTCTTCCTCTTCTCTGGCTGGGCACCTGGTAGGACTGCATTTGTCTCTTCGAGCTGGATGTGGCTAAGTGACTTACTCTGCTCAGTGGAATTATGTTGAAGTGGTAGCCTTCAAGAGCCTGAGCTGTGAGAACTAAAACGCATCTAATTCACGACTTTGAAATGTGTCTTTACAAACACTGCGAAGCTTGTTGTGTGTATTGTGACAGTTTGTGAATGAAATGTTTTTTTTTTTTTCCCTTTAGTCCCACAACTGAACTTTAAAAAAATATATATTTATTTTGGAAGGCGGGGGGGTGGGCAGAGAGAGAAGGTGAGAATCCCAAGCAGCCCCCACACCCAGGGCAGAGCCCAATGATGGGCTCCATCAAGGACTGTGAGGTGATGACCTGAGCTGAGCCACCCAGGCGCCCCTAATTAACTTTTTTTTTTAATGAAAAAAATAAAAATAAAATTTTGAAGTGAAATACAAGAAGTTACATAAAAGCTCAGCAAGTTCATAGTGACCTCCACGTGATGCGAGCTTTGTCAGTCTCCATCCCTGACTTTGGACACCATTAACCAGAGTCCCCAAGCAATAAGAGAGTCATGACAGTGTGAGTAAAAGAAGTAATTGTGCTGTTGCAAACCGCTATGATTCAGGGTTCGGCAAAACCTGCTCCATTTCTGACTTCTAAAAACACATTTCAAAGAAGTCATGAATTAAATGTATTTAAGTTCTTATAGCAGTTATGAAAGATGGAATGAAGTGGGACCTCTACCTGACACTATATACAAAAATTAACTAAAAACGGACCAACGACTTAAATAGAACAGCTGAAACTGTAAAACTCATGGAAGAATAGACAGAAGTAAATCTTTATCATTGTGGATTTGGCAATGGATTCACATAAGATATGACACCAAAAGCACGAGGAGCAACAGAAAAAACAGATACATTGGGCTTCACCAAAATTAAAAACTTTTGTGCATCAAAGGATATTACAAGAAAATGAATTACAAGACAGTGAAGACATGTAAAATGGGAGAAAATATTTGTCAACCATGTATCTGCTCAGGGTCTAGCATCCAGAGTATATAAAGAACTCTTACCAAAAAACCCCCCAAACAACCCAATTTAAAAATGGGCAAAGAATTTGAATACTCTGTAAATATATGCAAATGGCCAACAAGCACATGAAAACATGCTCAACATCATTAGCATTAGGGAAATGCAAATCAAAACCATAACGAGGTGTCACTTCACACCTATTATAATAACAATATTTTAAAAAAACAACTGGAAAATAACAAGTGTTGGGGAGATGTGGAGAAATTTGGAACCCTTGTACCTTGCTGGTGAAGTGGTTCAGCCATTCTGGGAGTGCCTCAAAAAGGCAGAGCCACCCTATAACCCCACAATTCCACACTTAGGTAGGTATATACCCAAAATAATTAAAAATAGGTACTCAAACATTTAAATGTAAACCGTATTCATAGCTGCACTGTTCACAAGAGCAAAAAGGTGAAAGAGCCCAAATGTCAATCAATGGATGAATGGGTGAACAAACTGTGGCATGCACACACAACGGAATCATATTGAGCCATAAAAGTTATGGACTGATGCACACTACAACTTGGAGGAAGCTTGAGAACACTCCAAGCGAAAAGAAGCCGGACGCAAAAGGACACATAGTGAATAATCCCATTTATATGAACTATCCATGAGAGATAAATCCATAAAGAAAGAACACAGATTGGCGGTCGCCAGGGCTGAAGTGTGGAGGGGAATGGGGAGAAGTTGCTTAATGGGTGAGGGGTTTTACTCCAGAGTGATGGAAATGTCTGGAACGAGACAAAGGCACTGGTTGTGCAACACTGTGAATGTACCAAACACTACTGAATTGTTCACTCTAAAATGGTTGATTTTACATTACGTGAACTTCACCTCAAAAATTATTTTTATTATTATTTTTTAATTTAAAAAAGTTAATGAAGTTTTGGTATCGAAGGAAAAAAGGCACTTCAGTTACAAACCATCACAACATACTCAAGTGCGCGTCTTCTCTCTCTCTCTCTCAAAATAAATAAGCATTTAAAAAAAAGACGATGGGGCACCTGGGTGGCTCAGTCGGTTAAGTGTCGACTTTGGCTCAGGTCATGATCTCGCGGTTCATGAGTTCAAGCCCCACGTCGGGCTCTGTGCTGACAGCTCAGAGTCTGGAGCCTGCTTCAGATTCTATGTCCCCCTCTCTCTCCACCCCACCCCTGTTTGTGCTCTCTGTCTTTCAAAAATGAATAAACATTAAAAAAAAAAAAAAAAGACGATGTATGACATAATTGTTCATTGTGAGCAGGGAGCATATTCCAAAACTCAATGTATTATACTTCAGGTACCTCACTCACATATGTATTTGTTGACTGATCTGATGGGGCTAACATTTAGAAACTGGCATCTCATTTTTAAGGTACAGGTGGCTCATTGTAGTATAGTGCATGCTTGAAAATGAATTTCAACTTGTGGAAACACATACATAACAATGGCTTTTGAGCCTTCTGCTGGCAAACAGAGCCCTTCCAGTGTCCAAGGATATGGTCTGGTGTAAGGGAAAAACGTCTCTCCCTGCCACCTCTTTCTAAACCCTCCCTTCCTAACTCCCAAGGCAGAAACTACAAATCACAAAGGGTAGGCTAAATCATGTTCCCTGTATTTTAAGAAAGTATAGAGAGATACAAGTTTTAAAAACATTTCTATCAGGAAAAGTTACACAATAGATCTCAGAGGTAAACGTCACAGAGGTAACTAGGAGAACTCACTTAATGCGGAACACCTCATTGCTCTGAAGCGGATAAATGTGGTTACATTTTAACTATATGGTGCAAGGCCAGAAAAAGGTCATCAGTAAATACTTGCAGAATTAAAACAAAAGACCGACTAGGTGACAAATGAGAAGACCCGGTACATGCTCTAACTGGCCACAAAAGTGACTTTGGACCCGTCCATTAACTTCTTCTAAGCTTACTTTCCCCAAAAAGAAAAATCGCCTGAACTGCCTATAAAGCTCCATCTAGCTTTGAAATTCTGTGATTCAAGAAACAGAATGAAATTAGGGGTCAGACATTCATTTTCTAAACTATTTCAAATACTTTTGTTACCTATTTGACAGGGAACTACTGTCAATCAACCAGTAATGATCAGGGGGAAAACTGTGAAATCTGAAAATTCAGTAGGAAAAGCAGCTTTGGTTTGTAACAAAACTCCTACTCTTCAGGCATGTGTGTATTACTGAGACAGGATACATTTATAATCAGTGTTTTTGCAGAACTACATCACATACTACACATCAGCATTAAAACACAAACAGAGCATCTGAACGCTTTACTACTTGACGTATCATTTCCACACATTCCATTTAAGAAATAACAAGAAGCCCCTTATGTTGGAATTCAAAGTGAATCAAACAAACAAAAACAAAACTTAATTCCCTCTCCCAAATTTTTCTGCCACACTTGATGGCACGACGCTCTTTTACTATTTCTTTGTTTTCCCTTCAAGGTTCTGTGATGTTCATTTAATCCAGATCCTACTCTTAACCAAATTCAAAGGGGGTGGAGGGCATAGCTATGTTACTTTCCCAGACATCAGCCCCTTTCACCCTCAACCCTGCCACCAGCTGCAGAAGCTGTCGATGCAGCATAAACACAGGCATCGTCATCACTGTAAATCAAAATATCTAGACTCACTGATTAACACAACTTGAGAGCTAGCTAAGATCTTAGCAGTACTCTATGCCAACAATCTTATTTTAATTTTTAATTGTAAAACTAGTAAGTATTTAGTGAAAAAACATGAACTAAACTTCACAGAACCTTTCCCTTGTACTCTGCATCCTTAGGTAAGGTTCTTTCTCTTCCAGCTCCCACCCCCACTCTCTTGCCTTCCCTCAACCTACAGCTCTAATCACTGTTAAGTTTGATTGATGCACTTTTTAATGTCAGTTTATTTATCTATAAAGTAGGGATAATAATAATGCCTACTTCACAGGATTGTCTTAGATTAATTTATTAGTTAATTAATTTAATACATGTAAATTGCTTAAGACAGTGCCTGTAACTTACTGCTATGATGTTACAAAAGATGTTAGCTGCTATCAGATTTTAACCAATCCCAGACTGATGAACATTTAGGTTTTCATAATGTTTCATTGCATCCAACGTTTTGATGACCATCCTGTTCACTTGACATGTTCATTTGACATATTCACAAATGCTCACTTTTTTTTTTTTCTGCTGTGTAAATTCTTACAGGTGAAAAATACCGATTCAGATGCATACTCTTTCTAAATGCCGACCGATGTGCTCAAACCAGCCACCAAAAGTACTCAGCCCAGTCTACTCCATCTGATAGTGTGTGAGAGCATCTTCTTATTGTCTTCCACATCAAGCATTAATAATCTTCAACACTAGGTATTTATTAGTCTTTGCCAATCTAGTAGGAAAGGATGATCGATGTTTTACCTTCCATTGGAAGTTAAACATCTTTTTGTGTTTGGACTATCTGTATTCTTTTATTATTTATTTGCCTGTTTATATTTTATGGGGAAGGTCAAGAATGTTTTCTCCTGGGTCCACAGGAAAGGAAACACTTCCGTGCCTTACGCCCCATCCCAATTTGGGAATGTGATGAACAGACCTCTGCTTCCCGTCAATCCCAGCAGGATATCACTTTTAAGTGAGGTTCTCTCTTGTAGCACAGATTAATTGCTTCATCAAGATTCAGCTGCTCTTGGGGCGCCTGGGTGGCTTGGTCGGTTAGGCGTCCGACTTCGGCTCAGGTCATGATCTCACGGTCTGTGAGTTCGAGCCCCACGTTGGGCTCTGTGTTGACAGCTCAGAGCCTGGAGCCTGTTTCAGATTCTGTGTCTCCCTCTCTCTCTGCTCCTCCCCTGTTCATGCTCTGTCTCTCTCTCAAAAATAAATAAACGTTAAAAAAAATTTAAAAAAAAAAAAAAAAAAAAAAAAGGATCCAGCTGCTCTTACTATTCAGACATAAGCCAAACTCTCCTCTTTCATTAAAACTTAGATGTCTTTTCTTGTCCATTCATATTCACAAACAAAACTGGTAACTGGTGAGAGCTCCGTTAGTATTTGGGTAGGTCACTATTCCATGTCCCCAGGAAAACCTCCTGCCTGCTATTCTCATTAAGAGAAGTTGGCAGATCCGTTAAGGGATTTCGCTTCCTGGTTGGGATTTCTTCCCCACCCCCGTCCAAGTCTCTTGTGGCCTTTTATTTTGTAAATGAAGAAACTGAGGTCCAAAGAGGTGTAGCACATAGAACCTGGGTCTGTTATCTCCTAATATTATGTTTTGCTACTAAACACTGAAACAGCCCCTTCCTGTGATTGCAGTCCTTAAATGCTTCCCCTGCTAATTCCCTCCCTCCATGAACTTCCGGGTTAGGGGTGAGAGCTGGTGATTGCTGCTTCCGAGCTATATTCCTTCTCCAACTCTTAGAAATCTGATTCCAGCTACTGGTGCAGAACTGAGGGGGAACGGGGGTAGGATTCACCTTAGCCCCCTTCATCCTGCACACTCCTATCCAGCCTTCACCTGAAACTTCTCTACACCTGCAGTCTCTCTCCAGAACCACATGTCCCATCCCCCTAGATGGCTTACTCAATCGTGCCTAACACAATTCTTCAATGTCAGTGGATCCTTTGGCCCCTCTCCATTCTCCCTATTCATGCACTCCTCCTTTCTTTCTTTGCCTCCAATCCAGCTCACGTTCCATATTCCATCATCCATGTCCCAATCCCTCCTGCCAAATTACTAAATCCCCTTAGTCCTCCTGTACTGTATTGTATCCACCTGGAAAACACCTAAGCCTTCAAGAATACAACAGCACACCTTCTTCATACCTCAGCTGAGTGTTGTAGGAGAAACTCCCCTAAACAAGGCACACAGTTCCACCATTAAGCCTGGCGACCAACAGCTTGCTGAACAATGCCAACAATCCTGTTACCTTTCTCTGGCCAAAGTGCCATGTGATTCTTCACAACTTCAAGCCTGCGTTCTCTGCAAATCTCCACTCCCCAAGCAGATGGCCTTGCCTGGTAGAATGCAGAATTCTCATGTCAGCTGTGCTAAGTTAGTGGCTTTCTATTCTACTGTGTGGTTTCCTAGACACACAGTTCCTTAGAAGGGAAGGAGGTGTGGACTGAGCAAGAATCTTGCTTATCCCCTCCCCTAAATAAGAATAATTCCCAGTTACATCTATGTTACTCATCAAACTTTCTGAATAAATGGTTCTGCTAAAAGGAATTTGCAAACATTTATTAGATCTACGCATCCCACCCACGTGGGGTTTTGTGTAAAGAGCACCAAAATATGAGCAAACAAAAGGACAGCTGCTCTGACTGCAGAGGAGACACACTACTGCTCAGTTTTCCCATAATTCTCCATCTCAGCCCTTTTTAGGAACCCCCAGCCTCTGAAGAACACAATAAAAAAATAAAAACAAAACACAACATTGCTCTAGGCAAAATAGGCGCCTACACTTGTCCCCTGAACTTCCTGCCACTGAGTCTTAGTTCATACCTTCTCTTCAGCTTGGGATGTCAACAAATGAAAATTCCATGAGAATAAGAATTTGTTCCAAGTCAGTGACTTGAAGAGTACTGGGCACATAGTAAGTGCTCAGTAAAGACATGTTGAATGAATTCTTTTCCTCCTAACCTCCTGTCAAAGTCACTCTTCAGTGTCAATGCAAATAGCATCTTCTTTAAAAAGTCTTCTACAGTCCTGCAACATAGAATTAGATTATGTGTCCTACAAATGTTGGGCAGTAGGCCAGGCATAAGGATACAGAATTTAAGACAGAGTCCCTGCTTTCAGAGGCACTCAGTCTGGAACTCTTATACCTACATGAGAGTCCTTATATTAATCTACTTTATATTCACGTATTTATTTATTTACTTATTCAATAACTATGTGAATACCCATCCCGCGACAAACACAGAACTTGTATCTCCTATTCTCTTGTCTTCTAACTACCACAAAGGTGAGATTTAACAATTCTTGAACTGCATTTAAAATAATTATAGGGGCGCCTGGGTGGCTCAGTCGGTTAAGCATCCGACTTCGGCTCAGGTCATGATCTCACACTCCGTGAGTTCGAGCCCCGCATCAGTTTCTGTGCTGACAGCTCAGAGCCTGGAGCCTGCTTCAAATTCTGTGTCTCCCTCTCTGTCTGACCGTCCCTCACTTGTACTCTCTCTCTCTCAAAAATGAATAAATGTAAAAAAAAAAATTTTTTTTCAAAAACTGGATGGAGAGACAACTACTTTCCATATGTTCCTATATGGTCACTAATATTAGAGCATGTATCATTTTTGGATTTAAATATAAAAACTTTATTCTATTAAATATATAAAAAAGGCTTTTTTGTGTGTTTTAGTTTTAATATGGCATTCCTCAAATTCTGAGCATTTAACATACAATCATCCTACAAAATATAAACCACTCTGCTATACCAAGCCCCTTGATGAGGAAAGGAAGAAGGGCAGAGACGGTACATTAATGACTTCTCTTCTCACAGAAAGGCTCATATGGTGAGGGGAGAGAAGGGAAAGGGATAATGTTGAGGAGAAAAGATTTAAACACAATAAAAGTGTTAATTAAAAAAAAATAAAACAATGTGAAAATGCAAATTACTGGCAGATTCCCAAGCTTCCTTAAAAAAAAAAAAGGCCAATTAACCCATTTGTGTTAAATCATGTTTCCAATGTTTTCTTTTCCCTTTTGGTCAGTATCGCAGTTGTGAGTCAAATTCCACATACTAGGGGCACGTGGGTGGCTCAGTTGGTGAAGTGTCTGACTCTTGATTTCGGCTCAAGTCACGATCTCACGGTTGCGAGATGGAACCCCATGTCGAGCTCTGCACAGAGTGTGGAGCCTGCTTAAGATCTGTCTCTTTTCCACCCACCCTTGGCACCCCTCCCCCATGCTCTCTCTAAAAAAAAAAAAAAAAAAAAAAAAAAAAAAAAAAAAAAATCCACATACTAAATCCCCTTTAGGAAATACACTGTATCAAGAACACCAGCAAACATTCTAAAAGCCTGAAGTCACTAGTTTAGAGCACTCTAGGATAAGCACTATTTCATCTGCTTTCAAAACCTATGCAGTAAGTCATTCCTAGACTATACTGGGTATGTTAGGTGTCTTATATCCAGTACCGTAAAGGAATGGGATGGCTGCTATGATTCCTATACCCTGATATCTGCATAGCACTTTACAGTTTAAAAGCTCTTTGATACACACAAATGTTCTAGCTCATTAGAAAGCATTCAAATAAAATACATACACCTATCATAAACATATGCAACAAGTTAATCTCTGATCAACAAAAAGGTGGCAGAGCATGAATTTGAAATGTATGCTTATGAGCCATTATGAATATCGGTTACAACTGTATAGCAGATACCAAGGTATTTTCATAAAGGGAAAACTTTAGCTGAGAAACCACACAAAACCAAAAGCTCACTATAACTTTCATAAACAAAGATCAATTTCTTTGAACAAACTATACTCCAGTAGATTGTGACTAACAGTTAAGAAGTAATCCACTCACGATTTTCTCCTAGTACATCAACAACAAACACGGAAAGAACACCTGGGTGCCTCAGTTGGTTAAGCGTCCGACTCTTGATCTCAGCTCAGGTCATGATCTCATGGTTCATGAGATCAAGCCCCACATTGGGCTCCACGTTGTCAGTTCGGGGTCTGCTTGGGATTCTCTCTCTCCCTCTCTCTGCCCCTCTCCCCCCCAAAATAAACAGACATGAAAGAAATTTTTTTAAAAATAACAAACACGGGAAAATCTGGGCTTTAATCCTTGACAAATTATTTCTCACAACACTGGTTCCCCAAAGGGAGGGAAATACTTGGTAAATCATGCAATGATGATTTTGCAAAAGGATTAATATAACTGTACTATTAAAGTTTGATTAAGATAATTAAAGTTTTTTTAAGTTTATTTATTTTGAGAAAGAGATTGAGAGAGAGCGAGCAAGAGAACACGAGCAGGGGAGGGGCAGAGAAAGAGGGAGAGGCTTTCAAGCAGGCTCCATGCTCCACGCAGAGCCCAAAGCGGGGCTCAATCTCAGGATAATGAGATCATGACCTGAGATGAAATCAAGAGTTGAACACTTAATTGACCGAGCCACCCAGGCTCCCCAAAATAATTACAGTTTTAAAACTGAAAAACCTATGGAGTGCCTGGGTGGTTCAGTTGGTTAAGCGTCCAACTTCGGCTCAGGTCATGATCTCGTGGTTCATGGGTTTGAGCCCCGCGTTGGGCTCTGTGCTGACAGCTCAGAGCTTGGAGCCTGCTTCAGATGTGGTGTCTCCCTCTCTCTCTGCCCCTCACCCACTCACACTCTATCTCTGTCTCTCAAAAATGAATAAATGTTAAAAAAATAAAAAACTGAAAAATCTAATTTAAAAAAATCTAACTAGGCACTCAAAATAACACATATGCCAAAATGCCAAACACTAAAAATGAAAGACATATTTCTATTTACTTTTAGATATGGCAAAAATGAACAAATCATATGCTTTCCACTCACTGGAGGTATTTTACACAGATTATATAAGACTTTTTCAGGAAAACACTCTATATAAATGAAGCCAGTAAGACATACTTTCAGATATTTAGGATAGTCCAAATAGACTCTTCTCTTAGAGAAGAGAATGAAAAATAGGTCTGTTCACAGAGAAACAAGACATCATAAAATGAGTAAGAATAAGAGTTCAAGTGTAAGACTCAAATGAGGTTAAGTAATAGCCAGAAAAGGCCACGTAAAGCACATCCATTTAAAACAGAGATCAATTTTGACAATAAGAGTGGGAATGAGAAGTCACATTAGGACACTCTTGAAAAAAAATGTTTAAATAGTGTTTTTAAATCTTATATGTAATAAAATATATAATAAAGTTCTATATGTAATAAAAAAAAAAGGTTATAATAACTATGTGCTTATTCTTAGGATGTAAAAATAGTGAATCAAATGTTGCATCTGTGGCAAAAATTTTTCCAACAAACTGGATGAGAGCCGATTCAACATCATTTGATTTCCACAGTGCAATCATAAAGAAGGGTTTTTGGTTCGGGAGGGTTTTTTGTTATGTTTTTCCCCCAAAACAAAGGCTACGTGAAGCTTCCCAAATGCCTGTCTTCATATATTTTAATATTCAGATCATCTCTTTTTAAATGCCTCTAACTCAAGGTCATCTTTCTTGGCCTTCTTCTTCTTCTTTACTTTTTAACTTTTTCGGTATGGTAACATCCAAAAACCAGCTAAGGAGCCTATCCCACAAAGAAAGCAAAGACAGATGCACAGGGTAAGTGAAGTGGGGTTCTGGAATGGAAACTAATTCTATGACTGGCACATTAGTGACTATTTTGCTTTCCTATACAACTCTTCCTGTAACCTCATATTGGAGGGACTTGGATAATGAATTCTCCACTAACGAGAAACCCCTGTATTTGTATCCTTACTACCTGCTGAGATAACAAGAGGGGATGTACATCCTGGTCTGAATGTCTTAGGATATGTAAAATAGATCTCGGTCAGGACCACATTACAAATGATTTTTTTTTTATATGCAATATAATACTGTACCAAGGTTGTCAGGGAGTTCCTTTTCATATAGAGCCTCTCCAAGTACTGTAGTCCCTCATCTTTCAGTAACTCCAATGGAAAATGGTGCAGATTCCTGTAATTTAAGAACAAATTCTTGTGCTTTTCCAGCCTTGCCACAGAGATCGTCTTACAAAGTTCAGATGCCATGACTGAATATATCCCATCAGGCACGCTGCAGCACTACATCTTGTCAAAATTGGTCCATTTCTAAAGAGAACAAGAAAATTGAATCATTATGATAGTGCTCATAAGCACTGCCAAATAAACCAGTTAGCACACACAGCTACCAGCAGACACTAAAGAGAGAGTTACACATTTGATCCCTATATTTTTCCTTCATAACAACTGAACATATTTAGGAGATGAGAGCAACTATTTAAATACTCTCACTACTTAAGCAATATGTACCACTTAGCAGCAACAGTCCTAACTGAAAAACTAGCTCTTGAACTTGAGATAGGAATGCCTAAGAGAGACTAGTTTCATAACATGCACCCAAAGAAAGCTTAAAAATCAGATAGAGCAAACCATTTCCTTCTTGACCTACCTCATTTTATGTGTAGCTTAAGGTGTTTCAAAAATATTGCTAAATACATACAAAACATCTAGACCACTTACAGCTTCACTTTCCTCATTTCTTACTATGTACAGAATATTGCCCTATATCCTAATTTTTTCCTTCTTTTACCTCTATTTTTTCCCTTCTTCGCTTTGTAGATTATCAGGAGCAGTAAAGAAACAGGTCAAGGAATATACAGTTTTATTATTTCAATGAAAGAAGAAATACTGCACTAGGAAATAAGAACCTTGTATTATTTTCTTACAATCTTTTCAGGCCTCAGTTGCCTAACATATACAAGGGAGACAGCAATTTATTGGTAAAGGCCAGAACCCAGAACAGATTAAATTCCCTTCTAGCTCTGAAAGTGACCGGGTAGGAAGAGAAATAACATTTGCCATCTTATCAACTAGGCACAGAGCAGAAACAAACTTCACAATCACTTAACTAACAAAAGAGGAAAAAAACTCAGAGCTTCAAAAATGTTGTCCAAGGTCAAATGGCTCATAAGGGATAAAAGCAAGGACTCCCCCTCCCCACTTTGGGGTAGAGATGAGGGTGTCCAGTGGATTTCAAAGACTGGGTTCTTCACAGGATTCCAAAGGATATTAAGGAAATGCAAAAAGGCTGAGTGAGCTCTGTGCAAAGGATCTACCCTCATTTTCCTGGGCATCCTTTCTGGAACTCCCTAACTAAAAGTGCCTTTCAAAGAAAAAAAATTTTTTTTCTTAAGAAAAACTATTTTCACTGGGCAAAGTTAGTGCAAAATGCAGTAACATAAGCGTTCCATTAGCAGAGTTTTGTAACTTTTTTGGTAATTTTCTATTATTTCCAAACTCCCAATTCCTATCTAGTATGAAAGCACTTGCCACTTCATCTAAAAGGGCAGACAATATGGAATATTCAATAATATCCCTGGTGCAACATAAGAATTCAAAACCTTCCCATACTGATTCTACCTACACACTTAACCTGTTTTTATGAGACGTACGTCACTTTGAACAACATATTCCATCTTTCTACATCTTAATTCTCTGACCTGCAAAGCAGAAGGGAACTAAACCAGAATCGATGATTCTGTGTCGAAAGAGAAGTCTGCTGGGTTATTACTCACTGAAGTGGTAAACTGGAAGCAGGTTAGATGGCTCACAAGGGCTGCAAACTTAACACATTTTGCTTTTCATCAGCAATCTGAATTCTCCCCAGTGTTTTTCATCCCTTAAATGGAAGGCTTTAAGTCATGAGTGGGTCCATCCTGCCATTCACCTGGTACCTCCAATTTATCTTAAGGCCAGTGGTTTCCATCTCCGAAATACACCTCAAGTCCATCCACATCTCTCCACCAGCCAAAACCAAAAACCACTCTCATCTCCGGCCAGAGCCGTGCGTATTACTGGTGTCCACTCTACATACTTTCTAACACATGAATCACTTAGCAGTGGACCTTTAAAAATGTAAATCCCATGGTCTCTTCTCAGGGAAACTCACTCCCTAGTGCACACATATCAACTAAACACAGCCTTCAAAAGTTTGTAAGAAAATCAAGCTCTTACCAAGCATTGAGGGCTCCTCACAATCTGGCCCCCCCTCCCACCTTGATTCTCCAGCCTTATTTGGAGATAAGGTGTATCTATTGTCAATCTAGCCAACCGACTGGAAGCTCCTGAGGGCAGACATCTTGCTCTTTCTTCACTCTTTTATACCCGCCTGGACACAATATCTAGCACAAAGCAGGTGCCCTCAAACGGCTGATCAGTGGATGAAAAGTAGAACATGTAATACTGCAAGGCAGATTTTTTTTCACTTTCTAATTTTTGGTCATCTTGTAGATACTACATCCTAAATGCTTGCTAAGTACCATAAAAATCCCTAATCCATACAACTACGCATTGCAATAGACATTATTTAGCCTGTTTTATACATAAGGAAACTGAGTTTCTCAGAGGGTAATAACTTGCCAGAATTCCAACCCAGGTGGACCAACTCCAAAGTCTGTGCCTTGCCTTACAATATAGCCTTTCAGGCACTTCAGTGTTCAATGGAGCCTGTTTCTTCCATATTATTAAATTTAAGTGGTAGCCAACGCTTATACAAACGTGAGACTACAAAGCAAAACTACACCCAAAATCCACACTCACTGATGAAGAGCCAATAAGAGAATTCAGTGTAACCTAATTGCTTTCCTTCTGAATCCTGAAGGCTGGGATTGGGCTGCCTTTAAAACATCATTTCACCTTGCTAAAATACATCTGGCTACAAAGGCAGTGTGGGAGATAAAATCTACATAAATGAAATCTGAAAGGTGCCAATAAAAATGCTAATGGTTTTCCAAAACGCATTCATTGGCAAGATAAAGCCTTTACCAAGATGGTTAATTTCTTCCACAAATTCCCTTCACTACCTCTTAATCTACTAACGATAAATGGGACACTTAATAATATTAACGGTATGCCAAGTGTACCTCCACAAATTTTCTGACATGTAAACACCAACCCACTTTATTATTGTTTAAAACAAGTAAACAAATCCTTCCACCTTAAGAAAATCCACACATGTTAAGCAGGTGTGTGTAAAAGGAGACCCTCAGACTGACTTCCGTATTTAATTCAGTAGAATACCCACTCCAATTTTCTAATACTGGAAATTAGAGAATTAAAAATTGTATATTAAAAGCATTTGTAAAAGACTGTTTTCCCAGTAAGTCTTGGGCAAAACACCTGCCGCTTTGCCCGAGTTAACCAAACACTAAGGTCGTTACAGTTTGGAAGCAGCGAGCTCAGTGGCAGGGATTTCACAGACCCGATATCGGAATTCTGCAGCCACAGAGGGCGGGGAGGGCCCGGCAGCTATGGCGACCCGAGGCCGGACGGGCCCGCTCGGGCCAGGGACCACTCGCCGCTGCCCAGACGCTTCTGCCAGACCCAGCGTGCTGACCGGGGAGCCGGGCCAGGGGGCCCTTGGCACGCGAGCCACCCGAAGCAACAGACGGCCGCACTCACCTCGGCGCCGGCGGAGCCAGCGCTCCGGGCGCAGGCGGCGCTGGACTGCCAACCGAGGGTCGGAGAGAGGGGCGGGGCGCCGACGGCAGTGGGCGGGGCGAGGCGAGGACGGCGGGGGAGCGGGGCGGGGCGGAACCCGAGCTCCTGAGAGTTGGGAGGGAAGACGGAACATCGCGATAATTCTCCCCTGTTCTCGCGGTTTCAAAACATCTTGGACGAGATGTTCGTTTTTCAAGCGCTGTGCCTATTGGCCAAAAGCTCGGCTTCCTCCAGCCTGGCCTCGCCCGTAGCTTAACTTAGACTTCCGGCTCCGGCTGGGGTTTTGCTGTGCTGAGAGCACCTTTTCCCTTTATTCGTTGAGGGGGGCAACTTAGCCCTTTCCAGCCTAGGGACTTGCCAATAACTGATTTGTTCTTTCATTCATACATTCATTCACGGACTCGTGCACTTATTCACTGTATACATTGAGGAATTACAACAACAGTAGTAACACCGAGCGCTTATTGTGTACCAGGCAGCGTTCTTAGAGCTGTGCACAATCCCTTAAACCCTCACAGCAGTCTCATGACACAGGTACTAGTATCATACTCGTTTAACGAATGAAAATCTGATGTCTGGAAGGTTTATGTAATATGGCCAAGGTTAGTTATCAAGAGGTGAGCCTAAGCATGGGATTTAAGGGCTCACTGTGCGCGCTGACAGGTTCCTTCCAAAGATGAGGTGGGTAACCTAGTCTCTGCTCTTGAAATACCTAAAGTCTATTGTGTGAAACGGTTGCTAAAAGGGACACTAACAGCTTAGTAAATTAAATATTATGGCAGTTCCTAGAATGACTGAGTAGGCCGTCAATAAATAGTTCTTCAAAATGAGAATTCCTATGTCCGCGGAAAGATAACATCAAAGGAAGAAAGCATTATGCTAGTAAAAATAAAAATAATAGTAACAATAATAATTCTAAACATTGCTAAGGAACATTTTAAAAACATTTATTTTTTAAATATGATGTTTGTTAACATGGCAACTTTCTGAAATGAAGGGTTTTTTAAACTTCCTCTCATGAATCTGCTGTTATTCATTGTTCTTTGAAAAGCTTGATGTTGATTAATTTATTAGCGATTCATTGCCAAGCAACCTTGGGTTTATAACTAGTTTCCTGTTGGTTTATTTAATTACTGTTAGAGATGAATAATCTCTAAAGCAAAGTTATGCTAAATGAAAGTAACATTTATTCCAAGATGAGGTATGAGTTATAATGAAATACTTACCAATTACCTATTTATTAAACCTGGCCGTCAGAAGTTCTGGAACTATGTGGCATGGTGAATGTCATGTACTTCTAAGAACTTTGATATAAATACTTAGTTACCTAAGAATTCTTAGATACCTAAGAATTTGTAGTACTTAGGAACTTTTTGCTAGACTTAAAACAAGGAAACCTAGTTTATGTAAAAACAAAAATACTTAGGTTATTAAGGATCAACCTAAATAAAAAGACTTGCTCCTAGTACTGGAAAGTGACTCCAAAAATGATTAACAATAGGTCTTTTTAAAAGTAATCAATGTTAGCCACTTAGTTTTCATTTCTTAAAAACAAAAGAAATATTTTAATGCATTAATTTAACATCCAATTTTTTTAAATAAAATTTTTAAGTTTATTTTGAGAGAGAATGAGCTGGGGAGGGGCAGAGAGGAGGTGGGGGACAGAGGATCTGAAGCAGTTTCTGTGCTGACAGCAGAGAGCCACAGCATGGCTGGAACTCAGGAACTGAGCCCCAGTCAGATGCTTAACAGACTGAGCAACCTGGGCATCCCTAACATCTGATTTTTGTTTTTGTTTTTTTCCATATATATAAGTATAATTTATTGTCAAGTTAGCTAATGTACAGTGTATACAGTGTGCTCTTGGTTTTGGGGGTAAATTCCCATGAATCATCACATAAACAGCCAGTACTCATTCCAGCAAGTGCCCTCCTCAATGCCCATCACCCATTTCTCCCCTCCCCTGCCCTCTCCCATTAACCCTCATTTTGTTCTCTGTGTTTAAGAGTCTCTTATGGTTTGCCTCCCTCTGTTTGAAACTATTTTTTCCCCTTCCCTTCCTCCATGGTCTTCTGTTAAGTTTCTGTGAAAACGTATGATACTTGTCTTTCTCTGCCTTATTTCGCTTAGCATAATACCCTCCCATCCCATCCACGTTTTAACATCCTATTTTTGATCATAAATAATGAATTCTCTTTAAGTAACTTCTACTCCCCTGAAATTGCTATAAAAACAGCCAAGGGATTCTGTGCCAGAATGTCAATTTGAATGTGTATTGATTTTCACAAAACACTCAAAATTCCTTAATCTGGCAATTTGGCAATCTTTGACAAACTTTAACATCAAAAGGCAGCAATACCACTTTAAGAAAATTCCAAGAAAAAGAAAACCCCATTTTAAAATTCCCACCTCTGGCCCTCCGGGATTGGGTTGCAAACTTCCACAAAATACTCTCCTCCACTTCCTATTGGTGCATGCTCTATCATTCATTGTTCGCCTGGAGTTTTGTGAGGTACCAGGTTGCTTTACGGGAAAAGACTGCTATAATTTAGTCTGCAACTGCCCTGCTTTAGACTTTTTCATGGTGATTAATTTGTACAAAGAATCACCAAACTCATACAGCGGGAACCAAACCGGCAAATCAGGCTGCGGAGACAACTGTGTAATTCGCTCGGAAAAGGAACAGAGATCCTCTCCTGCGTACTGGGTAAATTGACAAAGGATTTTACGACACAGAGATTTGAGAGTTAAAGAAACTTTTCCGGTTTTTCGATAGTTTTAAAGGAGTAAGCGTCAAAGGAGAACCAGATAAAATACAGGCACAATCGTGGCAGGAAAAGGAGTTTTTAGAAGCTGTTTTTAGGGTGAGATTGGAAGAATGTTATTTCCAAATAATCATTGAATTTTTGAATGGTAAAGGGAACAAGGGAAAAGAAAACGATTAATTATAGATTATTGTATTTCCTAAACTGCTGTGATTTATTGTTGTTTAATATGGATTTAGAGGGATACTTAGTAATATTATTGTAATTGTTAAGTGAAATACATATTTCTGTATACTATAATACCTATCATAATAGATAATCAAAATATAAGAGAAAATTAGAATCCGCTTTGGATCCAAAATTTGTGTATATTTGTAGATTGGGTAATTCAGAGACAGATCTGCTAATGACCTAGGATAACAGTGTTGTTATATGTACCAGAATCAATGGGTAATTAATATAAGGATAAATTCTCAAAAAAGAAACCCAACATTTGTATTTTCAAAATGATATTTTCATTAAAATTATGAGGGACACCTGGGTGGCTCAGTCGGTTGAGCCACCGACTTAGGCTCAGGGCTATGATCTCACGATTCGTGGGTTCGAGCCCTCCATCGGGCTGTATGCTAACAGCTCAGAGCCTGGAGCCTGCTTCAGATTCTGTGTCTCCCTCTCTCTCTGCCCCTCCCATGCTCACACTCTGTCTCTCTCTCTCTCAAAATAAATAAACATTAAAAAAAAATTAAAACATGAAAGTTCAGGAAAATATTGATAAGCAAGAATAATTTTTATTTGAAATAGCAATATAATGTATTTTTTAGGATTCAGCCAAATATATAATGCCAAAGTATAGCACCTTAAAGATTCTTCGTGTATTAATTCAACTAATAAATATACTTCGTGGCACATCTATATCTACAGAGCATAAATTAGAGTAGGAATGCAATAAATATTTTTTGAATGGCTTCTGTTATAGGGGGATATAAAATAATACAATAAAGTCTCTCAAAAAACTCATACTCTAGCTGGGAAATGAGGCTTAAAACATCTAAACCAGAACTTCTGGATAGCTCTTGATGCATAGATACCTATTGTAAACCACAGGCACTTCAAGAGTATATATATCAGTGTGACCTGAAACATTCAGAGGGAGCTTCACAACACGCTTAAGACCCAGTTTGGTCCTGAGCAGTGGGCAAAATTTCAGTAGATAAAAAAGGAGGGAATTGGCATCCCGGGTACTGGTTGAGTTGTTAGCAAATATGTGCAAGCCTGAAAAATGATGGACTCTGACTGCAGCAGAAGGTTCATTTGGGGACCTGTTTTTTGTGTGTGTGTTTTTTAAGCAAAAAAGACCCCCAAAAAGTTGCATAAAGAGTCAAAATTGCAGGAATTAAGGGGTTTGGTCCTAGGTTTTCAGAAGGAGTGAGACCTAATGAGAGTAGTAACTGAAGAAGATAAAACTGATAGCCTAATTTTAGATCGTTCCAAGAACAGAGACTAGGAATTAAAAGGACTTACTACTGTAAGTAATGGAGTACAGATTGGTTAGCAGCCTTGTAAGAGACTTTATCCAAATTACTTTACTTTCCTATGGTTGACTAACAAATCTTAATGCATTTCTTTGCATTTTTCTAAAGCATTTAGCTTATTTTTGGTCTAGTGGTACAAATATGAATTTTACTAGGTGTGGTGGTAGTTGTGCAATTAACACAATTAAAAGGGATCATTGTTCACATTAGATAGTTCTTATTCCTTTTCCCTAGGATTTAGAACTATTTCTTGGTTCTGTTCAGCTGAATTAAAGGAATTTCAACCAAAGCAAAAAAAAAAAAACAAACAAACAAACAAACAAAAAAAAAACCTTATGATCGAAGAACACCATGAGAATATGGGAGATATTCTTACTCAGACCGTAGGCTTTCACTTGACGTGTTTCTCTGAGACAAAACTAAATTCCATACACTCAGCTGCCACCAGGTACCAGATACTTTCCACAGTATTGGGCAAACAGGTGAATCAAGGATTAGCTCCCCCGATAAAAAGTAAAGTCCTTCAGAAACACCAAGCTGGATGTTTGTCTCCTGCCTCAACACTTGCTTCAAAGAATCCAAAGCTCATCCATCCTAGTTTTTTTTTTTTTTCTTTTTTTCTTTTTTGAGAGAGAAATAGCATGAGGAGGGGAGAGGGGCAGAGGAAGAGAGAGAGAGAGAATGCCAAGCAGGCTCCACACTCAGCACGCAGCTGGACGTGGGGCTCTATCCTACAACCGTGGGATCCTGACCTGAGCCAAAATCAAGAGCAGCGCTCAACTGACTGAGCCTCCCAGGCATCCCCATCCTAAGTTTTTGATCAGTGGTTCTTAGTTAAATAGAGAAGGAGGAATCTCTGGCTGTGGAAAATAATCTTTGAGACAAGGCCCCCTGCTGCAGATGACCGATGTGGTGGACCAAATTGTGCTCACCAAATTTACGCCAATATCTCATTACTCCCCTGTATATCCTAGCCCTCTTTGCAGTTCAGGGAAGAATGAAATGTTAGCACTCGTGACCTGTGTCACTTCTGGCCAATAGCGGTGAAAAGCTCATCCACAGTTTTCCAATCTCCCGGTGTGCCGTGACACCTGTTAGTTAAAGCTTGGTCAGCTTGGATCTCTAAGTGACTTTGTGGATCATACATTCCACTCCCCACCCCCTACTCTGAAACCAAATGAGTCAATAGCATGAAGGAGCTAATGTTACCTCGTTTTAGCCTATCCAGTCGTGTCCGCCTAACTGTTAGCAGGTTTTCCCCTTGGGACATTGGCATTTCATTTAAGTTTTTTTTTGTTTGTTTCTTTGTTTGTTTTTTAATTTGAGAGGGAGAGAACATGTGAGCGGGGTAGAGGAGCAGAGGGAAAGAGAGAGAATCTTAAACAGGCTCCACACTCAGCACGGAGCCTTACCCAGGACTCCATCCCACAACCCTGGGATCATCAGCTGAGCCGATATCAAGAGTCAGAAGCTCAACTGACTGAGCCACCCAGCTGCCCCTAAGTTTTCTTAAGTGAAAAAAGAATTTCCATACGGGCACCTGGGTGGCTTAGTTGGTTAAGCATCCGACCTCGGCTCAGGTCATGATCTCCGGGGGTCTGTGAGTTCCAGCCCCGAGTCAGGCTCCATGCTGACAGAGCCTGCTTCAGATTCTGTCTCCCTCTCTCTCTCTGTGCCCCTCCCCCACTCACGCCCTGTCTTTTTCTCAAAAATAAATAAACATTAAAAAAAAATTTTTTTTTGAAGAATTTCCATAATTAACTGAGTTTCAGGTATCAGGTGTTTGGAGAGAGAAATCACATCATGAAGATGGTTTTTCTATTTTTTATTTTTTGCTTCTAAAAATTATTTTATCAGATTGGACAGTTTCAGATAACAATATCTTGCCATAAGACAGTAAACTGATTTGCAATTTCTAATAAATGATCTAACATTAATTTCTGCACTAACACATTCAAATCACAAAAAGAAAATCCTGCCAAACATATTTCAAAGATAAATGTAAAATGTGCATCTGTGTGCATATTATAAAAAGAAAAATATAGGTTTAAGATATCTGCCTTTCATGACTAACATTAAAAAAAAGGATTTTAAGAAAAGCATCAGACTTGCATGTTTTCTCTTTCTTCAATAAAGTTTTCTTTTTTTCCTTTTTTTTTATTTATAATTTATTGTCAAATTGGTTTCTATACAACACCTAGTGCTCATCCCAACAGGTGCCCTCCTCAATGCCCATCACCCACTTTCCCCTCTCCCCCACCCCCTCAGTTTGTTCTCAGTATTTAAGAGTCTCTTATGGTTTGCCTCCTTCCCTCTCTGTAACTCTTTTTTCCCCTCCTTCCCCTCCCCCCTGGTCTTCTGTTAAGTTTCTCAAGATCCACATATGAGTGAAAACATATGGTATCTGTCTTTCTCTGCCTATCTTATTTCACTTAGCATAACACTCTCCAGTTCCATCCACGTTGCTACAAATGGCCAGATTTCATTCTTTCTCATTGCCAAGTAGTATTCCATTGTATATATAAACCACACCTTCTTTATCCATTCATCAGTTGATGGACATTTAGGCTCTTTCCATAATTTGGCTATTGTTGAAAGTGCTGCTATAAACATTGGGGTACAAGTGCCCCTATGCATCAGCACTCCTGTATCCCTTGGGGAAATTCCTAGCAGTGCTATTGGTGGTCATAGGGTAGATCTATTTTTAATTTTTTGAGGGACCTCCACACTGTCTTCCAGAGCGGCTGCACCAGTTTGCATTCCCACCAACAGTGCAAGAGGATTCCTGTTTCTCCACATCCTCACCAGCATCTATAGTCTCCTGATTTGTTCATTTTAGCTGCTCTGACCGTCATAAGGTGGTATCTCAGTGTGGTTTTGATTTGTATTTCCCTGATGAGGAGTGACGTTGAGCATCTTTTCATGTGCCTGTTGGCCATCTGGATGTCTTCTTTAGAAATCTCTGTTCATGTCTTCTGCCCATTTCTTCCCTGGATTATTTGTTTTTCAGGTGTGGAGTTTGTTGAGTTCTTTATAGATTTTGAATACTAGCCCTTTGTCCGATATATCATTTGCAAATATCTTTTCCCATTCCGTCGGTTGCCTTTTAGTTTTGTTGATTGTTTCCTCTGCAGTGCAGAAGCTTTTTATCTTCATGAGGTCCCAATAGTTTATTTTTTCTTTTAATCCACTTGCCTTTGGAGATGTGTCAAGTAAGAAATTGCCACGGCTGAGGTCAGACAGGTTTTTTCCTGCTTTCTCCTCTAGGGTTTTGATGGTTTCCTGTCTCACATCTAGGTCCTTCATCCATTTTGAATTTATTTTTGTGTATGGTGTAAGAAAGTGGTCTAGTTTCATTCTTCTGCATGTTGCTGTCCAGTTCTCCCAGCACTATTTGTTAAAGAGACTGTCTTTTTTCCATTGGATATTCTTCCCTGCTTTGTCAAAGATTAGTTGGCCATACTTTTGTGGGTCCAATTCTGGAGTCTCTATTCTATTCCATTGGTCTGTGTATCTGTTTTTGTGCCAATACCATACTGTCTTGATGATTACAGCTTTGTGGTAGAGGCTAAAGTCTGGGATTGTGATGCCTCCCGCTTTGGTTTTCTTCTTCAATATTACTTTGGCTATTCGCGGTCTTTTGTGATTCCATACAAATTTTAGGATTACTTGTTCTAGCTTCGAGAAGGATGCTGGTACAATTTTGATTGGGATTGCATTGAATGTGTAGATAGCTTTGGGTAGTATTGACGTTTTAACAATATTTATTCTTCCAATCCATGAGTATGGAATGTTTTTCCATTTCTTTGTATTTTTCATGAAAATGGTTTAATTGTTCATCCAGTAAACTTATTTCTTGAGGCCTACTAGGTGCCAGGAACTAATGCATATGATCTATGTATTCATAGAACCATAACATTAATTTAGGGTTGGTTTTCAACATTTGGGAGTCTTTGCCACATTGTTTTGAGAATTAGAGCTGTCCTATCTTAGGAAAGTCCTGTAGTCATAGATATTTAAAAGCCAGAATTACACATAAAAGTGCATTGTTTATTCAGGCTTATAGCTACATATAAACCTGTTTATTCAGGTTTATAGCTATTTTTAATGGCTTTAGTGAAGTGTTATTTACATGTCATAAAATTCACTTATCTTAAGGATACAACTCAATTATTTTTTAGAAAATTTAGAGTTGTGCAAGTATTAATCACATTGGAATTCTAGAAAATTCCATCACTTTAAAAAGAACCTTGTGCCCATTTGCAGGCACTTCCCACTCCTACCCCAGGCTAGGCAATCACTAATAAACTTTGTTTCTGTAGGTTTGCCTTGTCTGGTATCATACTGTATGTGGTCTTTTGCATCAGCATAACGTTTTTGAAGTTTATCTATGTTATAGCATGTATCAGTATTCCATTCCTTTTTTATTGCCAAATAATATTCCATCATATGGACAATACCACATTTTGTTTATCCATTCACCAGTTGATGAACATTTGGATTGCTTTCAGTTTTTAGCTATTGTAAATAATGCTGCTATGAAGATGTGTACAGGTTTTTGTGTGAACAGGTGTTTTTGGCCTCTTGAATATATACCTATGCATGGAATTGCTGGTTTATGTGGTAATTCTATGTTTAACTTTATGAGGAATTACTCAACTGCTTTGTAAAGTGAATGCACAATTTTACTTTCTGCCAGTGATTTACGATTTTCTACACCCTCTCCAAAGCTTCTTATTGTCTGTCTCTTTGATTATAGTAATTCTGGTGGGTGTGAAGTGATTCTCATTGTAGTTTGGATTTTCATTTTCCAATGAGTAGTGATTTTGATTTTTTGCTTATTGGTCATTCATATATCTTCTTTGGTAAATTGTCTTTTCAAATATATTTTAAATGTTTTTATTTATTTTTGAGAGAGAGAGAGAGAGAAAGAGAGAGGGAGAGAGCACGCATGTGGAGGAGGGGCAGAAAGAGAGGGGGACAGAGGATCCAAAACAGGCTCTGCACTGACAGCAAAGAGCCCAATGCAGGGCTTGAACTCACAAATTGCAAGCTCATGACCAGAGCAGAAGTCAGATGCTTGACCAACTGTGCCACCCAGGCACCCCAGGTCTTTTCATACATTTAGCCTATTTTTTCTTGGGTTATTTGTCTTATTACTGAGTTGTGTTTATTATTTTGGGGGGGTTGAAGTTCATTATCAAATATGTGATATATCTACAAGTGTTTGGAAACATATTTGTAAATATATTCTCCTATTTTGTGAGTTGTCTTTTAACTTTCATTATGGTGTCTTTTGAAGCAACAAAAATTTTTAATTTTCATGAAGTCCAATTTATTTTTTTTCTTTTATCTATTGTGCCTTTGGCATTGTACATAAGAAATCTTTGTCTAACCCAAGCCTATACATAGCCCTATGTTTCCTAAGAGTTTTCCAGTTTTAGCTCTTACTTTTATGCCTTTGACCCAGTTGGAGTTAATTTTTGTATATGGTGTGAGGTAGAGCTCCAGTTTCTTTCTTTTACATGTCCCTATCCAGTTGTTCTAGCATCATTTGTGAAAAGGACTATTATTTGCCCCTTGAATTACCTTGGTACTCTTGTCAAAAAATAATTGACCAGGGTGCCTGGGTGCCTCAGTTGGCTAAGCATCCAACTTTTGATTTTGGCTCAGGTCATGATCTCACAGTTTGTGAGATCAAGCCCCACATTAGGCTTTGTGCTTACAGTGTGGAGCCTGCTTGGGATTCTCTCTCCCTCTCTCTCTGCCCTTCCCTCACTTGCATGAGTGCTTTCTCTTTCTCTCTCTCAAAATAAATAAATAAACTTTAAAATAATAGTAATAATAATAATGATGATAATAATTGACCTTAAGTGTAAGGGTTTATTTCTGGACTCTCAATTCTATTCCATTAATCTACATGTCAGTCCTTATGCCAGTACCACTTGCTTTGATTACTGTAGCTTTGTAGTAAGTTCTTAAAATGGAAGTGTGAATCCTCCAACTTTGTTCTATTTTGGATTGTTTTAACTATTCTAGGTCTCTTGCATTTCCATGTGAATTTAACGTCAAATTATACTCTCACAAAAAAAGGCAGTTGAGATTTTGATAGGGGTTACATAAAATTTATGGATCAACTTGGAGGGTATTGCTATCTTAATAATATGAAGGCTTCTAATCCATGAACATGGAATATATCTCATTTATTTAGGTCTCCTTTGACTTCTTTCAGCAATGTTGCATAATTTTCAGTGTACAAGTTTTGTACTTCTTTTGTTAAATATATTCCTAACTACTTTATTCTTTTTGATGCTATTGTGAGTGGAAATGTTACCTTAATTTTATTTTCAGATTGATAGATATGTAATTTTTGTTTATTTTGTATCCTCTGATATTGCTGAAATTGTTTAATAGTTCTAGTAGGATTTTGTTATTGTTTTTGTTTTGTTTGGGTGTGTGTGGGTATCTCCCTTAGAATTGTCTCCATATAGGATCATGTCACCTGATAATAAAATTTTATTTCTTCCTTTCTAATCTTCATGCCTTTTATTTCTTTTTCTCGCTTTATTGCACTGGTTAGAATATCCACTACAGTCTTGAATACAAGTGGTGACAGCAAACATCCTTGCCTTGTTTCCAATCTTACAAGAGAACTATTCAAACATTCACCATTAAGTGTGATGTTAGCATTAGGGTTATTTTTAGTTTTTATTAGCCCTTTATCAGGTTAAGGAAGTTTTATCGTAAGTAGATGTTGGATTTTACCAAGTGTGTTTTTTTTTCTGCATTTATTAAAATGATCATGCAGATTTTGTCTTCTATTCTATTAATGTGGTGTATTACGTTAATGATTTCAGGTGTTAAACCAAATTTACATTCCGGGAATGAAACCCCCTTGGTCATAATGTATAATCTTTTTTATATGTTGCTGGATTTGGTTTTCTTTTTTTTTTTTTTAAGTTTATTTATTTATTTTGAGAATGACAGAGAGCACAAACAGGCAGGCACAGAGAGAGAGGGAGAGAGAAAGAATCCCAAGCAGGCTCCACACTGTCAGCGTGGAGCCCAACTCAGGGCTCAAACCTGAGCAAAACCAAGAATCGATGCTCAACCAACTGAGCCACACCCAGGCCCCCTATATTTGTTTTTCTCATATTTTGTTGAAGACTTTTTGTGTTCACAATCATCAAGGGTATTGGTTTATTGTTTTCTTATTATGTCTTCATCTGGCTTTGGTATCAGGATAATATTGACCTCATAGAATGAGTTGTAAGGGATTTCCTCCTCTATTTTCTGATAGAATTTTCAAAAGATTCGTATTACTTCTTTAAAGGTTTATTAAGATTTGCCACTGGAGCCATCTAGGCCTGGGCTTAGCTTTGTGTAAATGTGTTTGGGTTTTTTGTTTGTTTGCTTTTGTTTTGTTTTGTTTTGTTTTAGAGAAAGGGAGAGAGAGAATCTCAAGCGGGCTCCACACTCAACATGGAAACCAATAAGGGGCTGCATCCCACGACTCTGGGATCATGACCTAAGCTGAAATGAAGATTCAGACACTCAATCGACTAAGCCACCCAAGTGCCCTGCTTTGTGTAAATATTTTAAATTACTAATATAATTTATTTACTTGTTATAGTTCTATTCAGATTTTTTATTTCCTTTTTATATGGTTTGGGTATTTTATTATCCTTCTAGGATATTTTCCCATCTCAGCTTTTTGATGCCTCAGCTTACATAGGGGCAAGGTTGCTTTTTAACTAGTAGACTCTCATACAGTCATAATGGTTGTTATTTTCCAGGAGCCATGCCCTGGGGGCTCCTGCCCCTCCCTCAAGTTTCCCTACATCTCCCCACAAGTCAGCACCCAAAGGTTAACACCTGTAACAGCAGGGGACCTTCTGAACCTAGCTCCAGCATAGTTTCCATCTATACAGATTGGTTGGTCCTCCTGCTATACCAGTTATTAAGTTTTTGAACATCACCTCTTGGAAATGGAAGACTGAGACCCCACTTCAGACCTCTTCTTCCTCCTATTTGGATGTGGGGCTGATCATATACTTCAGCATTCTACTGGGCATGTCTGGCAAAAAGAATAGCATCAATTGATTGGGTATGTCTGACCGGCAGTTGTAGGTGCTGATTGAGAGGCCTGGGAAGCTTCACCCAAGGCTGAAAGGGAGAGAGTGGTGGGTGGGGCCTGGGCTGATATCTAATGAAAATTTAAACCCCAGCTATGGCTATTACAAAGAAAAGAAAAGTGGCTGATGATAAGCATGAAGCTCCAAGTAAGTGAACTGAAGAGTCTGTCTTTGTGCTAAAAATGTTCCTACATGATGCAAGGCACATTGAAATGGACACGTATTTAAAGTGGGGTCATGGATTCAAATGTTTCCAGAAGCCAGGCTGGCTAATTGCTTCAGAGGTGCACATTTTGGTATTTAAACATCTCTCTGAAATTGGAATGCGTGTTACAATTGATAGCAAGTCTTAGTTTAACAGCAGTGTTGTTCTTAGTGATTATAAAATAGTAGTATATCTTATAATCTTGTATAAGTGATGGTTTAGATTAGATTCAATGTAGGAAATGAGTGGCAAGTGACATGGGCCAGGAAAACCACACCGCTTAATGTCAGCCTTTCACTTTGAAAGAAAGGTATGGTGGAGAGCCTGGGTGGCTCAGTCAGGTAAGTGTCCAGCTTTGGCTCAGGTCATGATCTCAGAGTTCATGAGTTTGGGCCCCACATCAGGCTCTGTGCTGACATCTCGGAGCCTGGAGCCTGTTTCAGATTCTGTCTCCCGCTCTCTCTCTCTGCCCCTCCCCCACTCCCGCTCTGTCTCTCTCTGTCTCTGTCTCTCTCTCTCTCAGAAATAAAAATAAACATTGAAAACAACAAAAAAAGAAAGGTATGGTTACAGAGACTTATTCTTTTACAATAAGAAGCAACATAGGAGTGATGACTGTTGATGAATGGAAACTGCTTTGCTGCCTCCATGTCCAGGAGCAATAGGGAGTGATGGCACCTGGCACCTTACCTCCAGGACTTCTGCTGTTCATTCCTTGCTGATTGTTGCCTGTGATGACGTCAGCCCAGTGGTGATAGGTGTTCTGAGTTTTCATAGGAAGCCAGAAATCCAGAAAACTAGATCTTTACATCTATGTGAAACTTCTAATTTTAAAATACTGGCTTAATTGTTTTTTAACTGTCTGGCCAAAAAGAAGAAAAGTATGTGCAAGTTAGCTCCAGCCTGGGAGTGCCCGGATAATCTCTGTTTTAAGGATTTAATATTAAGAGGCAGCATTAGACAAACCATGTTTTACAGTCAAGCCAAAAAAGAAAAAAAGAAAAATCAACCCAATGTCAAAGTTTAACATTAGGTTCGAGGCCTGGAATAGCAAATATTACAGAGCATATTACTTACATAGTTTCTAAAATTTCATCTTTCCCTGTTCTAAATAAAAGATAAGAAAATGTGGTTAAATCTGTTGAAGATGTTACATTTCCTGGTTATAAAAACATATTACTTTTTAATTTTTTTTAATGTTTATTCATTTTTGAGAGACAGTGCAAGCAGGGGAGGGGCAGAGAGAGAGGGAGACACAGAATCCGAAACAGGCCCCAGGCTCTGAGCTGTCAGCACAGAGCCTGATACAGGGCTAGAACTCATGAACTGTGAAATCATGACCTGAGCCGAAGTTAGACACTTAACTGAGCCACCCAGACGCTCCTTTTACCTTTTAAAATGCAGTCTTAGGTTTCCAAAGCAAGAGCATTTGCTTCCCACTGCTAAAGACTGACTGGTCAATGAAAGTCAGACCAAATTATCAGAAGACCAGGGTCCTGATTCTGCCTGTGTGACATTGGGCGAGTAATTTAGCTTCTTTCAGCTTCACTGTCCTCATTTATAAAATAGGGTTAGTCATATCTGCCTCCATACCTTACATCAAAGTGTTATGTGAATATCACATAAAGTGTTATGTGAATATCAATTATTGGTAGTGCCCAAATCACATGAGTAGTTGGGCCAGCACAGATTCTTGAGTCTCAGATTCCCGATCCCAATCTCCTGCTCTTTTTGTAAACTATAACACTTATTGAAGTGATTGGATCATCAGCCAATGGGGTGAACAGATGAGAAAGCTTAAGTCAAGAGGTTATCAGAAAAAAAGTCAGCTACCATCTTGCAATCAGGGATAGCACGGAGTTTCTGTACAGCCGTCTCTGTACAGCCTCTTTTAGGCAATGCGTAGAGGTTGAACCGAAGGATTAGCCTTTCACATTTTGAAGGTCTGCCCAGGAGTGACTTTTGCTGGGATTGACGGGCCTCTGTAGCGTTCTCACACAGCTTTCTCACAGACTGGCCTTCAGCTAGTTTCTTCCCTCATATTTTCATTCTATATTGCTTCATGAAGGAAAGAAAAGTTCCTACTTTTTTTTTTTTTCTCTTGGTGAGAATGTAAAGCTCTAGTTTGGATTATCAAGAAGTGGCCACACTTTACCCTGGTAGCTATGTCCAGTCTTAACTCCTTCAACACTTATCTCTAGCCATCTCAAATCCTATTTGGATGTAGGCATGGAATAAGTCACCAACTTTTTTAGAAAGGAAAAAATACCATCTTTAAAAAGATGTCACTCAAGAACTAGTGATATATTTCTAACTTCTTTTTTATTTACTTTTTATTTTTTTAATTTTTTTAAACTAAGCTCCCAACATGGAGCTTGAACTCAAGACCCTGAGATCAAAAGTCACAACGCTCTACTGACTGAGTCACCTAGGTGGTCCAATATATTTCTATTCTAAGTTGGACATTCTTTGTTTAAATTTTTATTTGAATTTAGTTAACATACAGTGCAGTATTGGTTTCAGGAGGAGAATTCAGTGATTCATCACTTACATACAACACCCAGTGCTCATCATAACCAATGCCCCCCTTAGTACCCATCACCCATCTAACCCATCTCCCACCCACCATCATATGTTTATGTTTTGTTTCTTAAATTCCACATATGAATGAAATCATGTTATTTGTCTTTCTCTAATTGACTTATTTCTCTTAGCATAATACATTCTAGCTCCATCCACATTGCTGGAGATGGCAAGATTTCATTCTTGTTGATGGCTGAGTAATATTCCATTGTATGTATATACCACATCTTCTTTATCCATCAGTCAATGGAATTTGGGCTCTCTCCATAGTTTGATTATTGTTGATAATGCTGATATAAACATTGTGGTGTACATACCCCTTTAAATCTATATTCTGTATCCTTTGGGTAAATACCTAATAATACAATTGCTGGATCATAGGATAGTTCTATTTTTAGTTTTTTGAGGAACCTCCGTCCTGTTCTTGAGAGTGGCTGTACCAGTTTTCATTCCCACCAACAGTGCAAGAGGGTTCCCCTTTCTCCGCATCCTTGCCATAAGTTGGACATTCTTATATAAATTTTCTCCCACGGTCTCAAATTCAATCTGTCTGAGACCAAACTGATTGTCTTATCAAAATGACCATTCCCCTTTATCTCATTACTTCTGTCCATGGCATCACTACTTTTAGGTGTCAATAAATTTTCTCTGTAAAGGACCAGATAGTAAATACTTTATTTAGGCTTTGAGAGCAATAAGGTTTCTGTCACAACTACTCATCTCTGCTTTTGTACTACAAAGACCATATGTAAATGAATTAACAATGCTGTGTTCCATTAAAGCTTTACTTACAAAAGCAGTGGATAGTATGTGAACCATGCCATAGTATGCCATTGCCTATCTCGAGTTCCTGGATGAAAATGTCAGAGTCAGTCTTGACTGTCCCCCTTCTTTAATTTTTACATCCAAGCAGTTCTCAAGTTGCAATAATTATTTCTTTCAGTAATTCTTCTTATCCTTCCCTTCACTTCCCTTCTCACTGCTACTGTGCACCTGAATTCATTCTGTACAGTACTCTGATTCGTTCAACCAGCGATAAAGGGCCACACCCACTTATTGAAGAGGTACCAGAATTTCTAGAGGGAAGTTTTAAGAAGCATAGAGAATATTCTAACTTTATTTTTAGGGAAAGTGCCTATTTTATCAGAATATAAATTATAGCAAGTAAAACCTGATGAAATCTTAGATGGTGGGTCATGGCTAAAAATGGTGGTAAAACATTGCTCAAATCTAGAATTTCCCAAGGTATGCAGTGTTTGCAATTGGTGATGCCTAATGTGATGTTTTGTGGAAGACAGACCAACTTTTAAAATATTAATACTTATGTTTTTATTTTAATGTATAGTTTATGGGAAAATATGACATCAAACCCATAATGTCACTGATTATTTATTGGAGTGAAGCTGAACTATTTAGGTTTTAAAAAGTTGTAGTCCTAAAGAAAAAGTTAATATTGTAGGCAGAATGCAGACATGCTAACAGTCATCAAGATAGTAGCAGACTGGGGCACCTGGGTGGTTCAGTTAGTTGAGCATCCAACTCTCAATTTCATCTCATGGTTCATGAGATTGAGCCCTGTGTCAGGCTCCAAGATGACAGCACTGAGCCTGCTTGGGATTCTCTCTCTCTCTCTCTCTCTCTCTCTCTCTGCCCCTCCCCTGTGCTCTCTCTCTTTCTCTCTAAACAAACAAACATTTTTAAAAAGATGGTAGAAGATTAAAGTTTGAAAATCAGTGGCCACTTTGCCTGCTGTGGTTTCCATTATATTTGCCCACTAATTAACAGATCAGCCTTAGCACTTTGATTTTTCTTTCTTTATAAAACCTTCAGGGGCTCATCACTATTTGTCGAATAAGGTCAATCAAACTCTTGGCGTGCAATCGATGTCTTCTAAACCTGGGTCCAGCCTTTCAGTTTTCCTTTGCCTCCTGGCTTCCCAAACAGTGCTCAAAAAGTACCAGTTGCATAAGATTTAATGAGTGTTCCAGAAAAGAGGATTTCATGGTCCAAAAAGTTAGGGGAAGTGTTGTGTACTATATCCCTCTGTGGTATATTCTCAAAGAATTATACTACATTAAAGCCTTTGAGAAGACTTGAGGTAATGAAACTTGTTCATGTTTATTGGAGAACCCTTCTTTTGTGCAATCAATATTTGTGTTTACCAATTTACTTGATCATCTTTGTCAATAACCCTCTCTTCTAGATTGTGCATTAATGTCCTGTGCTTCTAGTGTACAAGGGAGATTGGTTTGGAAAATGCTGTCCTATATCGATATCCCCCACCCCCAATGCATACCGGTTAGCTATACTGGTTAGCTGTATACCCATTTTACTTTGCACTTCTGAGCCTTTGCTAATTATTCACTCTACTTGGGGTTGTTCTCTTCTTGTTCTTGAAATCTTCTCAACCAAGCAAGCTGATTTACCACAACAGTAATGGTTCCCATTCTGAAGTCTTACCACTTCCCCCTCTTCCAGCATTTGTACCACCCAGAATCATGGTAGTTGTGTACCTGATCTTTTTTCCTTCTAGATTTTATGTTTCTCAGAGTTCTTCTTTACCATGTAATGCATTGCTTATAGTAGGAATTCAATAAATATTTGATGAATGATTACAATAGGGTGAAACCTGAAATAACTTATCTGTAGTAAATAATAGAATTGGAATGTGAAGGATCTACATGGGGAGAGTGGTGTATGGGGAAGGATCTCTGGAAGGCTGGTATCTAGATATCTATATATCTGATATGTAGATATATATTAAACAGCTTTATTAATTGACATATAAAAGTACATAATCTCATATGTGGAATTTAAGAAACATAACAGATGAACATAGGGGAAGGGAAGGAAAAATAAGATAAAAACAGAGAGGGAGGCAAACCATAAGAGACTCTTAAATACAGAGAACACCTGAGGGTTGTGGAGGGCGGGAGATGGGCTAAATGGGTAATGGGCATTAAGGAGGGCACTTGTTGGGATGAGCACTGGATGTTGTATGAATCACTGGGTTCCACTCCTGAAACCAATACTGCATTGTTATGTTAACTAACTTGAATTTAAATAAATAAATTTAAAATAAAATAAGTGTAAAATCTGATAAATTCTGGGTTATGTATATACCCATGAAACTACCACCACAATCAAAGCAATAACATAATTATCACCCCCAAAAGTTTCTTCGTGTCTCTTTGTAATCTGTACATCCCCCTCTTCCCTGCATCTCCAATTCAAGACAACTGCTGATCTGCTTTTGATCATTCTACATTGGTTTGCATTTCCTAGAATTTTATATAAAGGGAGGCATATTGTTTGTACTCTCTTCTTCCTGGCTTCTTTCACTCAACATAACTGAACCAATTCATGTGGTAGCATATCTGTTCCTTTTTATTGCTGAGTATTATTTCATTATATAGCTATACCACAGTTTGTTTATCCATTTACCAGTTGAAGGGCATTTGAGTTGTTTCTTGGTTTTGGCTATTAAAAATAAAACTCTTGGGGAACCTGGGTGGCTTAGTCAGGTAAGCCTCCGACTCTTGATTTCAGCTCAGGTTATGATCCCAGGGTTTGTGAGTTTGAGCCCCACCTCCAGCTCTGTGCTGACAGCACAGTCTGTTTGGAATTCTGTATCCCTCTCTCTCTGCTCTTTCCCCACTCACACTTTCTATCTCTCTCTCAAAAATAAATAAATAGGGGTGCCTGGGTGGCTCAGTCAGTTAAGCGTCCAGCTTCGGCTCAGGTCATGATCTCATAGTTTGTGGGTTCAAGCCCCATATCAGGCTCTGTGTTGACAACTCTGTGCCTGGAGCCTGCTTCAGATTCTATATCTCCCTCTCTCTCTGCTCCTCCCCTGCTTGCATGCATGCACACACGTGCTTTCTCTCCCTCTCAAAAATAAACATTAAAAAATTTGTTTTAAATAAATAAACATTTAAAAAATAAAAAATAAAACTTCTATGAACATTTGTGCATAAGTCCTTATGTGAATGTATGGTTTCTTTTCTCTTATGTTAATATTTAGGACTTAAATGAATCATGTGCTAGGTGTATATTTAGCTTATTAAGAAACTGCCAGATTGCTTTCCAAAGTGATTGCAGCATTTTACATTCCTACCAACAGTGTGTGAGAGTTCCTGTTTCACCTCCTCAACAATGCTTAGTAATCTTTTTAATTTTAGTCGTTCTGATTGTTGCAAATGACATCTCATTGTGAATTTAACTGTATCTCCCTAATGACTAATGATGTTGAGCATCTTTTCATGTGCCTATTTGTCATTGATAGAGCTTCTTTGATGATGTGTCTATTAAAATATTTTGCCCATTTTCATAATAAGCTATTTGTTTTCTTATAGTTAAGTTTTGAGAGTCCTTTACACATTCCAGGTACAAGTCTTTTATTAGATACATATTTTGTAAATACTTTCTCCCAGCCTGTGGCTTGTCTTTTCATTCTCTTCACAGTTTCATTTGAAGAACAGAAAATTTTTAATTTTGATCAAGTCTTTTTTACGATTCTTTCGTGTCATATTTAGGAAATTTGCCTAATCCAAGGTCACAAAGGTTCTTATATAGAGATCTGTGTTCCATTTTGAGTTCATTCTTGTGTATGGTGTAAGGCATGCATCAAAGATTTTTGTTTCATTTTTGTTTTCACATGTGAATATCCAGTTATTCTAGCACCATCTGTTGAGCAGATGAATTGCCTGTGCAATTTTGTCAATGGTAAATTGTTTATATAAGTGGGGTTCATTTCTGGACTCTCCATTCTGTTCCATTGACCTATTTGTCTATCTTGACAACAATACCAAACTGCCTTGCTAAATACCTAGCTTTACAACAGATCTTGATGAAAAGTCACATTTGGCCTCTAACTTTGTTCTTCTTTTACAAAGTCATTTTGGGTACTCCAGGTCCTTTACATTTTCATATGAATTTTAGAAACAGATTGTCAATTTCTACAAAAACAAAAAAACAACAAACAACAACAAACAACAAAAACCATGATTGGGAAGGCTTTAAATATATACACCAATGTGGGAGAAACGACATTTTAACAGTATTGAGTCTTACAACCCATGCACCTGGTACATGTTTATGTCTCCTTTCTCTCAGCTCCTTTGTAGTTTTAATTATGTAAGTCACATTCATTTTTTGGCAGATATATTCCTATTTCATATTTTTGATGCTGTTGTACATAGTATTATTTTAACTTCAATTTGATTATCCATTGTTAATATATAGAAATGTAATTTTGGTATAGTGTTCTTGTGTCCTACAACCTTGTTAAATTTATTTATTCTAGGAGATTTTTCCTGCATGTTCCATCAGATCTACATAGATGATAATAGAGATATACCATCTGTGGGTAAAGGCAGTTTTACTTCTTCCTTTCTGATTTGGTTGGCATTTATTTCTTTTTCTTAATTGATTGCACTGACTGAAACCTCCAGTACAATGTTAAATAGAAATGTTGAGAGTGAATCCCCTTGTTTTGTGTCTGATCTTAGGGAGACAGCATTCAGTCTTTCACCAATAACTCCAAGTTAACTGTAGGTTTCTCATAGATGCCCTATATCAGATTGAGAAATTACAATTCTATTCCTACTCTGCTAAGATTTTTTTTTATTAGAAAATTATATATTAGATTTTTGTCAAGTTCTTTTTGGGTGTTGATCAAGATGGTCATGCAGTTTTTCTTCTTTTAGGTTATTAGTATTATGAATTACATTGGCTGCTTTGTGAGTGTTAAACCAATTTTGTATTCCTGAGATATACTGTACTTGGTCATGATGTATTTTCTCTTTTACATATTACTAGGTTTAATTTGCTAAAATTTGAATTTTTGCATCTATGTTCCTGAGGGATGGATATTGATCTGCAGTTTTCTTGTCTTGTATTTGTCTTGTTTTGGCATCAGGGTCTCCTAGAATGAGTTAGGAAATATTCTCTTTTTTCAATTTTCTTGAAGAAGTTGCATGAAATTGCTATTATATCTTCCTTAAATATTTGATATAATTCACTAATGAAGTCATTTGGGTCTGGAGTTGTTTGGGTTTTTTTTTTTTTTTTTGGTTTTTGTCTTTGGAAGGTTTTTAAAAAACAAATTCAGTTTCATTAATAGATATAGGGCTATTCAAACTATATCTTCCTGCGTGAGCTTTAGTATTTTGTGTGTTTAGAGAAATTTGTCCGTTCATCTAAGTTGTCAAATGTATTGGCATAAGATGTTCATAATATTCCCATAGTAAATTTATATTTGTTGGGACCTCTGGGTGGCTCAGTCGGTTAAGCATCTAACTTCAGCTCGAGTCATGATCTCACAGTCTATGAGTTTGAGCCCCAGGCCAGGCTCTCTGCTAACAACTCAGAGCCTGGAACCTGCTTCGGATTCTGTGTCTCCCTCTGTCTCTGCCCCTCCCTCACTCATGCTCTGTCTCTCTCTCTCTCAAAAATAAACAAATATTTTTTTAAAGTTTTTTTTTTTTGAATGTTTATTTTTGAGACAGAGAGAGAGAGAGAGAGAGAGAGGGAGCGCGAGGGGGAGGGGGGACAGAGAAAGGGAGACATGAATCTGAAGCAGGGTCCAGGCTTATTAGCACAGAGCCCCATGTGGGGCTCGAACTCACAAACTGCGAGATCATGACCTGAGCTGAAGTCGGACGCTTAACCGACTGAGCCACCCAGGCACCCCTAATAAACAACTATTTTTTAAAAAACTAATACTTGTAGAATCTGTAGTGATGTCATCTCTCTCATTCCTGATATTGGTGATTTGTGTCTTCTTTCCTTTTTTCATAATTAGTCAGGATAGAGATTTATCAATGTGATTGGTCTCAAAGAACCAAATTTTGTTTTCATAGATTTTTTTCCTATTGTTTTTCTATGTTTATTTCATTGATGTGAGGTTAGCTTTATTATTTATTTTATTAATTCTTTTCTTCTGTTTACCTTGAGTTTAATTTGCTCTTTTTTTCAAGTCACTGAAGGTGAAAGCTAAGATTGTGACCTTGAGAACATTCTACTTTTCTTATATAGGCATTTAATATTATAAATTCTCCATAAGGACTGCTTTAGTGGCATTCTCAAATTCTTATATGTTGTGTTTATATTCTTTGAGTTAAAGGTACTTTCAGATTTCTTCTTTGATTCCTTCTTTGAACCATGGTTGGGGTTTTTTTAGAAGTGTGTTATTTAGTTTCCAAATATTTGAACATTTTCCAGATATCTTTATATTATTGATTTAAGATTTAATCCTGTTGTAGTCATAGAATATATTTTCTATGTCTTGAATCCTTATAAATTTATTGAAACTTGTTTTACAACCCAGAATAGAATCTTAGTGTCCATGTGCACTTGAAAAGAATGTGTATTCTGCTCTTCTTAAGTATAGTGTTCTAGTAAATCTCAAACCAAGTTAGTTGATGATGTAGTTCAAGTCTTATGTATCTTTAACTGATTTTCTGCCTCATGGTATATCAACTATTAAGAGCAAGGTACTGAAATCTCAGACTATAATTGAGAATTTGTCTATTTCTCCTTGCATTTCCATCAGTTTGAGGTCCCATATTTTGAAACTGTTATTAAGTGTATAAACTCTTGGAATAATTATATCCTCTTGACTAATTGGCCTTCTATAATTATGAAATGACCTTCTTTATGATAATATTCTTTGCTGTACAATTTACTTTGATATTAATGTAGACAATCCAAGTTTGTTTTTGTCTAATTTTAGTATATTATGTTCCATAATTTTATCTTTTTTTTAATGTTTATTTATTTTTGAGAGAGAGAAGGACAAAGCATGATGGGGGAGGGGCAGAGAGAGAGGGAGACACAGAACCCAAAGCAGGCTCCAGTCTCTGAGCTGTCAGAGCCTGACACAGGGTTCAGACCCACGAACCATGAGATCATGACCCAAGTCAAAGACGGACTCTTAGCCGGCTGAGCCACTCAGGCGCCCCCATAATTTTATCTTCAGTCTAATTGTCTTTCTCTAGTTGAGGTGAATTTCTTGTCGGCAACATACAGTTGGGTTAGATTTAAGTCTGTCATCTTGCTATTTTCTGTTTGTCCCATTTTTTCTTTGTTCCCTTTTCCCTCCTTTTTATCATTTCTACTGGATTGTTTTTATGTGTCTTTTTATCTCCTTTGTTGGCTTATTACCTATAATTCTCTATTTTGTTATTTTAATGGTGTCTTAGGGTTTATACTATAAACCCTTTATACTATAAACCCTTTGACTTAGTCTACCTTCAGTTAATATTATACCACTCCACATATAGTATAAGAACTTCACAATGTCATTCCTTCCTTCCTAGCCTTTATGCTTCTGTTGTCATACATTTCACTTATACATGTTATAAGCCCCACAGAACATTATTATTTTTTTGTTTAAAAAGTTGGTTTAAATATTTTCTTTATTTAAAAGAGATTTAAATAATATGAAAATAGTCTTATCATATTTGCCCCTGTAAACATCATTCCCATTGTCCTTTATTCCTTTGTGTAGATCTAGATTTCCATTTGCTATCATTTTCCTTCCCTCTGAAAGACTTCCTTTAATAATTCGTGGAGAACATTGGAGTGCAAATCTGCTGATGATTAATTCTTTCAGTTTTTGGTTTTGAAAGATATTTTCACTGGTGCAGAATTCTACCTTGACAACTTTTTTCTTTACATACTTTAAGTATGTTGTTTCACTTTCTTCTCATGTGTCTTTTTTTCCTCCAAGAAATCTGTCATTCGTATCTTTATTTTTTCATACTAATATGGTTTTTTCCTACATCTAAGATTTTTCACTTTACCTTGGTTTTGGTGTGTGTTGGTGTAGTTTTCTCTGTTTCTTGTGTTTAGTGTTCGTTGAATTCTTAGATCTCTAGCTTTTTAGTTTTTCAAAAATTTGGGAAATTTAGGGCTGTTATTTCTTCAAATATTCTTTCTGTCCCTGCTACAATCTGCTTTCCTATAAGGAGTCAATTTTTTTAGATGGTTTCTATTCCTATGTGTACAAGTTCAGTCATCTTTTCATCTGTAATATCTAATCTGTCATTAATCCCATGTAGTGTATTTTTCATTTCACATATAATTTTCACATCTAGAAGTTCAATTTGTTTTTTTTATATATATCTTCCCTGTCTCTACTTAACTGTTTAAACATGTAAAATACAATTATAAAAACTGTTCTTCTCTACTAACTTAACATCTGTGTCAGTTCTGGGTTTTGATTGATTATTCTTCTCATTATGGCCCATGTTTTCCTGACCCTTCACATACCTAGTAATCTTTAATTGGGTGTCAGACTTTGTGAATTTTACCTTGTTGCATGCTACCTGTTTTTGTATTCCTATACATCCTTTAGTTTTGTCTTCTGGTACAATTAAGTTACTCAGAAACAGATTGATCATTTTAGATCTTATTTTTATGCTTTATTAGGTGGGTCTAAGCAGTGCTCAGTCTAGGGGTTTTACTGAAGCAAAACTCTTCTGAGTGCTTTACCCAATGCATCATGAATTATGAGTTTTCCAGGTTGGTTGGTGGGAGCAGGCACTGCCAGCCCCGTGTGAATGCCAGACCCTGTTCCTTTCAATATTTCTAGAGGATTCTTTCTCCAGATTCAAGTATTTTTCTTATACACATGCTGATCATTATTCTCTCCCCATATTTGTAAGGATCCCTCTGTTAATCTCCAGGATCCTCTCTCTGTGCATCTCTATCCTCTCCGGTAATCTCTCCTTTGAACTCTAGCTCCCTTGTTCTCCCCAGATCCTCAGCTCTATTTCCTCAACTGAGAGTCCACCAGGGTACTTCTGGGTTTCCGCTCCCTGCATGTCCTGGAAACTTTCTCAAAGCAATAAGCTGGGGCAATCATGGGCCTCACTTTGTTTCTTTTTCCCATTGATCAGATCTGATATCCTGTCTCTTGGAAATGATTATTCCATAGCTTTTTTTTGGTCTGTGTGGGGTTTTTTTTTGTTTGTTTTTTGTTTTTGTGTGTTTGTTGGTTGGCTGGTTATTTCAGGCAAGAGAATAAATCTGATCCCTATTACTCCATTTTGGCCAGAAGTGAAAGTTTAATAAATCATTTTTTTCCTCCTTCAAGGTCAGCTGGTGTTCAGGTGATCTAATCTGGGTTCTGAGTTGTTTGGGCTTGGCTGATTTCCTTTGTCTATACTTATATATATAATATATATGTTGTGTTTATATTCATTCAGTTAAAGCTACTTTCAAATTTCTTTTTTGATTTCTTCTTTGAACCACAGTTGGGTTCAATATATATACATACATGTATGTATATATATACATGCACATATGTATATATGTGCACGTATGTATACATACATGTGTGTATGTATATATACATGCACGTATGTATATATACATACGTGTATGTATATGTGTATGTATATATACATACGTGCATGTATATATGCATATGTATGTATATATACATACACATATATGTATGTATCTATATCATTTATGTACATATATATAAATGAATGAGGAATGTTTGGTTTAGCTTAAAGTGTGGAAATCAGCCTGAAAGTTTTACAGAGAAGTTAGTAGTAGCTATTGAGATCGTTTTGGATGAAATGCTACTAATTTCAAAGAAGTCATGGGTAAAGTGTTGAAATTTTCTTAGACCTAGCATCAATTTGTAGGGAAAGTGTGTATTTATAAAAGTAACTATGGAAATTATCATTTAACACCTTTGTTTTCTTATTTAAAAATTAGAGGACAATGTATATAAAAATATGCAAGAATCAAAGGAAACCCACATATCCAATCATCTGGATGAAATTGTTGCTGCTGTCAGCATTACACCTAGAAAGAAGATCCAAAACAAGCTGCCTCAGACAGCACTATTCCAGCCTCCTCGAGAGAAACTCCACTTCTGTGAAGAGAAAGCGAAGTCTTATTCTAGCAGTCACGAAGTAAGGATCCTTCATTTTCTACACCTGTGCTCTGATAATGAATGAGCGTCTAGGCTATATTTCTACCCTCTGGTACAAGAGAGTATATAGAGGATGAGTGGGTGTAGCCCCTCGGGGCTCCAAGCACATCACTTGGTACAGTCAACATTGTATTTGCTGAATGAATGCACAAATGAACAAACAAGTCTATCCTGACCTCTGGCAAGTGTGTACTAGACCACTGGGTTGTAGGTTTGATCTACTGCCATCTTTTTCCATCAGTGAATAAACATTTATTGAGCTCCCCCTAGTGCCAGGTCTAGGCACGGGAATATAACAAAGCAGACAAAGCTTCTCCTCTTGATCTTGTTTTCTGAAAGTTTTACTCATTCATTTGCTTATTCCATATGCATTTTTCTGCCACCACTTAGGTGTTGGGCCCTGTTTGTCCATCCATTTATTTCACAGATATCTATTGTATACCTAATATATGCCAGGTGCTGTGCAGGTGCTGGGGGCACGGATGGGAAAGCTAGCCTTTGCCTTGGAGGGACTCATGGTTTGATTGGGATGATAGGCAGGGGGACAGAAAATGGTAGTCAGTGTGATAAGTTCTGTGATGGACTCAAGTTTGGGTGAAATAGATGCAAAACGTAGAGGAAGGGGGAGGCAGTGGGCACAGAGGTGGTGAAAGGAGATCAGTTAAGGCATGCTTCTTGGGATGGGAGTGACTTGGCCTGCACTGATAACAGTGCTTAAGAGTTGGCCAGGTAAGAGAGAAGACGATAGTGTTCTGGGCAGGGGTAGCAGATATAGAATAGTATTCTGTATAGTATAGTATTATTAGCTATAGTCATAATGTTGTATGTTATATCCCCAGGACTTATTTATTTTATAACTAAAAGTTTATACTTTTTGACTGCCTTCACCCTTTTTACACACCCCCCAACCCCGTAGCAACCACCTGTCTGTTCTCTATATCTATGAAGCTTTTCGTTGTTGTTTTTTAAGATTCCACATATAAGTAAGATCATACAGTGTTTTTCTCTGATTTATTTCCTTAGCATAATGCCTCGAGTCTATCCGTGTTGTCACAAATGGCAGAATTCCCTTACTTTTTACAGTTGAATAATATTCCATTATATATATGTATCATATTTTCTTTATTTACTCACCCATCCATGGACACTTAAGTTGCTTCCATAGGATTCAGGCTTTAGTGACATAGCGCAGGAAATGAGGTTGGATTATGGAAGGAGCTGGGGCCCAGAGGGTGTTCAATGCCCAGAGAAGGAGTTTAGATTTCCTCCTAAAGGTATTAGAAACTCTCCTAGGATGATAAGTAGGAGTGTCACAAGCAGATTTGAGCGTCTGGAATGATCACTCACATAGCTGAGTGGAGGAAGGGTGAGAAGGGAGCAAAATTGGAGGAGGAAGTCCAGTTCAAAAGATATTTGTAATAATACCAGCAAGGAATTAGAAGAGCCTGAACTACATGTAGCAGGGACAGTAAAGATGCTAAGATCTTCTGGCAGGAATTTGGAAATGTGAATCAGGAAGACCTGGTGACTGAGGGGATGTAGGGGTTGTAGAGGCAAGAGTGAATCAGAGTGGATGTATACAATTCATGACAGGTCTCAGCCAACTTGGGTGACTAGAGGCTTGCCAGACCCTTTGCCATTAAATGAATACAGGCGGAAGAGCAGGATTATGGAGAGGAGGCATGAATTTGGTCTTGAATGTGTACTTATTCATTATGCAACAGATCAGTATGCACTATGTGCCAGGCTGTGTGCTAGGTAGGCACTGGGCTGGCAGCCTTTCTCAACCAGAGTCCTGCAAGAGAATTAAGCCTTAATGCCCTAAGGCATTCAATGTGTGTAAAGAATTAGCTTCTCTTCTATGGGTCTAGGATGGCACTAAATTATTTTCTGTGTTCTGCAGTTCAGTTGAGGCACCCCTGGATACCGTGGTGAACAACGCAGGCAGGTTGCATGGCCTCATGGAGCTGAGGGGCAGTCTGCATTGCAAATACACTAGCAAGCCAGAGACTATGTCAAGTGCTATTGAGGAAAGAGTGGGCCTGTCTATGAACAGGTGACGTAAGAGCTGAGACCTTAGGAAGTGAAGGAGCCAGCTTGGAGGAGTTAAGGGAAAAGAGTTCTAAGGAGAGGAAACAGCACATGTAAAATCTATGAGGTGGGCACAAGCAAGACATGTTTGAAGCGAAAAAGGAAGCTACAGACTGACGTGAAATGCAGTTGCAGAGGCAGGCAGTTCACTTAGGACCTTGCAGGTCTCCAGCTAAGTGCCGTGCGAGCCCTTAAAAGTGTTTTCTGGAAAGTATTAACATGATGTAATTTGCTTTTTAAAATAACCTTTTGTTGGCATTTTTTTTTTACTTTAAAATACTTCCAGACTTACAGAAAAGTTACAAGACTCACCAGTTGCTAACATTTGCTTTATTTCTGTGTGTGTGTGTCATTATTTTTCTCAATTATCTCAGGGTAAATTACAGATATTATAGATTTACCCCTAACTATCTTAGAGGATACTCCTACATACCCACAGGATCATGATTAAAATCAAGAAACTGGAGGAGCACTGGGTGTTGAATAGAAACCAATTTGACAATAAATTTCATATTAAAAAAATAAAATAAAATTAAGAAACTAATATTGGTATAACATTATTACCTAATCTGCTAACCTTATCCATATTTCTTGAATTATCTCAATAGCGTCTTTGGCAGAAAAAAAATCATACAGATCCATGCTCTGCTCTATTAATTCACATAGAATATAGTTGTGAAGTGTCTTTAGCCTTCTTTAATCTACTAGAACTATTCCTTGGCCTGCCTTTGTCTTTCATGATCTTGATATTTTTGAAAAACTTACTGTGTTAGTCTGCTCTGGCTGCCACAATACAACACCACAGACTGGGTGACTGAAGGAAGTTTAAGAGCAAGGTTCCAGCAGGGTCTGTGTCTGGTGAGAGCTCACCCCTTGGACTGTAGATGGCTGCCTTCTTGCTGTGTGCTCACATGGCCTCTTTGTGTTGGGGGGCAGTGGTAAAGAAGGGGGAGAGAAAGGTGACGCTTCTTATAAGGACAGTAATCCTGTTGGATCAGGGCCCCACCTTTATGACCTCATTTAACTTCAATTACTTCCTTAGAGGCCTGTCTCTAAATGCCACATTGGGGGTTAGAGCCTCAACATATGAATTTGGAGGGACACAAATATTCAGTCCTTCACAAGTACACTCCAATTATTTTGTACAGTATCTCTCAATTTGCTTTTTTCATGTGTGTCCTCATGATTAGATACAGGTTGTCCATTCTGGGCCAGAATTCCACAGACAAGACCTAGGGGTCTTTTTTAGTGATTCACAGCAGGACGCATATGGTGTCCTTTTGTCTCCTTACCGTGATGCTAACTTTGATCACTTGGTCCAGGTGCTGTCTGGCAGGCTTCTTCTCTATGGAATTACTATTCTTCCCTTTGTAATTAATAAGTATCTAGTGGGAAGATTCAGCAAAACTGTGTGTGTGTCCTTTTCCTCATTAAAATGTCACCCCCTAGTTTTAGCGTCCATTAATGATTCTCACTTGAATCAGTTATTACTACGATGTTTGCCAAATGGCAAATTCTCTGACCTCAGCATTCTTTCAATATTTATTTGGCATTTCTATAAGGAAGAGTGTTCCTTCTTTACACTCTATTATTCACTCATTTATATAAGTTATGGGCTCAGGAAATTGCTTTTGAAATGTATTACCATCTATTATAATCGTCAAAACATGAATTGTTTCATATTTGCCGGTATTTGCCCCTTCACACTGGCTCCCACCTCCTCGATACATCCCCATTGATCTTTACTCATTTCAGGCACAGCAAGATTTTTCAGATTCATCTTATACTTTCCCTGCTCCAGCTGTGGATTCTTAGCAAAGAATAGTGTTTAGACACCCAAGATTTGGGTATTAAAAACTCATTTTTATTTTTTTATTTAAAAAAATTCTTTTTTGAACATTTATTTATTTTTGAGAGAAAGAGACAAAGTGTGAGCAGAAGAGGGACAGAGAGAAAGGGAGACACAGAATGAGAAGCAGTCTCCAGGCTCTGAGCTGTCAGCACAGAGCCTGACGCGGGGCTCGAACTCACAAGCAGTGAGACCATGACCTGAGCTGAAGTCGGACGCTTAACTGAGCCACTCAGGCACCCCAAAAACTCATTATTAAATATATATATGGCCAGACCTACTGATCATCAGAGCTGCATATTTTAATGTTAAGGAGTTAAAGAAATTTCAGGTGGCCCAAGAATGGTTTTGTGAAAAGAACTCTGGACTTGGCCTCAGGGAGCTGAATTTTAAGTCTCGACTCTACCATTTGGTGATAAATCCTTTCATCTCTCCAGATTTACATTTCTTCTTTAAATTAAAGGGATCAAATTATATTATTTCCAAGGCACTTCCCAGTTATGAAATTGTCTGCCTACTTATACTTCTCTTCTGTCTGCCTCCTCCCCATGCCTGTTGGATGAAGCCACTGGAACTGGCAGAATAAAGATCAGAAAGCCAAAGGGATATTTGGAATGTGCATTCTAGCAAGTAAAAAGGTTGAGGGAGGGCAGGCTGCTCTTCTGTACCCCAGTTGCAGGTAGTGAGGACCCAGGCTACGATTGAGGGGCCTGACTTTCAGTCTACATAGCCCTCTTCTTAGAAATCTGTGGTTGGGATAGATTCATTGTCAGATCAGGTCCTCTCTCTTTTTGCTAGACTGTCCGTCTAGACTCCCAAGTGTTTTCATCATTTCTTTCTTTTTTCTTCACTGTATTCACTTGCTATGTCTCCAAGGAAGCCATTCCCTAAACTCCCAGCTTTAGCTGGACTCTATCTACAAAGAGACAATCCACTGCCAAGATGGCTCCCTCCTCTGATTGACTAATTGGGGTCAGCTATTGGTACCTTTCTACAAGGGCCTCTCTTTAGGCTTCCTCATAGCATGGTGGTTAGGTTATCAGTTTCCTAGGGCTGCCGTAGCAGAATACCTCAGACGAGGTGGCTTAAACATCAGAAGTTTATTTTCTCCAAGTTCTGGAGGCTACAAGTCCAAGATCAAAATGTTGGCAGGGTTGATGTCATTTGGAGGCTTAGCTTGAATACGGTGCCCTCTCCCCATGTCCTCACAATTTTTTTCTTTCTGCGTGCCCATCCCTGGTATTTCTTCCTCTTCTTATAAGGACATCAGTCATGTTGGGTTAGGGCTCTACCCTAACGGCCTCATTTTAACTTACCTCTTTAAAGACCTTCTCTCCATATACTGTCACATTTTAAAGTACTTGGGCCTCCAAAATTTGAGTTTAAGGGGCAGTGGGGACACAACTCAGCCCACAATTGTGTTCTGTTTCTAAGAAGAAACAGAAAACAGAAGCGGCCAGTTCCTTAAGACCTGGGCCCCCAAACTGGTACTGCATCATCCCATCCATATTCTATCAGCCAGTTATAAAGCCCAGATTCAAAGGGAAGGAGACAGAGATCCCCTATCTCTGGATGGAAAGAGTCAAAGGATTTTGGAGCTATATTTTAAAACTACCAGCCTTGCTTTGAGTGTATTGCTGCTCCGAGCTGACCTGAGCTGGACATACCAGCTCCCTGTTCTCTTGGTCCAGACACTGAACATAAATGGACTTCTCACTGCTTTAATGAAATCTGTTTGTCAGTTGCCAACCTCATTTGCTATGCTAACCCTAGGCTGCTAAGAAAGGTATTTGAATGGAGAACCAGAGAGCTTTATTTGAAAACTGCTACCACTTGCCCCCTGGTGCTTGGATGTGTAGTAGCTGTTCATAGATGGGCAGCGAAAGCCTAGGGAATGGTTAGATGTCTGTTCTACTTTTTCTATTTCTTCTTTATTTGTTATCTTTCTCATAAGGTACTAAAAGTTTAAATGTTATATCCATTTAAATATACTATAAAGTTTACTCATTTCTGTCAGGTATTGTCTATTTCACCCTAATAGATGAACCGCCCACGGCCCAAAACAGATCTTTGTCTATTTTCTTCTCTGATGTATCCCTGGAACCTAGTAGGTACTCAGGAAATATACACTGAATGGACAAAAATGCTAGTTGACTTTGTGCTTTGTGACTCTGTGTTTTCAAGTCATCTAGCTCGTAAGCCCATTTTCTGTCCGTCACAGTATGAACAGGCTGTCCGCGAGCTTGTACGCTGCATGGCGCTGACGAGAATTTGCTATGGTGACTCACACTGGAAACTAGCAGAGGCACATGTTAATCTGGCCCAAGGCTACCTCCAGCTGAAAGGTGAGTTCATCTCCAATGGTGGCGGGAGGGGGAGAGGTAACAATCCATGGGTTTCTGCTCTTTCATGCAAATGTGACTCACACGTAACTAGAAGGATTCAGTTTTCTTGAATATTCTCCTCTCCACCCATTGAGTAGCCATCTCATTTCAGAAAAAGTGAATGAGATTTTTTAATATAATATATAAAAAAGAGAAGGAAGATTTTAGCCCTTTGGAGGGCTTTGGAGAGCCCTTTATTTATGATCTTAAAAGTAGGGTTCTTGGGAGAGAATTGTTAGCTTTGAAGGTATTGCAGAAGGGGCCCAAGGCATGGAGCGTGGGCCTACAATGGGATCCATTCACATTTGTTTTGATGGAGAATTTCTTGCCTGTAAGCAACACCCCTCCCCCAAAAAAAAACATAAATAAGAGATGAAATCAAGCCAGCAGTAAACAAAAGTTCATGTATTGGCTCATACAACTTGAAAACGCAAGGGTAAAACTTGCTGTAGACAACCAGGTGTCTACACAGGTTAAACCAGGTGTTCAACCAATGTCATCAGATTTGTTTCTCTCTTAATCTACCCCTTGGCTCTGTTTTTCTCTGCATGGACTTTGTTCTTACCCAGGCTTTGCCCATCTGGCAGCAGCAAGGCTTGCAGAAGTTTTATTTAGACTTCCTTCATCAGCATTCCCAGGGAAAAAAAAAAGAATGTCTTTTCACCAAAATCTCAGGAGTTGGGGGTTCTATTGGGGCTGACTTGGATGGTAGGTCAAAGGCAAGGAATAGTCAGATGATAGATCTGCCTTTTGGCTCCACTAGATCCTGGAGGACAGGCTGACCTTGGCTAAATCACATGGATTGGGTATACAGGGGCTGGGCATTCTCAGAAGGAAACGAAGGAAGGAGGAATGGATGCAGGGAAGGCAAAAAACAACAGGATATCATGTCTTCTCCTTCTCCTTCACCCAGGACAAGGTGTACAAGAGTACATCTCTGTACTCCCTTTCTTCAAAGTGATGATAATGATGGTGGTACTAACTTCCCAGGATGGATCCAGTGAATAAATAAAATAACGAAGTGGAAAACACCACAGTGCTAAGCACAGAATTGCCACCCAATGAATTTGGTCAAATCTGATTATTAACTGGTCCCACTTGTTAGATCAAAGATTTTTAGAGCCAGAGGGGACCCTGGAGATCACCTAGTTCAAACCCCAGAACCCCCTCCTATATTTTTAGATCCAGAGGAAACAAATGAGTTGAAACAACTTATCCAACTTATAATGTTAGTAGGGTTTTGGATGCCAGCACCAGTGGCCTCTGGCATCTGGGATTTCAAATAATGTTTTTCTTCCATAGGCTGCTCCCTTTTTGCATGATAGTCTTTCTTTCTCAAGTTAAAGTGAGAGCGGGTACCTGGGTGACTCAATTAAGTGTCTGACTCTTGATTTTGGCTCAGGTCGTGATCTCAAGGTCATGAGAGCCAGCCCCTCATAGGACTCTGTGCTGAGCATGGAGAGGACTTAGGATTCTCTCTCTCCCTCTGTCTCTGCCTTTCTCCTGCTCATGTACTCTCTCTCAAAATAAATAAAAAAAATTTTTAAGAAATACAATGCACCACTAACTTTTGTAATATTGTATGTGTAATTGGCACTAAAAAATCACTGTTAGGTGGATTAAATATGTACTTTAAAAAAATTAGACAATCTATAAGAGTTCCCACATGAAGGACATACCTTGGAATTTCTCCATCAGAAAGTATGTTCTTCCATTTTATAGACATCAGAACAGCATTAATTTTGTATTTTGGCAGCTTCTTAGAGATTCTGAGATACACTTTCATATAAAAAAAAAAAAAAGACCAGGGGTGTATAGATGTGGATAGAATGAAGGACGTCAGTGTGGGGGGAAATGGTTGGGAGTATGGAGAAGTGAAAAGCCCTGAAACCTAACTGGCAACCCCCCTTGCCACCCTTACTACATATTAATTAAGCCCATGGAAGAACCCTGGAACACAGTGGGGAATTCGTTCTTGGTAGAGATTATTTTCCTTGATGTTGTCCCATGTTGTCATATTAGCCAACAAACTTATAGGAATAAGATTGTAGCACATTAACCCATTCTGTCATTGGAATTGTATTTGTAAAGTGTTTTTAGAGATCATTGTATTTTTATTATGTTAAAATAACCCTCTAAAGTTATGATTATAGATGGATAAGCAGAAGATTCAGAATTTTTAGTATTAAGATTGCTGTCACACAGCCAGAATGAAAATTCATGAATATCTTATTTCCTGCCCAGAATGCTATAGTCCTTGCATTCCGTTTGTTTTCTTATAATTATTTAGAACATATTTCATATCTGATATTGGTGAGGTTTCAAAATTGTTCAATTCCCGCTTATGCTGTTTAATTTCTAGAAAGACCATTTGGGGGAGATTTATCTTGAGTACTAGGTGTAAGCCACTGCTTTGTTTTTACAGTCAGGACAATATTTCATGCTGCCCTGATATATCTCTATGTGTCACTTGACAGTCTGTGGAGGAGACCTAATTTTATTTCCTGGCCATAGATCATTATGGTCATGTGCCCTGCTGACATGAAAGAGAAACTGAGACCTCTTTTCCTTTGTCCACAGGACTGTCCCTGCAAGCAAAACAACATGCAGAAAAAGCCAAAGAAATCCTCACCAACTCCATCGTGCCTCCCTATAACGACAATACAGATGTTTTCAAGTGTTCAATTGAGCTATTCCATACCATGGGGAGAGCCTTACTCTCCCTTCAAAAGTATCCTTTTGCTTCTAATATTTACACGTAGAAATGCCATTCATAATGCCTACGTTTAATTTTTCAAGGCCAAATCAAAAGCTGACAGATGACTCGGAAAGGGTGATGGGAAGTTTAAGAGCCAAGGATGTCCCAAGAACTGGGGTCCCAGAATCTAGAACTATGTGTGACGTTTCCTGAACACAACTCAGGTTTAAAGAAGCTTCCGAGAATTTGACAAAGGCAGAGACACTTGCAAAGGAGCTGCTGCAATGTGGAAGGATTGTAAAGGAGGAATGGATAGAAATTCAAGCACGGATCAAATTGTCATTTGCACAGTAAGTTTCCGGTTTAGGATGTTTTGAATACATGATGGCAGGAGGTTCTGGCAGAGAACCCGCCTGCTTTCAGGCAGAAGGAGCTTCTCCCATGATGCTGTGTCCATGGCTTCTCCATGGCCACTGTCCAGAAGCAAAAGAGGACCATGGTCATATCAGAGCATCCACAACCAAGGCACATACATCGTTGATGCAATTATATATACATATACATTTACACACATGTAGATAGATAGATAGATAGATAGATAGATAGATGGTGCAATTACATACATGTGATGAAATTATACATTCACTCCTGGGTCCTAGAGTTCTGATGTCACTCCTTTGACTTTCTATTTCTTGCCTGCTCTCCTGAACCCCCTCCTCTGTATTTAAATCACCATATATTTCATACCACAGAGAGGAAGAAGATATTTGTCATACACATAACTGGCAAAGGACTTATATCTAGAATCTGTAAAAAAACTCCCATATATCAATAAAACAAAGACAGACAACAGAATAGAAAAGCAGGCAAGAGACTTCACACACACACACACACACACACACACACACACACAGATGCCCACATAGCTAATAAACATCCTAAATGTTCCATTTCATCAGTCATCAGGGAAATTAAAATTAAAATCAGAAGATACTACTACATCTCCACTAGAATGGCTAATTTTTTAAAAGGACTGATAATATCAAGTGTTGGTAAGGATGTCATGCTCTTATATGGTTTCTCATATGTTGTAGTTTAGAATGTATTTGGTATGACTACTTTAGAAAATGGTTTGGCTTCATCTTCTAAATTTGAATATTTGCCTACTCTGTGACACAGCAGTATCACTCCTAAATATAACACAAATGCACACATATGTTCATCAAAAGAAATAGCCAAGAATGTCCAAAGCTACGTTATTTATAATAGCCAAGAATTGGAAACAACCCAACTGTTCATCAAAACTACTATAGATAAATGGGTGATGGGCATTGAGGAAGGCACTTGTTGGGATGAACACTGGGTGTTGTATGTAAGCCAATTTGACAACAAATTATGTTTTTTAGAAAAGTACAATAGATAGGGGCACCTGGGTGGCTCAGTTGGTTAAGTGTCCAACATTAGCTCAGGTCATGATTTCACAGTTTGTGAGTTCGAGCGCCATGTCAGGCTCTATGCTGACAGCTCGAGCCTGGAGCCTGTTTCAGATTCTGGGTCTCCCTTTCTCTCCCCCTCTCCCACTCACACTCTGTCTCTCCTTCTCTTTCTCAAAAATAAATAAACATTAAAACAAAATTTTAAAAAAGTACAATAGATAAAATTGTGATCTGTTCATTCATACAAAGAAAATGATCAAACTGCTCCTTTGCCTAACATCACGGATGACTCTCACAAACATAATGCTTAATGAAAGAAACCAGACCCAAAAGAATTCATACTGTATGATTCCATTTATGTAATGAGAAGAGGAAGGAGGTAATGACTGGGAGTGCCTGGTAGTCCAGAATTTCTTCCTGTCTAGAAGTAGATATTCTGTCTTGTATTGTAAGACAGGAAATAAGCAAGTCAAGGGTCCAATATCGGACATTTATTGCATTAAGTTACTAGAACTTAATGTTGAGTGGTGTTGCTGCAAAAGAGGGTAAATTATCCTCCGCCAGAATCCGGCACCTCCTCTAAGAATTCTTTCCAAATCAGCAGTACTAAATCTTGCCGGCAGATGGCGCACCTTGTACACATCTGTGCTGAATATCCAACAAGAATTAGAGTCCATGTTCCCAGCTGGCCTACAAAGTTACTTTGTGTTTAGCTGAGTTGTCTTAAACTTTGCCACTTCTTTACGTCCAGGTTCTCCACAGTGACATAGTCACTGGAACTTGCATGTTTGAACTGTGTGGTTTTCATTGGATCACTGTGCTTTGTTTCCTCGATTATGAATGCTTTGCCCAAACGGGTCTGCCTCAGAAATTTGTGTGGCTTTGCTTTCGTACATTTCCGTAGTTACATTCACAACCACAGAGGCCTTTTCTTTTACAAGGTCTTGGTGGTCGAAGGCCAGGATAATTTCTCAGACAGCTCTCGTGGGATTTATGTGCCTCTTAAAAGGGCATCTTTCATGTCCTCTTCCTCCTTCTGCCTCGCCTTTTATGGTGCCCATCAGGCCAAGCCAGTTCTTTTCTCCTCGGGCTGACAGATAAATGCTGCCTGGTGACTCATGCTCTCTGCCTTCTCTCCCTCACTGTGGGCTGAAGCTTTCCCTTCTACCTGCCCTCCTCTGTGCCAGAACTACTCCATTCACTAACTTTTCATTAACTTTGGAGAGTGAATCCAAATCATGCTCCTCTGTGCAGATTTGTTTTTCTAAACATGATACAGAAACTCAGTGGTGAACATGGGCGAACTCTTCCCCTGTGTTAAGAATTATTTTCTATTGCCGGTTACTGCTGCTGCAGAACGTGTGACCTGTCCAGGCTTTCCCTTGGACTGTGCGACAGGCCATCTTTGGAGTCTTCTTTGGAGCACTTGGCCTGGCATTGCTGTGTTGAACTGGCTCTCAGGTGCACTGTGGAAACTAGAGTATCGACAGGACATTTCCTCTATCTCTAAGGAAGGTGATGTGGTGTAGTCAACAGTGTGGGCTTTATTTTTTTAATTTTTTTACGTTTTTATTTATTTTGAGAGAGACAGACAGCATGAGTTGGGGGGGGGGGTGGTCGGAGAGAGAGAGAGGGAAAGAGAGAATCCCAAACAGGCTCCACTTTGTACTTTGGTGATAGCCCTTCCTTTCTTGCTTTTAGATCCTCCAGTGCTCAACTCAGTAATCTACAAATCTGTTGCTTTCAGAACTTAGCTTTTTTTTTTTTTTTTTTTTTTTCATTAATACATGACCTGGAGGTCCTTGGTGTCTAAGCTGTATGTCTGTAGATGTGTTTCTTTAAAGAAGTCCCTTCTCGGGGCACCTGGGTGACTCAGTGGGTTAAGCGTCCAACTTCAGCTCAGGTCATGATCTTAAGGCTCATAATTTTGAGCCCCGCATTGGGCTCTGTGCTGATAGCTCAGAGCCTGGAGCCTGCTTCAGATTCTGTCTCCTTCTCTCTCTCTGCCCCTCCCCACTCTTACTCTGTCTCTCTCTCTCTCTAGAAAATAAATGTTAAAAAAAAATTAAAAAAAGAATCACCTTTTCTACATTTACTTTCTGGATATAAAAGCTCTAACAAATGCTTGTGTATTCAGAGCCCTGCCTCTTCCTTTCCTCCTCCGGGAAATGCCCTGCTCTTCTCCAGAGGAGAGGTTTCTCCTGGCAGCTCCTTCCATGGGACACTATTTGCCTGGCATGCCTTATGCTTGTTTAACAAGAAGCAAATCATTTACTTTTTTTCTGATTCTCTTCTCTTCTCCATCCTATGTTCCTTTGATTAAAGAAATGCTCTGAACTTACACAACATCTGATTTTTGAAAAGTCAGGGTTTCTTTTAATGCGGAGAAGCAGAAAACCACACAGAACACATTACTACCTTCATATACTTGATCTGCTTTCTGTTTCTTGAATCCCCTACAGCTTTACATTTCAGAATATCATATTTTTTTTAAATTTTTTTAACGTTTATTTATTTTTGAGACAGAGAGAGACAGAGCATGAATGGGGGAGGGTCAGAGAGAGAGGGAGACACAGAATCCGAAACAGACTCCAGGCTCTGAGCTGTCAGCACAGAGCCTGACGCGGGGCTCGAGCTCCCGGACTGCGAGATCGTGACCTGAGCTGAAGTCGGACGCCCAACTGACCAAGCCACCCAGGCGCTGCAGAGTACCATATTTTTGTCTTTCCATTTCTAACACTATATGCCTGTAATACACATTTCCTTAAACAACTACAAATAATACTGAGGATTTTAAACAACCACACCAGCTACTAACGCTTGACCACCTTCCGTGCCAGGCTCTGTCAAAGTGCCGAAGTCCTGTGTGCTGGGTATGCTCAGTAGTCCCATTCTCAAATGAACCACATGGGGCTGAGAGAGGGGAGGTCATTTCCCAGGGTCACACAGCTGGGACTGGCAGAGGAGAGCCAGGTCTACCAAACTCTGGCGTCTGAGCTCCTCCCGTGGCACAGATCATGTTCCCTAGTGCAAAACGGAGACCTGAGAGTACACTCTGCAGAGCAAAACCTTTGTTGTGTGTGCCAGAGGGTAGAGAGGGAGAGTCTCATGAAAGCCTTTTCTCCCTGTGACTCTAGAAAATCCCACTTGGCCTCTTGCAGGATTGATTTGTCCTCAGATTTCGCTTATCAGCAATATTCCCACCGAGACTTGCTGTTCACTGTTGCTCTGTATTCTTGCTAAATTTCAGAGATTTTTTAAAAAAATGTTTATTTTGAGAGAGAGAGAGAGAGAGAATGCACTCGAGCAGGGGTGAGGCAGAGAGAGAATCCCAAGGAGGCTCTGTGCAATCACCGCAGAACCCCATGCAGGGCTTGATCTCATAAACAGTGAATTATGACCACAGCCAAAATCAAGAGTCGGACTCTTAACCAACTGAGCCACCCAGGCGCCCCAAATTCCAGAGCTTTTAAAAGGAAACTCTCCATTGTCTTAGTAATACCAAAGAGATTGCATTGCAAAGAGTAATTGCAAAGAGATTCTGAGGCTCATCTGAAACTCCTTACGTGCTCTGTAGAATTCCTGTGGATGTATTTTCATTCAATAAAATATGTTGTGGTTGGAGTTGTGGCCCTGCCAGATTAACATACTGCCACATTCTGTTGTTCAAAACTCTCTATCTTTTCATCTGTCTGGTGTTTCCTAAAGCTGCCTAAACATATTATGGGCACGCTAGACAATAAATCCTCAAAGCATTCCCTGCAGGCAGATAGAAACGGAAAAGAGAAAATGTTGCCATCCCAAACATTACACTTGAGCAAATGCAGACAGACAAGATTACTTGAAATTGATGCTTTCAGTGATTTGGCGATGGAGGTAAGGCTATCGCTTAGGTATTTCCTGGTATAGTACCCCTCCCTCCGCCCCTTTTTTGTTAAATATATTGTGAAGCCAAAGTAATCGTATTTTCTGGAGCTAAGTGAGCTCCAGAAGGCTCATCATCGTAGGGACATTAGCTTGATAAGCCTCCATTTGTGGTGGTTGTACGAACTCCAGGACCCCGAGTGCTGGCAGCAAAACTCCAAGGGGCGAGGCCTGGACCCTGCTCCATTCTTTGCAAGCACTAAACAAAAGCGGGTTGCATCTGTTCATCTTTTTAACAGGATAAAAGTATAGATATTGCTATGCAAATGCTTACCTTCCACACTAACCAAGCTTAAAATAGGATGTTTCAGATACATGGAGTTCTTCTGTGTTCTTCCTAATCCTGTTTTCTTCCCCCCACACTACAGGCAATTGTTGTGCTTGATTTAGTGTTTTTCATTCTGAAAGCATGTATAACCAGGAAAATATACAGTATTATTTCTCATTTTTATTTTTTATTTTATTTTTTAAAATGTTTACTTATTTTGAGAGAGAGAGACAGACAGAGAGAGAATGAGCAGGGAAAGGGGCAGAGAGAGGGAAAGAGAGACAATCCTAAGTAGTCTCTGCATTGTCATCGTGGAGCCTGATGGGGGGGCGGATGGGAGGGGGGCTCAAATTCACAAACCGTGAGATCATGACCTGAGCTGAAACCAAGAGTCAGACACTTAACCAACTGAGCCACCCAGGGGCCCCTCATTTTTAAAATTTTATATGTATATTTCCTTCTGTAGCTTGCTTTTCCCCCATTACGTTTGTACTTTTGTATTTTTGAGATGTACCCATGTCAGCTGATAGGTGTTTCTCTAGTCTCTTCATTTTAAACCCACGTATTGTGTTTTATCCGTCTGACTTTCCCCTAACTCAATCATCAGTGCTCATGAGGGTGACCATGTAAATCGGTGGGATGAAATTCCAATTTTTCCACTGTGTAAATACGATTTGCCTCATCACTCTTATACATGTCTCTCTGGGCACACGTTCAAGATTATCTCTGAGGTCTATGCCCAGGAGTGGAATTGCTTACTTGACAAATACCCATGTCCTCAACTTTACCAGGTTTGCCAAATGCCAACTTATTTTTTTTTTTAAGTTTATTTATTTATTTTGAGAGAGAGAGAGCTAATGCACAAAGAGGAGGAGCAGAGAGAGAAAGAGAGAGGGGGAATCTCAAACAGGCTCTGAGCTGTCAGCCCCAACATGGGGCTTGACCTCATGAACCATGAAATCATGACCTGAGCCAAAATCAAGAGTCAGAGTCGGACGCTTAATCAACTGAGCCACCCAGGCACACACACCCGCCCCCCCGCCCCCCGCAAATGCCAACCTATATTCTCACCAGTAGGACATGGAAATTCCCATTACTCAACATCCTTGCCAACACTTGATACAGTCAAACTTTTTATATGTGCCAATCATATGGTTTCTTTAATTGCATTTCCTTAATAGTGAGGTTGACCATCTTTTCACATGTATACTAGACATTTGGAATTCCTATTCTGTGAATTGTCTATTCATGTCTTTTGCTCATTTTTAAATTGGGCTTTTTTTTTTTTATTAATTTTTAGACATTCTTCATATTTCTGACAACCAATTATTTGCTACTTACGTATATTGTGTGTGTTCTCCCAGTGTGTACTTCAGGCTTTTCACTTTCTGTAATGTTGACTTTTGATACACAGGAGTTTTTATTTGTAAGATGACTAAATTTACCCATGTTTTCTGTTCTAATTTATATTTTTTGTCTTGTTTAAAAAAAATCCCTCCTTACAGGGGCACCTGGATGGCTCAGTCACTTGAGTGTCCAGCTCTTGGTTTCAGCTCAGGTCTTGATCTATGGGTCATGAGTTCAAGCCCCGCATTGGAATCTACTCTGGGTGTGAAGCTTAGTTTAAAAAAAAAAATCCTTCCCTACCCAAAATCGTGGAATTACTTTTTGTTACATATTTTTTAAACATATCAAAGTTTTGCTTTTTGAATTTAGGCCTCTAATCCACCTAGAACTTTTGTGTACATTGTATGAGGGATCTAATTTTTCCCCCTGTGGATGACCTAAGTGAGGAGGTAAGTCATTTTAGCTACAAGAGAAAGAAGGACTCAGGATCTAAAGAATTCAGTAGTTTGAAATTTGAGGCCAATAGTAGGCTGACAAAAATCTTTTCAATTTAGAGCGTTCAGAAATGGCAACAGGTCGCCTTCAAGAATGGATCCTCATGTGTGACTATAGTCCTTCAGGGCGGGCACCCTGCTAAGTGCAGCTTGCTGGTTGTCATGGGATTCGTGGGCTGTGCTTTCATTTGGACGTTCTTGTATCAAAGGCAAAACCATGGCCAGTGAAAGTCATGTGTTTGTTCCTGCTGAATTTGCCTGCTTCCGGGTCTCCTTCTCAGCAGATACTCAAATTTCCAGGCAGGGAGGTAATAGAAAGTCAGATGTGAGCACAGTGTGATTAAAAAAAAAAAAAAAAAATGGTGCTCCCATATCTAAGTAGCCACTCTGGGTAAGTATACGTATACCCAGTGTTCTTGTATTAGGGGTCTAAGGGAAGGAAAACCTCCAGGCCTGGAGTTGGCCAGTAGGGGTTCCATATTGGTTTGCAAGGGCTACCATAACAAAGTACCACCCACTAGGTGATGTGAACCACAGTAAGTTCTTCTCTCACAGTGCTGGAGGCTGGAAGTCTAAGATAAAAGTATTGGCCGTGCAGGTTCCTTCTGGGGGCTGTGAGGAAGAATCTGGTCTGGGCCTCTTTCCCAGCTTCTGGTGGGTTCCTGGCAATCTCTGGTGTTCCTTGGCTTATAGATGCATCACCCCAATCTTGCCTTCATCTTCACATGGACTGCCCCCTCTATGTGTCTTTGTGTTCAAATTCCTCCTTTTGGTAAGGATACGAGTCACATTGGATTAGGGGGTCTACCTACTCTAGTATGACATCATTTTTAAAAAAATTTTTTAATGTTCATTTTTGAGAAAAAGAGAGAGAGAGTGTGAGTCGGGGAGGGGCAGAGAGAGAGGGAGACACAGAATCCAAAGCAGGCTCCAGGCTCCCAGCTGTCAGCACAGAGCCTGATGGGGGCTTGAACTCACTCACGAGCCGTGAGATCATGACTCGAGCTGAAATTGGACGCTTAACTGACTGAGCCACCCAGGCGCCCCTAGTATGACATCTTAATTTAACTAATTACATCTGCAACAACCTTAGTCCCAAGTGAAGTCACTGGAGGTGAGGACTCGAATGTAGGAATCTGGGTGGGAGGAAACAGTTCAGGCCCTAATAGGTTTTTACAAAGTTCCTTTTATTCCACCTTTTATAAAATTTCAACAACTTGCTCCACCCTTAATTAGCTCAATAGTCTACAATATTTTGGCTACCAAGTCAATATGAAAACATGTTCTCTTTTTGAAGGTTTTTTTCACTAAAATTTATTCTGGAAGCCATGAAAATGAAGGTATGAACTATCGCCTCAGAGTCTTCTAAGCTAATGGATTTGTATTTGTAGGTTGTTCTTCCCTCCCTCCCTCCCTCTGCAGCTTCTCCTCCCTCCTTCTATCAGGCAGCACTTCATGTTTGCTCTCCCATGGAAGCCCTGCCCAGCCTGCCGCCATCTTGGTCACCTCACACTACTAAGGCAAACCTTCCCCTCAGAATGACCTTGGACTTCCTGGGGATCATATGGCTACTGTCAGACACTGTGCAAGGTGCTGGGATGCCAAGATGAATGAGGCGGGCTTGGACCCTGCCTTCACAGATCCCAGCGGCTGCATTGCCAGGCAGTTATAATAGAACCTGAGAGATGTTTCCCCAGCAGGGAAGGTTCACAGTTCCGTGGGAGCACAGTCAGGTGTTCACTGAGGCACCCAACCCAGCCTGGGGTGTCAGGGAACAGAGCAGGGCTTAAGATGAGAAAGCCAGGTGCCCAAGCCACACCATTTAAGGAGGCACTCACTCTTGGGTGCCCACCCTGCACTTGCCTGCCCCATGAGAGTGAGTGTCACCTTAAATGGTGTGTCAGGGAAGGCTTCCTAAAGGAGGAGACTGTTAAGCTAAAACTAAAAAGAGGAATAGTAGTTAGAAAGATGAATGGAAGTTTGCCAGGCAGAGATGGAAGAAAGAAGAGGACATTCCAGATAGAATGGCCCAGCGAACACCCAGAGTTGAAAGGTACACTTCACGCAAAGGAGGACGGCATCAGGGAAGCTAGATGGGAAGGTTTAGATGATGCTCAAGGGTAATCTGAACTCATCAAGTCCTGAGAAACTCAGGTCCCAGGAGAACCACCGTCACCTCTGTGCCACCTTTGTGCAGTTAGGTGAGTGGACAGAGCCTTTGTGAGAATTGGGAAAGGTGCCCTTTCTTCCAGGCAAACACAGCTTTGTGTCCAAGCACAACAGCTCATCCAGCAGAGTGTGGGCTGGACTGAAACTCCCAATGGCCACCTCAGGCAGGTGTCTATCAGAACCTGGCACAGAGAGAAGGAGCAGGAGTCTGTGGGTGCAGAGCCAGGCCCTGCTGGCAGCAGTTAGGGCTCCTTTGTGTGGGACCAGGGCCCCAAACCCATGCCCCGGACGGCTGGGCGGGGGGGGGGGGGCAGCACTCAGCTAGGGGACTGGCCTTTCTATTCTCACCCATCTTTGACACACTCTGAATTCTGCACATCCGGGTAACTTAGGGAGCTGTATAGAACTTATCCTGCTTCTATAACTCACCAGCACTCAAGCTAATTTCCTCGACCACAGCTTATTGGCTTGAAACAATCAGCCAAAGGAAAAAGATTTTGGGTTTATCACCAATTTCTTGATTCTTCCATGTCTGCATACTTGCAGACATCAATACAGGAATACATTAACATATTTAAACTTACAAAGTGAGGTGCCTGGGTGGCTGAGTCGGTTAACCGTCCAACTTTGGCCCAGGTCATGATCTCGCGGTTGGTGAGTTTGAGCCCCACATTGGGCTCTCTGCTGTCAGCACAGAGCCTACTTCGGATCCTCTGTCTCCTGCTCTCTCTCTCTCTCTCTCTCTCAAAATAAATAAACTTAAAAAAAATAAACTTACAGGGTAATTGATTTACCAGAATATTCCATTAAGAATAATTTTATGTGGCTTTTCCCTCCATGAATTTCCTGCTTTCTCATTAGGATTATAATTTTCGTAGACCGGGGCATTCCCCCAGAAGACCCAGGCATTGGAGCTCATCAGGAAACAAGCTTACAGCTCTGAAAGAATAGAGAGTGAGGCCAGTAACTCAGTGTCCCAAGTCCAATTTATGGCCTCCCCTGGGGGATGCCCATTGCTGAGGGGTCAGGTGCAGGAGGACCCACAACATTCTCTGCTCTCCTAATCCTTCAGCCCTAAAAACAGTTGGGTAGGATCGCCTAATCACACGGGACCAATTTAAAGCCAAAGCACACATCCTTTTCTGACCTGGTTTGTGCTGGTTCAAAATGGCTCAAAGACAATATTAAGAGAAAAGAATTTTGGTTTTTATTTAACATTATTACAATTATTTTAAACGAAAATTAACTAATTTTATGGGTACCACTAAACCTTATCTGTATTTAGTTTTGCTTTGAAATGTTCACAAACTTTTAAATTTATTTTTAAGTTCATTTATTTATTTTGAGAGAGACAGAGATGGTGTGAGCAGGGGAGGGGCAGAGAGAGAGAGGAAGAGAGAATCCCATGGAGGCTCTGTGTTGCCTGCACAGAGCCAGACTTGGGGCTCCACTCATGAAACTGTGAGATTATGACCTGAGCTGAAACCTAGGGTCAGACGCTTAACCAACTGAGCCACTCAGGTGCCCCACACAAACTTTTTTAAATAACAGATTTAGTGAGCCATAACTGACCTACCATACAACTCACCCAACTGAAATACACAGTTCAGTGGTTTTCAGTATATTAACAAACCACAATCGTTTTGACTTTTTCATCCCATTAGCAGTCTCTATTACCATGTTCCCCCAGCCCCTGAAAACTACTAATCTACTTTCTCTCTGTGGATTTGCCTGTTTGGGACATTTCATATACATGGGATCATACAATGTGTGGCCTTTTGTGACATGCTTTTTTTTTCCCTTTTTTTTTCTTTGCCTTTTTAAAAAGTGTTTTATTAGTTTCAGGTGTACAATATAGTGATTCAATACTTCCATATGTCACCTGGTGCTCATCATAACAAGTGCACTCCTAAATCCCCATCACCTATTTCACCCATCACCCACCTCCTCCCCTCTGGTAAGCATTGGTTTGTTCTAATTAAAAGTCTTTTTTTTTTTAATTGAAAAAATGTTTTTAAGGCTTTTTAAAGTAATCTCTACACCCACCTTGGGGTTCAAACTTACAACCTCGAAACCAAGAATCATGTGTTCTACTTACTGAACCAGACAGGCACCCCAAGAGTCTGTTTCCTGATTTTTCTCTCCCTCTCTCTCTTTTTCCCCTTTGCTCATTTGTTTTGTTTCTTAAATTTTACATATGAGTTAAGTCCTATTTTGATATTTGTCTTTGACTGACTTAGTTTGCTTAGCATTTTCATTATATTCTCTAGCTCCATCCATGTCATTGCAAATGGCCAGATTTCATTCTTTTTTATAGTTGAATAATATTCCATTGTACATATATACCACATTCATCAATCAGTGGACACAGGTTGCTTCCATAATTTGGCTATTGTAATTAATGCTACCATAAACATAGGGGTGCATGTATCTCTTTGAATTAGTGTTTTGTATTCTTTGGGTAAATACCCAGTAGTGTGATTGCTGGATAGTAGGGTACTTCTATTTTTAACTTTTTGAGGAACCTCCATACTATTTTCCAGAGTGGCTGCACCAGTTTGCATTCCCACCAACAGTGCACGAGGGTTTCTTTTTCTTCACATTCTCACCAAACACCTGTTGTTCCTTGTGTTGTTGAGTTTAGCCATTCTGACAGGTGTGAAGTCATAGCTCATTGTAGTTTTGATGTGTATTTCCCTGATGGTGAGTGATGATGAACATCTTTTTACATGTCTGTTGTCTATCTGTGTGTTTTCTTTGGAGAAATGTCTGTTTATATCTTCTGCCCATTTTGTAACTGGTGGGGTGTTGACTTTTATAAGTTCTTTATATATTTTGGATACTAACCCTTTATTGGATATGTCATTTGCAAATATCTTCTCCCATTCCGTAAGTTGCCCTTTAGTTTTGTTGATCATTTTCTTCACTATGTAGAAGCTTTTTATTTTAATGCAGTCCCAATAGTTTATTTTTGCTTTTGTTTCCCTTGCCTCAGGAGACATCTCTAGAAAGAAGTTGCTTTGACTAATATCAAAGTAGTTACTGCCTATGTTATCCTCTAGGATTTTTTATGGTTTCAGATCTCACATACAGATCTTTAAACCATTTTTGAATTTATTTTTATGTATGGTGTAAGAAAGTGGTCCAGTTTCATTCTTTTGCATGTTGTGGTCCAGTTTCCCAACAACATTGGCTGAAGGGATGATCTTGTTTTCCATTGGATATTCTTTCTCATTTTGTTGAAGATTATTTGACCGTATAGTTGTGGGTTTATTTCTGGGTTTTCTATTCTGCTCCACTGATCTATGGTGTCTATTTTTGTGCCATTACCATACTGTTTTGGTTACTACAGCTTTGTAATGTACATTTAAGTCTGGAATTGTGATGCCTCCAGCTCTGCTTTGCTTTTTCAAGATTGCTTTGGCTATTTGGGGTCTTTTGTGGTTTCAAACAAATTTTAGGATAGTTTGTTCTAGTTCTGTGAAACATGCTGTTGGTATTTTGATGGGGACTGCATTAAATACATAGATTGCTTTGGGTAGTATAGACATTATAGCAATATTTGTTCTTCCAATCCATGAACATGGGATGTCTTTCCATTTCTTTGTGTTGTCTTCAATTTCTTTCATCAGTATTTTATAGTTTTCAGAGCACAAGTCTTTCACCTCTTTGGTGAGGTTTATTCCTAGTATCTTATTCTCTTTGGTGCAGTCATGAATGGGACTGTTTTCTTAATTTCTCTTTCTGCTACTTCATTATTGGTGTATAGAAATACAACAGATTTGTGGACATTGATTTTGTATCCTGCGACTTTACTGAATTCACTTGTCAGTTCTAACGGGTTTTTTTGGTGGACTCTTTTGGTTTTCTGTATATTGTATCATGTCACCTGCAGATAGTGAAAGTGTTACTTCTTCCTTACTGATTTGGATCCCTTTTATTTCTTTTTGTTGTCTGATTACTGTGGCTAAGACTTCCAGTGCTGTGTTGAGTAAAAAAGTGGTGATAGTGGACATCCTTGTCTTTTTCCTGACCTTAGCAAGAAAACCCTCAGTTTTTCTCCATTAAGGATAATGTTAGCTGTGGGGTTTTCATATATGGCCTTTATTATGTTGAGATATGCTCCCTCTAAACCTACTTTGTTGAGGGTTTTTATTAGAAGATGTTGTACTTGTCAAATGCATTTTTGGCGTCTATTGAAATGTTCATATGGTTCTTATCCTTCCTCTTATTGATAGGTTGTACGATGTTGATTGATTTGCAAATATTGAACCACCCTTGCAGCCCAGGAATAAATCCCACTTCATCATGGTAAATGATTTTTTAAATGTATTGTTGGATTTGGTTTGCTAGTATTTTGTTGAGGATTTTTGCATCTATGTTAGTCAGGAATATTGGTGTGATTCTCTTTTTTTAGTAGTGTCTTTATCTGGTTTTGGTATCGGGGTAATACTAGCCTCATAGAATAAATTTGGAAGTTTTCCTTCCTTTTCTGTTTTTGGGAATAGTTTGAGAAGAATACGTATTAACTCTTTTTTATTTTTTTTATTTTTTATTTTTTTTAATTAAAAAAATCTTTATTTATTTTTGAGAGAGAGAGAGACAGAGTGCGAGTGGAGGAGGAACAGAGAGAGGGAGACAAAGAATCCGTAGCAGGCTGCACAGAGCCTGACGTGGGGCTTGAACTCACAAACTGTGAGATCATGACCTGAGCCAAAGTCAGATGCTTAAACTACTGAGACACCCAGGCGCCCCTTAACTCTTTTTTCAACGTTTGGTAGACTGGGGCGCCTAGGTAGCTCAGTCAATTAAACATCTGACTCTTGGTTTCAGCTTAGCTCACAATCTCACGCACAATTCCTGAGTTCTAGTCCCACATCCAGCTCTGTGCTGACAGCACAGATCCTGCTTGGGATTCTGTCTCTCCCTCTTTTTCTGCCTCTACCCTGCTCATACACATTCATTCTCTCTCTCTCTCTCTCTCTCTCTCTCTCTCTCTCAACAAATAAAACTTTAAAAAAATGAATAAGTGTTGGGTAGAATTCACCTGTGAAGCCATCTGATCCTTGGACTTTTGTTTTTGGGAGTTTTTTGATTACTAATTCAACTTATTTGCTGGTTATTGGTCTGTTCAAATGATCTACTTCTTCCTGTTTCAGTTTTGGTAGTTTATATGTATCTAGGAATTTATCCATTTCTTCCAGGTTGTCCAGTTTGTGGGCATATAGTTTTGCATAATATTCTCTTAGAATTGTTAGTATTTCTGTGGCATTGGTGATTATTTCTCCTTTCTCAATTGTGATTTTATTTATTTGAGTCCTTTCTCTTTTTTTCTTGGTAAGTCTGACTAGAGGTTTATCAATTTTATTGATTTTTCTCAAAGAACAAGTTCTTAGTTTCATCGATTAGTTCTGTTGTGTTTTTTTAGTTTCTGTATCATTTATTTCTGTTCTAATCTTTATTATGTCCTTCCTTCTGCTGGTTTTAAGTTTTGCTTGTGGTTCTTTTTCTAGCTCCTTTAGGCATAAGGTTAGGTTATTTGTGGCTGCCCTTTTTCACTTGATGATTGGAACCCTTACATACTGCTGGTGGAAATATAAAATGGTTTCTGGAAAATAAAAAATGGTTTCTGGAATATAAAAATGGTTTCTGGAAAATTTTTACAAATCATATTTCTGGTGAGGGACCTGCATCCAGAATAAATAAACAACTCCTACAACAATAATAACAAGACAACCCAATTTAAAGACAAGCAAAGTTTCCAAATAGCCATTTCTCCAAGGAAGATATACAAATGGTCAATAAGCACATAAAGAGATGTTCATTGTCATTAATCATCAAGGAAATGCATATCAAAACTACAGTGAGACACCCCTTTACACTCACTAGGATAGTGGCTATAATAATAATAAAGATAGTAACAAGTGCTAGCAAGGATGTGGAAAAATTGGAACCCCTACATACTGCTGGTGGAAATATAAAATGGTGCAGCTACTTTGGAAAATAGCGTCAGTTTCTCAAAAGTTTCCATATAGAATTACAATATGATGCAATAATTTCAATCCTAGGTAAATACCCAAAGGAAATGAAAATACGCATCCACATAAAAACTTGTACACAATGTTCATAACAGTCAAAAGGCATAAACCACCCAAATGTCCTCCAAGGAATGTCTGTGCTGAGCAATGAGTAAATAAAGTGGTCAGTGAAGTGTATGACACCACTCGACCACTAGAATGAGGCTAGAACATTCATTGCCACATTTTGATATGTGATTAAGTGAAAGAAACAGGTTATAAAACATTACGATTCTTTTAAAAAATATGTGTGGAAAATCATCCGGAAAGGTGTGTATCAAGGTGTACAGTACTCATCTTTGGATGTCGTGATTGTGTAGTTTTTATTTTTATTTTTCTATCTCTTTTTTTTAAATGACAGGTACGTATTATTCTTATAATAAAATATCCTCAACATTTTTAAAAGCTTAGCTGGATAAGAAAATGCCTTCCACATTGGCACATGAGTTTGACTGATTATCCTTATTATTTGGACTTTCCAAAATCTTCTGCGGGTGGGTGTGAGACCACAGTTGAGCCTGTTTCAACAGGAGAACAACCCGAGGCCGTGGCACTCAGTTCTGTATAGACTACCGGTTGGGAGGGGAAGGAGTGAAAGGTATGACAATGTATAGGCATTTAATGCCAATCTTTACAACTTGCTTCAGTTTGCAGAGCATTTTAGACATCTTCTTGGGTTCTCACAACAACCCTATTGGACACCAGTGTTGAGATGAGGAAACCAAGGTTCAGAGATGTTTTGTTCTTGCCCAGGGTTGTGTGGCCTCATCACTAAGAATGCTCAAACTATGGTTGGGGTTTTCTACTCCTGCTGCAGCACTTGTAACTGACTGTCCTGCCTCTCATCTTGAGTCCCTCTTTTTTTTTTTTAATATTTTTAATGTTTATTTATTTTTGAGAGAGAGAGAGTGTGTGTGTATGTGTGTGTGTGTGTGTGTGAGCAGGAGAGGGGCAGAGAGAGAGGGAGACACAGAATCTGAAGCAAGCTCCACGCTCCATGCTGTCAGCACAGAGCCCAGTGTGGGGCTTGAACCCCCAAACTGTGAGATCATGACCTGAGCCAAAGTGAGACACTTAACTGATGAGCCACCTAGGCAGTCCCTGTGTCCCTCTTTTTATAAAATTTTCTCCAAGAGTCTGGTATTTGAAAGATCACTTTCTGATACCTGAAAAAGTGATGTGGTGTTAACCTGGGGTGATAGGCTGTGCTTTTGGCTAAGAGAGTAGAAGGTTAATGGTAAAAAGGAAGAGCAAGTTGTCCCTGTTCTCCACCATTACAAACTCTCAAATACTTTTCTTTAGTGTTCTATCTTGGGAAAGGAAAAATTGTTATTGTATGAATTCACTTATGCCTTGTTATTGTTTACTTTTCTATATATTTTTTTGCATTTGTAAGCTTGATTACTAAGCTTCGAATTTTGCTTTCCTTTAAAACTTTTGCTCAAACGAAATCATCTTGTATTACAAATACTTTGTATTTGCTTTATTACCCTTCCATGATTTTTACAGCAGCCTTGGAAACAAAAAATCCATTCTTTATTTCCTTGGCACATGTTTCATCACCTATGAACATGAGAAAGGAAGGAGGTGATTTTTTCCCCCTTTGCTCAAATATCTGTGGCATTGTTGGAGTTCTCAAGGTTAAATTAGATGGAAAAAATCTGAAGTCATTTTGGAAGTATGTAGCTTTCTCTGGATTCTAGACCTGACTTTGGCAAACTTCTTCTGTAAAGGCCCACACAGTAAATATTTCAGGCTTTTTGGTATCCACTGCATTGCAGCTACTCAGCTCCACCATTATAGTGCTACAGCAGCCATGGGCAATGTGTAAACAAGTGGGTGTGGCTGTGTGCCAATAAAACTTTATTTACAAAAAAAGACAGTGAGCAGATTTGGTGCACAGGCCACAGTTTGCTGCCTCCTGTTTTCAGTTGTCTACCAGGAATCTCATTTTTGGGCTAAGTGATTTGTTATCAGCCATATGTTTCAAAGCCTCGTTCTGTCACCAAAGATGCAAGTGGGTTTTCTCTTCAAAAACAAAATATGATACTTACAATGCTAATTATTGCTCACTACATCCAAAGTTCAGTAAGAGTCAGAAGACAAGCCCAGTATTACTAGGTCGCCTACTAATCTCTTCCTTTCAAAGATTAAGAGTTGCTGCAAGCTGGAACCTGGACCCGACTTAGTCCAGGAACATATCCCTGACCGTCTCCTGTGTTTCAACTTCTTCCCATTTGTAGAACACATCCAAGTTCATAAGCTATTCCATCAGCATTTTATTTCACTGTTGCCATCGGAAGCGTAGATCTGAGCAGCATCTTCTATCAATCAATTTCTTTGAAATTTATTACAGAGCAAAAATAGTTGTGCAAAATGTCCAGTAACTGAGTTAAAAACAAGACCTATATATTTGTGTGTGTGTGTGTGTGTGTGTGTGTGTGTGCATGCGCGCGTGTGTGTGTGTGGTTTCCTAGTCACGTGCTCATATTATGTCTCAGTTTACCCATGGGCAGCTGGGAATTATAAGGCCTTTTTGTAGTAAAGATGCTAGGGTAAAGGGTAATATAGAGAGGGTTGGTGCCTTTCATAATGAATCTTATATGTAAAATTTTTCCATGCATGAAGAAAGTGTCTATTTCTTAGCAAATATTTTAGAGAAGGTTGTTTTTAAATGTCTACTATTGTGTTTGCTAAACAAAATAGACAGATACATATTTTTTACGTGACAGAGTTTTATCCCAAGAAGCTAAAGAATCTTTTCCCAGCACCACCTTTACTTACAATTTTTTGATTAACATTTTTCTGATGTAAGTACAATATAATTCTGATGTAAATACAATAAATGTAAATACAATAAAATTCTGATGTAATACAATTTAAATTTTTTTAATGTTTCATTTACTTTTAAGACAGAGACAGAGCATGAGTGGGGATGGGGCAGAGAGAGAGGGGGACACAGAACCCGAAGTAGGCTCCAGGCTCCGAGCTGTGAGCACAGAGCCCGATGCAGGGCTCGAACTCAGGAACCGTGAGATCATGACCTGAGCTGAAGTTGAGATCATGACCTGAGCCGAAGTTGGACGCTTAACCCACTGAGCCACCCAGGTGCCCCACAATTTAAAAATTTTTTGATGTTTATTTATTCTTGAGAGAGAGAGAGAAAGAGAGACAGACAGACAGATCATGAGCAGGGGAGGGGCAGAGAGAGAGAGACACACACATAGAATCTGAAGCAAGCTCCAGGCTCTGAGCTATTAGCCCAGAGCCCAATGCAGGGCTCGAACTCATGAACCTCAAGATCATGACCTGAGCCTAAGTCAGACACTGAACTAAGTCATCCAGGCACCCCAGTAATACAATTTTATAGAAGATAATTTGGGAAATTTAGAAAGCATAAACAAGACAGGTAAAATCACTCACAACCAACTCCTTCCAGATAACAATTGAATGGTAACATTTTAGTGTCCATTTAGATATCTCTTTATGCATATATGTACATATAGATTAGATACAACATTTTCACCTGCATAGGATATTATAGAAAGCATTTTTTGTATTCTGCCTTTTATACTTATACTTTTATATTTCTATGTTGGTAAATATGGATCAACGTTAACTTTAATGGCTATGTGGCATTCTACAGTATAGATATGCTTACTGTAATCTGCTTGAATGATCTCCTATTGGTATATTTTAAGTGCTTTGTACTTTTCCACTATTACAAAGAGTGCTTAGGTAAACCTTCTTATACATATCTTCTTGCCCTGCCAGAATATCTCTTCAAGATAAACTACTAAAAGTGAAATTAGCAGAAATATGTGTGTGCTTTTATATATATATATATATATATATATATATATATATGTGTGTGTGTGTGTGTGTATAATTTTGATATAGAGATGTTTATGCTCAAATTATATTCTTTCTAACAGTTAAAGAGAGTGCTTTATACCCTCACCAATACTGGAAAATTTCTGTAATTTCTCAACAGATCAGTTATCAGCATCTTGGCATCCTTTATGGTTGTTATTATTGTTTTGTTAAGTATTTTATGATTTTATAGCCAAGTCATGGAAAGAGCCCAAATGTCCATCAACTGATGAATGGATAAAGAAAATGTGATTTGTATATACAATGGAATACTGCTTGGCAATGAGAAAGAATGAAATCCTGTCATTGCAGTGATGTAGATGGAACTGGAGGGTATTATGCTAAGTGAAATAAGTCACTCAGAGAAAGACAGATATCAAATGTTGTCACTTATATGTGGAATTTGAGAAACTTAACAGAAGACCATTAGGGGAGGAGAAGAGGAAAAAAGAGTTTCAAACAGAGAAGGAGTCAAACCATAAGAGACTCTTAAATGCAGAGAACAAACTGAGGGTTGATGGTGAGATACAGGAGAGAGGGAAAAATGGGAGATGGGCATTGAGGAGGGCACTTGTTGGGATGAGCCCTGAGTGTTGTATGTAAGCGATGAATCATGGGAATCTACTCCTGAAGCCAAGAGCACACTGTATACGCTGTATGTTAGCTAACTTGACAACAAATTTTTTTTTAAGTATTTTATGTTTTTTAAACCAACACCTGCATGGCACCTACTATATGTCAGAGACCATTCTGGGCATTTTTATGAGTGTTGACTAATTTAAACTTCATTATAGCCCAGTAAAGGAAGCATTGTTATTATTCTTAACTTAGAGATGAGGAAGAGGTAAAGCAACTGGAAATTCACACATCTAATAGGTAGTAGAGCCAGGATCTGAAACTTCCTGGTTATTCTGAAGTCCATCCTCCTGGCCACTATGCCCTGCGGGCTCCTGGGAAAAACAGAAACTTAGCTGGCTAGGAAATGAACCTGACAACAGGGGTCAGAGAGCCAAATCCTAACCACCAGACCGCCTATTTTTCCCACCTATGTGTCTTCTATTTCATTATTTAAAAAATAATGTCTCTGATGATTTTTTAGGATGTATCAAAGTCAGAAGAAATCAAAAGAAGCCCTGCCCCACTATCAAGAGGCTTTAGAATACACTGAGATCAGTCGAGGTGAAAAAAGTCTTGAATGTGTACCAATATTGAAGGAACTGGCAGGTGTAGAGCGAGCCCTGGGAGTTCACGACGCATCCATCAACCATTTTCTACAGGTAAGCCGGAACATACTGGCCACCAAAGCTCTTCTGGACTCAGTGCTTCTCATAGACACAAGTGGAACAGCAGCTCTGAGAATGCCTGGTTTTGTTATTTGCTCTGGATATGTAGAACACTTGTCCTGGAGTAAATGTTCAACAAACATTTTCATATAGATGACCAAGTGGATGAGTGTGGGACAGTGGTCCACTGTTACCAGGTGCATGGTCCTCAAACAGCCTGAGACTCCCTGAAGATGGCTTTTCTCATATTAGGGGCATAAGTCAAGTCTTATTTCCTGAAGTTCTTTATCCTTTCATGTTTATCTATTTAGAGCTTATGTTATCAAGCTGATGAGGGTTTTTTTCTACTGTACTCTAAAATATTCACCTGAAGCTGCTTGGAGTTGTCATTTATTAGCTGCTGATATACTTTGTCATCATAGGATTCCTGTGTGAGTGTGTCAGTCGGGGTTCTACAGAGAAACAGAACCAATAGGATACATACATAGAAAGAAATAAAGAAATTGATTTTAGAGAATTGGCTGACACAATTGTGGGGGCTGACAAGTCCAAAATCCATAAGGTAGGCAGGCTGACTGAAAACTCAGGCAGGATCTCTATGTTATAGTCTTGAGGCAGAATTCCTTCTTCTCTTATCACTTATATGTGGAATTTAAGAAACAAAACAGATGAACATATTGGGGGGGGGTTGGAAAGAAAAGAGAGGGAAATAAACCATAAAAGACTTTTTTAATTTTTATTTTTTGAGAGAAAGAGAGAAAGCACACATGCACCCATGTGAGCAAGTGGGGGGAGGGCAGAGAGAGAGAGAGAGAGAGAGAGAGAGACAGAATCTTAAACAGACTCCATGCCCAGCACAGAGCCCAGAGTGGAGCTCAATCTCACGACCATGAGATCATGACCTAAGCCGAAATCAAGAGTTGGACGCTAAACTTATTGAGTCACCCAGACAACTGAAAGAGACTCTTAAGGAGATTTCAGAACAAACTGAAGGTTGATGGAGGGAGGTGGATGGGAGATGGGCTTGATGGGTGATGGGCATTAAAGAGGGCACTAGTTATGATGAGCACTGGGTGTTATATGTAAGTGATGAATCACTGAATTCTACTCCTGAAACCAATATTGCAGTGTATGTTAATTAAGTAGAATTTAAATAAAAATTTGAAAAGAAAAATAGAAGAATTCCTTCATCTCCAGGAAACCCCAGCATTTTGCTCTTTAGGCATTCTACTGATTCTATAAGGCCCATTCACATCATTGAGGGCAATCTCCTTTACTCCAAGTCCAATGTAAATGTTAAAAATACATTCACAGCAACATCTAGACTGGTGTTTGACTTAAAAACTGGGCACCATGGCCTAGCCAAGTTGACACATAAAATTAACCATCACAATGAGTTTGATGTTTTTATATTCATCATCTGCTAAAAACCCATGTTAAATTGTTTTCCCAGAATTTTTCCCTATTAAAGTTTTAAAATATAGACCGAACTCATTCTTGTTATTTCAAATGAGATGGAACAATCTGGGAGTAAGAGTTCCATATTGTTATTTCCTTTTTAAGTTTGACCATTTATAGCCCATCCACAGTTTATTAGAATGTCCCTTTCTGTCACTCTATCTGAATTTTCTCTCTTAATTACTGTCACCCTGTGACATATTTGTATTTCCCATTTATAGATAAGGAAGTCAAGAATTAGAAAGGTTGAGGGATATGCCCAGGCATACCCTCCGTGCCTATAAATGACATAACCCAGATTCAAACCCAGTATTTTTTAGAAAGATTGTTCTGGCTGGTATGTAGGAGAATGGATCAAGGAAGATGTGCCAAGAACATAGGTAGACCAGTTAGGAGACTATCAAAGTAGCAAAGGCGGAAGTTGATGGCACCTTGGACACGGACGATGATAGCAAGGATGCAGAGAAGCAGATGGTTTGACAAAGATGTAGGAGACCTAATTGATGAGATATGGAGATTGATTGGATGTGGAGAAAAGAAGGAATAGGGAAGAATCAATGATGATTCCTGAGTTTCCAGTCTGAACAACTGTGTGGATGTTTGTGCCAGTTACAGTGGGGGAGCAGGAGTGACAGGTGATGGAGAGATGGTAAGCTCAGGTTTCAATGGCGAGTCTGAGGTGCCCGCGAGGCATATAGGTGGAAATGCCATCTAGTAAATTAGATAATCAGGACTAGAGCTCAGAAAATGGATCAGGAAGTCATCTACTTGTATGCAGTAATTGCCTTGGGAAAGGATGAGATCACCCTGGGAGTGAGGGGGTTATTGAGTGAGAAGAGACAAGGACATGACAGAGCCTTGAGTAACTTCAGTGTTCATTGGTCAAGTCAAGAAAGATAACCTGCCAAAGAAAGCAAAGACGAATTTGGCAGAAAAAAACATGAGGAAAAGCGAAAGCTGTATTTTCTGTGTCCTTTAATACCATGTGCTATTGTGAAAGACACAGAGCTGTTGGGCGAATAAATGAGTTAATATTCATAAAGTGCTTAGCACAGTGCCTGATATATAGTGCTACACAGGATTTTTAACGTTTCTCTCTTTGCTTTCCTTTCCTTTGTTATCTTTTTCTTTCTCTGATGACTTTGTCGAGGGAAACGGGGCAATGATGAGGCAGAAATCAGATTGTATGGTGAGTGAGATGTGAGGCAGCAAAGGTAATAAACATAGGTACCTGTTTCCCAAAGTACTGAGAGGTGAGGAAGGCCGGCCCAGGCAGAGGGAAGAGTGTGTGCAAAGGTCTGAAGGTGAGACGTAGCTCGACGTTCAGGGAACTACAAGAAATCCCCTCTGCCTGGGCAGTGGGAATGGTGAAGGTGGTCAATGGGTGTCTTCAAGCAGGATGTTGAAAGTCATGCTGAGGAATTTGAGCTTCACTGTTTCAGTGTTCAGTTCAGTGTTTCCAAGCAGATAGATTGACATCATGAGATTATTATTCTAGAAGGGTCACTATGTGGTATGCAGAGTGGACTGGATGGGAGAGAGAGAAGCAGGGAGGTCACTCAGGAGATGGCAGCAGCAGGCTAGGTAGGGGATGATGACACCTCGACTCAGGTAGTGACATGGAAATAAAGAACGTGGACAGATTTGAGAGATGCTTGGAGAGTAGAAACAACGGGCATAGGAGTGGGGGAGTGAAGGAGGTGGAGCAGTCTGGTGTTATGCCGGGTTTCTAGCTAAGGTCACTGTACTGCTGGTGGGCCCATTTACTGAGTGCAGGAATACTCAATGGGCATGCCATTTTTTGTTGGTAACAATAATCCTGAATATTCTTTTTTGTTGTTGTTGTTGTTAAAGTTAATTTATTTTGAGAGGGAGAGCTTGAGCAGGGGAGGGGCAGAGAGAAAGGGAGAGAGAGAGAATCCCAAGCAGGCTCTGCACTGTCAACGCAGAGTCAACTCAGGGCTTGAACCCATGAACCTTGAGATCATGACCTAAGCCCAAACCAAGAGTTGGATGCTTGACTGACTGAGCCACCCAAGTGCCCCTATTCTGAATATTCTTAGACAAATGTTTTTTTCTTTGATTTTTTGCTGGTATAAAGTTCCAGAAATTAAACCACTAGGAGAAAAGATGTGAATATTTTCTAGTTCTTTCTTCAGATTGACATTCTGAGGTTATGTCGATTTACCTCGCCACCAAAAGTGGGTTTTGCTTTGTTCTTTGTTGAACCAGTTTCACAGCAACCTTGCCAACTCTTTTACACTATTCTACTCCCACGTTGTAGAATAGAGGCTCAAATTTAATTTAAAATGTTTTTCTTAATTCAGTTTTCCTAAATGTTTCCTGATTATATCCAGATATGCCCTTAAAATCTCAGTGCAATCTTTGCTATACCAGCTTCTAAAGTTCAAAGACATCAAGTAATAAGAGGCTCAGAGTCCCCCAGCAAGGGTCATTACCAGTAACAAAATTCACTGGAATGAAAGATAGGTGGCTTCTAAGACCTAACAGTATTCAATGCCAAAAACTTGAGTTTGGTTTAGAAAAGCATTTTCCAAACTGTGTTCCATAGGATACTAGCACCTCACAAGAATTCATAGAGATTCATAGGTCTTCCTAGAAAAGATGTCTGTGGTTAAATAAATTTGAGAACTATTAAGTTAAAATTAAACAGATGTCTCTAAGACATGGTTTTACATACAGTGCATTAAAAATCTTAATGTGGATTGTGAATGCAAATGAAGGTCAAATACATCTGTGACACACTAGTGTTGCCTGGGCCATAGTTTAGGAAACACTGGCTGAAATAAATTGTAATTTCTAAAGGCAGGGATCATCAAAGGGATTCAAATGTAAATACTACTTTCCAGTGTATTAGGTCTTCCCACTCCTAGGAACCCTTAGTACTATGTGAAGGGAAAATGGGTTAGGTAATGCCTCTTGTCTGTAGGGCCCAGATTCACCATTTTAAAGTACTTTGTCATATTCATTCTATCTATTTATATAGACATACTCACACACAGACACGTACATATATGCACAGAGTGGTAAATATTTACATTTTGTAATCATCTGAAAGTATTTGAATATGCCATGTCCTTTTGTCCCTGAGTACTTAACAAGGGTATTCTTTTATGTAATCACAGTACAGTTATCAAATTCAGGAATGTTCATGTTGGTACAGGCCATATTCTATTTTGTCAGTTGTCCCAATACGCCCCTTATGTTTTTGTATTCATTTAGTTGTTATGCGTCTGGTCTTTAATCTAGAATGGCTTCTCAGCTTGTCTTTGTCTCCTTTGACATTGAAATTTTTGAAGACTATAGGCCAGTCATTTGTACCTTAGTTTGGGTTCATCTGATATTTTCTTGTGACTAAATTTGACAATGCATGCCCTGCTAGGATACTACAAAAGGATATTGTATTTCTTAGGGTATTGCCTCAGGAGGCACATGATATCTACCTGTCCTTCATTAGTGACATTAAATTCATCACCTAATCACAGTGATTCTTCCCTGTATAATAACTATTTTTCTCCTTGCAGCCAATAAGCATTCTGCAGAGAGACATTTTTAAGACCATGTAAATATCCCACTCCTTTGCAAATTTTCTCTACACTTAGCATTGATGAATCTTTCCCAAACCAGCCTTTACTGTGGTGGTTGCAGATTCATGACTTTCCATTCTGCCATTCCATCCACGTTTATCAGTTGACATTCTCCTGTTACGAATGTCCCTTCCTCCTCCCACCAAGTTATTTACTTGTTGCGTGTGTGTCCGCTTTTTTCACTTAACACCGTATCTTGGAAATCACTTTATAGCAGTTCATTCATTTGTACAAAAATATAATATCCCGTTTTAGGCACCTAGTGTGTTTTGCTCAAATAGTTTTCTGTTTGGGCATTTAGATAGGTTCCTATATTTTGTAATTATAAGTAATGTTGTAATGAATAATCTTACACACACATATTTTTATATTGTTGCAGTCGTATCTTCAGGGTAAATTCCTAGAAGTGGGACTGCTCAGAGGGAGCAAACATGTGTTGGTAGTTTTACGGGATATTGCCTTTCATTGGGCTTCTACTATTTCTGCTCCTGCCAGCAATGTCTGAGTGCGTTTGTTTCCTGACAGCCTCTTCCAAAGGAGAGTATTGTCAAGACTTTGAATTACTTCCTATCCATCTCAGTATAGGTTTAATCTGCAAAATGGAATTAAATATCATTTCATAGGTTCAATGGATCTTCTTAATACATTTTTTGTGAATTTTCTTTTCATACCATTTGTCTACTTTTTAATAGAATTTTTATTCTAGTTTATTTTATTCAGTTTCCCTTAACTGTTAAAAGTCTTTACATACCCCACGTGTCGCCCTTTAATCTGTGACATATATTAGAAGTCTTTTCACCCAATTTGTCACTCGTGTTTTATTTTGTTCATAGTGTTTCTATTGAGATGTCATATACCATGAAGGTCACCCTTTTAAGGTGCGCAATTTAGTGGTTTTATTATATTCATAGAGTTGTGCAAGCATTACTGCTAATTGCAGAACATTTCTTTTTTTTTTTAAGTTTATTTATTTTGTGAGAGAGAAAGAGAGAGAGCACAAGTGGGGAAAAGGCAGAGAGAAGGAGAGACAGAATCCCAAGCTGGCTCCGCATCATCAGCGCAGAGCCCGAGGCAGGGCTTGAACTCAGGAACCACGAGATCATGACCTGAGCTGAGATCAAGAGTCAGACACTTAACCGACTGCGCCACCCAGACACCGCAGCAGAATATTTTGATCACCTCAAAAGAAACCTGCATTCATTGGGAGTTACTCTCCTTATTTCTTCTGTCCCTCATCCCCTGGCAACCACCAATGTCCATTGCATCTCTATGGATTAGGCTATTATAGACATTTCCTATAAATAGAATCCTATAATATGTGGCTTTTTGTGTCTGACTTCTTTAATCTGATATGTCGCTTTCAAAGTTCATCCGTGCTTAGCAGATATGAGTACTTCATTCCCTTTTAATGGCTGAATAGTATTTTGTTATACAGGTAGACCACATTTGTTTATCTCTTCATCAGCTGATGGATGTTTGGGTTGTTTCCACTCTATGGAGGTAATGAACAATGCTTCTATGAACATTCATGTACAAGTTTTTATATGGATATATGTTTTCAGTTCTCTTGGCTATAAGACTAGGAGTGGGATTTCTGGGTTCTACGGTACCCAATATTTAACTTTCCAAGGAACCACCAAGCTGTTTTCCAAAGCAGCCTCAGCCTCTTGCTATTCCCACTAGCAATGCATGAGGATTCTATTTTCTTCACATCCTCACCAACACTCGTTATTATGTCTTTTTATTTATTATGTCTTGGTAACTGTGGAGTAATATCTCACCATGCTTTTGATTTGAATTTCTCTGATGACTCATGATATTCTGCATCTGTTTATAGGTATGTGGCTATTTGTACTTCTTCTTTGGAGAAATGTCTATTCAAATCCTTTGCCCATTTTTTATAGGGTTATTTGTCTTTTTATTGTTGACTTACAAGAGTCCTTCATACTGGATACTAGATATCAGATGCATGATGTGTAAATATTTTCTCCTGTTCTGTGTGTTGTCTTGTCACTTTCTTGATTGCATCCTCTGAAGCACAAAGATTTTTAGTTTCAGTGAAGTCCGATTTATCCTTTTTTTCTTTTGGTCTCACGTCTAAGAAACCATTGCCTAGTCCAAGTTCATGAAGGCTTGTATCTGTTTCCTTTTAAGAGTTTTATAGTTTTAGTTTTTACATTTAGGTCTTTGATCCATTTTGAGTTAATTTTTTTTGGATATAAAATAGGACTCTGTCTTCATTCTTTTGCATGTGAATATCTAGTTGTCCTAGTACCATTTATTAAAAGGGTCATCTTGTCACCATTCAATTATCTTGGTACCCATGTCAAACTCAATTGATCATAAATGTAAAGGTTTATTTCTGGATTTTTTTTTCTATTCCATTGACCTCTATGTCTATCCTTATGATAGCACCACACTCCCAATTACTGTTGTTTTGTAGTAAGCTTGTGGATACCATGAATAATGCAACTATGCACATTCATCTACAAGTTTTATGGTAAGTTTTGAAATCCATAAGTATGACATCTCCAACTCTTACATTTTTCCAAGATTGTTTTGACTATTCTGGCTTCCTTACATTTGTATATGAATTTTAGGATAAGTTTATCAATTTCTGGAAAAAAAAACAGATGGTATTTTGATAGAGAGAGCACTGAATCTGTATTTCAAGTGGGAAGTGTTGACATCTTCACAATATTAAGGCTTTCAATACATGAACATAGGATATCTCTATTTACTTAGTTCTTTCCTAGTTTCTTTCAACCATATTTTGCAGTATAAGTTTTATAATTCTTTTGGGAGCTTTATTCCCAAGTATTTTGTTCATTTTGATGCTCTTAGAAACAGAAGTGTTTTCTAAATTTCCTTTCCCTACTGTTCATTGCTAGCGTGTAGAAATACAAATAGGATGTTGACTTTGCATGGTGCGGCCATGCTGATCTCATTTATTAGCTGTAATATATTTTTGTGGATTCATAATGCTTTTTTTGCCATGCAAAAGCTTTCTTAATGCTTTAACGTTTTCAACCTTTCCTTTCATTACATTTGGATTTTGAATCTAAATTAGAAGGAGTGCTCTGTATTGGAGTTATAGAGTACTTCACTCATTTTTATAATACTCGTAAAGTTTAATAGGTGACTTTTATTGTTGTTTATTCTTGAGGTTAATAAAGATTAGAGAGTGTTTAAATAAATACTTACCAATCATCATTAAAGAGATAGCTTTGTGAAGTTGAAACAGCACTGGATGTGAAGTCAGAAAATCTGAGTGGGAGTCCCAATTCTTCTGTTTGCCAGCTGTTTGATTATACAAGTCATTTAACCTCTCAAAAAAAGAAAGAAAAAACCCAATCCTACAAAAGATCCTATCCACTTCACAGAACTGCTCAAAGGTTCAAAATAGAAAGTGCTTTGTGAACCATTAGGCATGATGCCAGTGTAAGCTACTTTTATTTATTAATGGTAATTATCAAACATTTATCAAGGCTCCTCATTTCTTTAAGAGCTTTACCTAGACACAGAAAGGTACAGTGTGGCTGCAGCTCTCCAGGGGAGCCCTGGCCTAAAAGCCATTTATTATGTACACAAAGAAAAGGGGTTTTGTTATTTTCCCTCTAGTTTTTCACTGTTCATTCCTTTGGAGTGAGAGAAACGCCCAGAAAGAAAAGACCTTTTATTTTCTGTAGAGTGTCGACAAGTTCCAAAGTATTTTAGGAACTAACCCATTAGAGTGGAGAAAATTAGCAAGCCTCACAGAGCCACCACACTGGGAAGGCAGTGGTCCCGGGGACTGGCGAACTAGCCGTTCTAGGCACCCTGCCTCAGGGGTCTGTGAGAAACCATGCTGGCGTGATTGTTTCTGAAACTATTTATGGCAGATTTTGGCAAGAGACCCTTGTTTTCTTACCCAAAAGAAAAATGGCAGGATTTCATTTCAGTGAGAATGTTTGTGGGTGTGTGTTTTCAAGGGGCATAAATTAACACCACTAGCTTCAGTTTTGTTTTCCATCTCTGACAGTTGAATTGCCTTTCTTTTCAAATTTCAGGGCAGCTCTGCCACTCAGTCAGTAGCCCCCAAATTTGGGGGGAAGCTCGATTTACAAAGTATAATGAACTAATTTATCAGTCCCTCTCCCAAAAACTTTGAGGTCAGAAAATCTGGCTTCAGGTTCCTCTGGGCAAGTTATCAGCCTTGGCCAGGCTGACGTGATGGCTCGTAGGTGCTCGCACAGGTCTCCGACCGGGTTCAGACAACACAGCAAATGGCAACGCTTCCGATCAGTTCTGGTTAACTGCTGTGTATTTGCTATAATGCACTATTTGCAATTTTCAAAATCTCTGAAAATACTAGCCTTTCATGTTTAAAATTAGAAAAGATGCAGAATGCGATTATGATTCTATGCATCATAAAAGTTTTCTAAGAGTGACATAAATCCAGGAGTTGTACTCTTTCTTTTTAAGTCACTATTTTTTATAAAAATGATAATGAAGGGGGCACCTGGGTGGCTCAGTCGGTCGAGCGTGTATGACACTCTTGAATCGGCTCATGTCATGATCCCAGGGTCGTGAGATTGAGCCCTGAGTTGGGCTCTGCACTGAGCATGGAGCTTGCTTAAGATTCTCTCTCTCCCCCTCTGCCCCTCTCCCCCACTTGTGCTCTCTCTCTCACAAATAAAATAAAATAAAATACTCTTTATATTCTAAAAAATCAAGCCATGTAGACAAATACGAAGAAACGAGTTACAAGTTATCCAGGCCTCCCCTCCCAGAAGGAGTTGCTGTTGACATTTGTGGCATCTTCCCTCTGCATATGTACATGTGGGTATAGACAGAGAGACAGGAAGACAAGAAAGAAAAAAGAAACAAAAATTGATGAATTTGACAGCAAAAAAAAAAAACTTCTCTGTGACAAAATATCACAGTCAAAAAATAAATAGCAAAGAGAGGAGATATAGAAAGAATTCTTATAAAATGTAGATGAAAAAGTCAACTCAATAGAAATAAGGGCAAAAGACAGGAATGGTCAGCTTACAGAAGAGAAAATACAAATGGCCAATAACAATACAAAAATGATCTTCAGCATCCTTTGTTATTAAAGAAATGCACTTTCACTCAGGAGATGCCATTTTTCACCTAGCTGTGAGCAAAATAAAAAAAGTTTGATGATACCCCATGATGGCAAAGGTACTGGAAAGCAGTCATCCTCATACACCACTAGAAGGAGTGGGGATTGGCACCACTTTGGGGGAAACCATTTGATATTCCCTCTCCAATTTTATAGGGTAATAGCGAGCCCTTAGAAATTAGAAATGCTCTTAACATCCATCAATAGGAGACCAGTTAGGAGGTTGTGGTGTATCCACGTGACGGAACACCATAGAACCACAGAAAGAATGAGATCAATGTGTATATTCTGACATTAAAGACGCCAAAAGTGCATTATTATTTTTGAAATGGCAGATGTGGATCAGAATGTTTCTTCAGCTGACAACCGGCTAGACCCTACAATGTGCCAGGCACAGTGGTTGGCCCTGGGACGGTGATGGAGGAGCAGCCTAGAGAGTGACAGAGACCTTAGCTGAATAGTCCCACAGATGAATGTAAAATGGCGACCGTGATGTGCACACAGGGAGCAGGACTGGGTGCTGTGAGAGCTCCCAACAGAGCAGCCCGAGGACTGATAGTGAGACACCCTGAAGATTGAGGAGAGAGCAGAGGAGCCATCACGGCAGAGCCCAGAAGGGTGGTGACAGATGAAGCTGGGCTGGGGGAGGGAAGCAGGGCAGCGTCAGGTTACAATTGCACATGCGTGTCTATGCATGGGTGTGTTTAAGAACATGCCCCTATAGGGGCACCTGGGTGGTTCAGTAGGTTAAGACTCTTGATCTCAACTCAAGTCTTAGTCTCAGGGTTGTGAGTTCAAGCCCCACATGAGGTTCCACACTAGGCATGGAGCCTACTTAAAAAACAAAAACAAAAACATGGGCCTATATGTGTGTATGTTTGTATAAGCATATCAATATCTCTGGAATACACAGGGAACTTGATAGTGATAACTCCAAGGAGTCAGACGGGATCGGGAGAAGAGGGTGAGGCTTATAGACAGAAGGAAGAGAGGCATTTTAACTTACCACTTAGGATTTTTCAAAATTATATACCGATATTACTCTCACAATCTAAAAATCTAGTTACATTTTAAGAAAACACATACTTCCAACCAAGAGAGGATGAAAATCGAAGTTCCCAACATATCTATTTTGGTGCTGACCCTTACAGAGAGTAGGGCCTTTTCTCCCCAGCCCTTCGGAGGAGCTAAAATTGACGACTGGAGAGCTGCCACTGAGGACTCTCTCTGACTATTAAAAGAAACTAGCTTAGTCTGGGGCCCTCAGAACTCGGTTTTGGAATGCCCTCGGCACCCAGGGACTTCCCTTTCATCTACGCCCCCCAGAGAGTCCCAGCAACATCTTTCTCTTAGCCAAGGCCCTCCAGCTGCCCCAGGCCCCTGTGGTGTGGGTGGCCTTGAGAGGCTTCCTTCCTGGCCAGAGACTGGAGAGGAAAGGAAGTGGCAACCCTGGGCTGCAATATGACCCTGTCTTGTACAAGGGCATCAGCCCAAAGCTGAAGATTGCATGGTCTGCTCTGGCAAGGCCAAGAGGGAGAGCTACGTAGCCTCACAGCTGGTCAGTTATAAGAGAAACATAGCAAACTCACACCTCACAGTGACAAGAGGACTTGAGCTTCTGTTGAATTAAAGCACTAATTTGAAGCAAAGCAGAAAAACACAGACCCTCGGTAGAAGGCACCTTAACATCTTGCTCCATCCATCAGCCGCTGCCCGACTCCCCACTCTGGTGTCCCCGTACAGTTCGTTTTCAGAAGCTGCTTCGAGACCCACATATCAGTGGCTCACCCTCCACCTAGCCAGCCCATTCAACCTCTGGGCCGAATCTACTACTTAGTAACTATTTCTCTGACTCTTAAATAATACTTCATTACGCTGATTAGAAGATCCTCTTTCTGTAACTTCTACTTTCTTAAAAAACCAGATGTTAGACTAGAGCAGGATGCAATTTGGAATCACAGGCCTTAGTCTGAATCCCTGTCCTGCCATTGAGCCGTCTATACGACCTTCGGTTAGTTGCTTTATCTCCCGAGGGCTTCATTTCCCCATCTATAAATTGGGGTGTTAACATCACCCTCACCAGTGATTCTGAGATTAAGCGATCTGGTGTATGTAATCTGCATAGCACCACGTCTGGCCAGAGTAGGTGCTTACTCAAGGTTAGTTCCCACCCTCCCAGTGTCCCTCTCTAGTGCTAGCCCTCAAGTACAAAGATCCTGGTGGCTGCTGAGCCGCAGGCTTCCATTGCCTTCCCCACGAATGTTTTCGTCTCCAGGGTAAATAGACTCAGTTTAGGTCCACGAATGCACCTTTAGCTCTTTGTGGACTCTCCACTTTGCTGCAGGAGAAGAGATTTCCCTCTGAGTCAGTGATCCTCCTAGTTGTTTACCAAATGGGGGGAAAAAAATCTATCCCTCTCTCCTGTGAAGAGCTTGGGGCCTGCAGTCAGAGCATTGCATGTCTTAAGTTGAGTATTCACATGATGGGGTCTGCCTGCATAAATAGAAACATCCTTCTTACTAGTCATCAAGTTTTCTGTTCAAGAACTATTACACATTTCACAAATCCAAGGGGACAGCCTCAGTCAGATAAGAGTCTGCCAGCTGTAGCTCTGGCTGTGTCTATTGACAGCTGGATTGGCGCTGTGGACTCAGTGGTTTCCCCCGGAAATGCTCAGGAGGGCCCAAGTGCAGCCTTCTGCTCTGGACCTTGGCAAGGCTTGAGGGTGGTTGATCTGATGACTGAGGTTTTTCAATTAATGACCTTGCTCAGTATGAGATATTAAAGGTTGCGTTTTTGTTTTTGTTTTTAACCCAGTACCACATGTTAACGGCTCAAGAGATTTAGGAATATTAAACACTCCCTCTCAGCTCCAAGATGACAACTGATAAATATATAACCGTAAGATACTGAAAACAACAAAGAACGGGAGGAGAAATCTGAGCCCTGGGAGATTAATAAATAATAAGGAGTGAATGCAGTCAAGCACAGATCCCCAGCGGGGCCCATTACTTGGGCTCCTGCATAAAGCCAGGAGAGGCAAGCATGGCTCCTATAATTCTGTTAACACTAACAACTAGTCCTTAAATGCTCTCAGATGCATATAACAGGGGTATTTATATTCTCTTAGCAAGCAGAGTGTTGTTCCAGAATTGTGAACAGTGGTTTAATTTGGAAAATTGGGTAATCTAATCACTAGCTTTTCAACTGCCTTTGTATCTACTCCCTAAGGCAGCCTCCTATACCGTGCGGATCTGTGGTTCTCGATCTGCATCACCCTGAGCCCTCATGTTCCATGGAAGGTCTTTTGGAGGAAGCTGGGTGGGCACAGCTGAGTGAGCTTCTAGACCCTCTCCATCTGCTTCAGTAAGACAGTATGCAAAACAATCTGGAACAAAAGGATTTTTTTGTTGTTGTTTTTTGTGTTGTTTTTGTTTTTGTTTTTTTTTTTGCTTCAAAAGAGAAACTTGAAACTCACTGGTCCCATGATGTTTACATCCTCTTGTAAATTACTTTTCCACTCACTGGTATGTTTCTGAAATGTTACTTTGTTAATGTACTAGGTAGAGTTCAGTCATTGTATGAATAAACCACAATATATTCATTCTGCTTCTGGTGGTTATTTAGATGATTCCCCCTTTTTCACCATTTCAAATAATGCTTCAGTGAAGTTGAGGGCATTTTTGGTATCAACAGTGATAGATGGTGAACTCCAAGTTGGTCAAGAAGGGAAGGGACAGCAGGAGGGGCCAACTGGATAGTGAGAATGGGGAGAGTAGATAGAGGGCTAGAAATTGCTTGGACGTGACGAAGGCAGGACCAAATAAGCTATGATAAGGCCCCGAGTCTGATGAGGGACACAATGTGGCATGTAAAAAGCATTTAAAAATTAAGGTAAATTGAATAGGACTGAATTAAATTAAACTAAATTTAATTTTACTGAATCAATGAGATGCTAATCTTGCACATTTTTAACATCATGGTTCCCTTTTCCTTCCCTCACCCCAATGTTAAACCAGCATATGATTTTTAGAAGTTTCATGAACATCAAATATAAATTAGACCAAGGATTGAGTTTCTGAAGTGAATAATGAATAATAAATGGTTGCTTATATTAGTATCTCACACAGAAAAATGTTGAGGTTACGAAGATTTTTGTGAAATTCGGATCCCCTTAAGCTCTCAGGATCCACTTTCTTGATATTGTGAGCATTTTTGCTCTCAGAAAATTTTGCTTCCTGTCTCCAAAGGCAAAAGGCAACATACAGAACTTTCAGAACATGTAATTATTCATATGAATTGAAAATAATTTTGATAGGGGTGTCTGGGTGGTTCAGTCCATTGAGCGTCTGGCTCTTGATTTCAGCTCAGGTCATGATCTCCTGGTTCGTGGAATCGAGCCCCTTGTTAGGCTCTGTGCTGACGGCATGGAGCCTGCTTAGGATTCTCTCTCAAGCTCTCTATCTGCCCCTCCCCCACTCGTGTTCCATCTCTCTCTCTCTCTCTCTCTCTCTCTCTCAAAATAAATAAATAAACATTAAAAAAAAGAAAAAGAAAAAGGGGTGCCAGGTGGCTCAGTTGGTTGAGCATCTGACTTTGACTAGGGTCTTGATCTCACAGTTGGTGAGTTTGAGCCCTGCATCAGTCTGCGCTGGCAGCTCGGAGCCTGTTTGGGATTCTCTCTCTTCCTCTCTCTCTCTTTCTGCCTCTCTCTCTCTCTCCGCCCCCCCCCAAATAAATAATTAAATAAGTAAAAAGAAAAGGAATCATTTTGATAGATGTATATCTTTTACATTGCCTTATAATATTGAGTGGAAACAAAATATGAAATCTTTTTGAATTTGAATTTGAATAAATCTAAAGTACTGTGAGTTAAAAGTCTTTGTAACAATATGAGTTAAATCTTTTCTAGCATCACAGGGTGCTCTCCTCGATGGTGGATCCTAAAGATCGTTAAGCAGGAGAAAACACAAAGTAAACATGATTCAGTTTGCAATTGGGATGGGCAGCTTTTCCTCTCTCTTCCTCTCTTCAAATTCCTGAACATGTGATGCTTTGACTATCCCTGTGGCTCCAATGGCTCCAATTGTCTTTACTTTTTGGAGTGTGCATTATTGGAAAGCATTTCAAGCCAGATCTTCAGGCCAAATTGAGGATAATGACTAATTGGGGTGTTGCCAAAACTACTTGTTCCATTTATTTACATCCTGTAATAAGGAAAGTAGTTTTAAAACAAAGGATATTGTTCGCATTTACAAATATGAAATTCTGATTGTTTTAACACAACAATAAAAGTTATTGCTAACAATCTTGGTTTGGAATAGCCCCTATCATAAAAAGTCTAGAACTAATAACTCAGCTGATTTTAACATATGATAAATGAGATGAGAGTCTAGAATCCACCCTGATTACCAACTGACAAATGCATTCAGCTGGTCATCAGAGGACCAAGTCCCTATGGCTTTGCTGCCTCACCTCTTGGTCTGGACTAGGAAGTTCTGATGGTGTGGCTTTATCTCCTAGTCAGCTCCCACGGATTAGTCATAGCTGCTGGAGGCTGAATGAATCGGCGCCTCTGGGGAGTGTGCAGGCATCAGTTAGTGATGTCTGCCAACAAGCACCAGGGCAGGGAGGAAGGGCAGCGTTCTCACCCTGGGAGGGAGTCCGAGTATCAAAGTCAGAATCTTATCTCCATTTTCTCTCAGCCATGAGGTATCTTGGACAAGATATCACCTGCTCCTCAACCTCAGCTCTCTCGTCTACAAAACGTGGGCAACAAAAATTGTTAAGAAAATTAAAATTGATACTACACCTGAGAAAGAAATCTTAATTGCTGTTAATATGTCTTGGCCTATCCCAGTCTGGTGTTTCTCCCTTTAACTCATGGTATTTTAGTATTTCTGTCACCCTTTTGGCAATTAATTGCAAACCACCTGCCACCTGGTGTTAGTGCACTGTAGGACATCAGGTTCAGTTCCTGTCCCGTTCTGTACTGCCCACCCTTTCTGGTCCTGGCCTCTCCTGTCATAGGTGATCAGTAAGGGTCTGTTTACTGAATGAATGTGAACCTGTTACTAATAGCATTTTTAAAAAGTTTAAATGTTGACAGATGAGTAGTAACTTTATTTTCTCTTTTATTCTTTATATCTTTTTTATTTGGAGAGATGTGTTTTGTATTTTATTTTGGGAGGACTGTTACTGTTTATATTCATGGGATCATAGGGTTTTTTTTTTTTTTCTCTCTCTCAAAGAATTTTCAATTGGGCTTTATTTTTAAGGAACTGAGCTCTTTTCTGTGTTCAGGCAGCCCCATGGGCCAGTTGAAGAAGGCGCAGGGAGGTGGGCTTGGTAGATCAGGCACTGGGGAGGCTACTGACATCTCGGCAAGGGCCCCCTTTGGGCTGAGCTGGGGCAGGGGGCTGGGCTCGCCCACTTCCTGTGCAGAGCACTGGCACTTTTTAACCCATCTCCTTCCTTCTTGAAACCCTCCTCCGCTCGCCAACCCCCCCACCCTCTCCACCCCCCGCCCATCCTCAGCTGACACTGCACTCACAGCAGCATAGACTTAAATGATTTACTTAGTGATCCGCCCTGGCCACAGCTTCGAGCCATCCGGACTCAGCCTTCAGGGCTTTCTCTGTCCACAACCCAATGCTTTTAAAATCTAGGTCTCCTGAGAATTGACTGTGCTTCCACACAAATCATATTGTCTAGCTTGCTAGAAAGTTCCTTGGCTTTCTGCTTATCGCTCCAAGAACAGTTAGTTCCCTATTGCTGCCGCCAAGCGTGTAAACAATCCTGTTTCTTCTTTCCCGGGTGACAGGCGCATCACATCGTGCTGAGCAGAAACCCCTCTCAAGAAGAGGCAGCAGTCTCTGCACATTTGGTCGCCCGCGCTGCCGTCGCTTCTGGGGGGATCGAACACCACGGTGAGCGCAAACCTGTGGGCGGTGCACCTTGCCTGCTCCCTGCCCGTCCCGCACACGGGTCTGTGAACCAGCTGCCTTTAGGATGGGTGAACAGGTGGACGGACCTGTGACACAGGCCCCCCTGGAGAGCTTTGGCGGCTTTCTGTGGTGGTCCTGAGCTGTGCCCCTGTGTTACTTCCACCAGAGTTCTCTGCTTTCTGTCCTGTTTAGCTTTTCTCTAACCTTTTACTTTCAAATACGGCGAATCTTCATCCAAGCAGAGCTGTGAAGAGCCCCCAGAGAATCCACGCTGGGCTTACAGGGAAATCTGCTCTACTTTCAGAGGTGATCGATTTTTAAAGATTGTTGTGGAGCTACTGTGGCAACAGATAGATCAGGCTTGTTGGAACCCCAGCCTACAGACTTTCACGGGACAGAGCTTTCAGTCAGGATGAACTTTACATGGTTTCAGGAGTCCAAGAGGAAGTTGCCATTTATGAGTCATATGGTTTTTCTTAGCCCCATGTGATAAGTAGAGTGGTGAGCTTGGGGAGTTCTTTAATCCGCCATCCCAGGCTCAGAGCATACAGTATGCCTCTAGTGACGGGGAACACGCATTCTGGTGGCTTATTTTTGGTCAGAATATTCAGAAACAGAGTATAACTCATAAAGGAGACCTAGGGGTATATTGCAAAATATCAGATAAAAAATAATGATGTACTATAGTAAAATAAGGTCCAACATGCCAACAAGCCTAAAATGGAGATCCGGAATAGTTGGGATTCAGGGGGCAGAGTTGGGCTAGAAGGCAGAGGCTTCTAGCTGGAGGGTAGGCGGAGATGAAGGAAATACCAAAATGAGCAGCCTGGTGTGTAGAGATTTCTGGGCCAGGCAGGGGCTCTAGTCAGGGAGGAACTGGTGAAGGGGATATCAGGGTTTATCCATCTGTCCATCCCACCTTACAGACCCCTCATCCTGGCTTCCTGGAGCTTTGAGCACCTTTTTGGAGCTGGAGCAGCATATCTACGGATAGAGAAGGCAGGCAGACTTTCTGATCCTCTCTTTTTGGAACACGCCATATATAACAATCGGCTTCAAAACCTTCAAAGGGTCAACAGTTTTTTGACCAGCTTTCTGGTGCTTAACATTATTTTTTTTTTCAAATTTTTTATGTTTTTTTTTTTTTTTTCCTTTGAGAGACAGAGGGAGAGCAAGCACAAGTATGGGAGGGGCAGAGAGAGAGGGAAACATGGAATCATAGCAGGCTCCAGGCTCTGAGCTGTCAGCACAGAGTCCAACACGGGGCTCAAACTCACAACCGTGAGATCATGACCTGAGCCAAAGTCCAGCGCTCAACCAACTGAGCCATCCAGGCACCCCAACATTCCTTTAATAGGGGAAGAGAATCTTCCATTCCCAACTATTAAGACAGTTAAGATGCAAACACACATTTGATGGAAATTCCTATGCTAGCAGGAGCCACAAATCTAAGTGTCTATAGGAACAACACAAGCAGTGTGAGCGAAATAGATAGCTATTAAGATACAGTAGGAGCAGCAAGCCTAATCAGAAATGGCAGCTACTGTGGGTTGTAATACGAGAAAGACAACACAAAATGTGAGGACTGTGGCAAACTGGAGAATCCCATGCCCTATTGAAAGTGAGCAGCTGTTACAGCCCCAGCCCATTACTGTCATGTAGAAGGCAGGCTTAGAGGGCAGATCTGTTTTTCAAGAGAAGGCAGAAATCTAGGTTTTTCTGTGTAATTGTTGGTAACCAACTCAAACATGTTTCAGGCTCTGATCAGGCAAAGCAAGTGTGAGGGCAAAACACACGTAACTTCTGACCTGGAGAGCGTGCATATAATGAATGGTTGTCAGAACCTTCCTGTTTTCCTCAGGCTCATGGGTTAAGACAACTGGAGGGTTCTGAGCATTTAAACTGATGAGGTGGGGGTGGCGGGAGTCTATTCCCTAGAGAATACCAAACAGCTAGAGGAAACTAAGGCCCAGAGAAAAGAGGAAGAGTTTCCAGCCCAGGAAACTAAGGCCTCTTTGCCTAGAGGGATTCTGGTTCACCAGCATCTCAGCTAGTTAATAAATGTATGGATTGGGTGAGGACCATAGAAATTGTGTCCTGAAATGTTTTTTTTCCTCTAACTGCAAAGTTAGGCCACTCTGTTTTGCATGGTTTACAGAATCAGAGAATCCAAATATATATATACATACACACACAAATATATATATATATATATACACACACACACACACACACACATATATTTGTGTATATATATATATATATATATTACATTTTTTAGTCTAAATATAGCATGGGTACTATAAATTGAGAATGATAATAATACCTACTTGATACATATAATAAGATCTGTGAGACTTAGATGACCTCACACAGTAATAATAGTAATAATAGCTAATGCTTACACAGTGCATACTGGCATGGTTCTAATCAGTTACACTTCTTAAAAAAATTTTATTTATTTATTTTGCAAGACAGGGAGAGAGCATGAGTCAGGGAAAGGCAGAGAGAGAGAGGGAGAGAGAATCCCAAGCAGGCTCCATGCGGCCAGCACAGAGCTGGACTTGGGGCTCGATCCCATAAACCATGAGATCATGACCCAAGCCGAAACCAAGAGTCAGATGCTTAACCGACTGAGCCACCCAGGCACCCCTAACCAGTTACATTTATTAACTCAATTAATCCTCACAACATTGTGAGGTTGATGTAAGTATTTCCAGTTTCTGATGGAGAAACGGAGAGATTAAGTAATTGCCCCAAGAGCACATATCCAGGGAGTAGCAGATTTGAACCTAGGCTCTTGACCTCCATGTTACATTGTAAGGACTGACACTGCACATGCTCCCTTTTCTTCCTTGCCCCTCCCCACTTAGGCCTACGGAAGAGCCTATGGCGTTTGGGACAGAGGACATGGGAAGAGCGGAGGCACCCAGAAAGATGGATTTGGAGAGCCAGTGGGAAGGGGCCAGTCCAGGAGTACGCACAGGCTTTTAGCACCTCCCCTCTGCTTCTGGTGGCCCGAACCCCACAAACTGACTTGCCGGTCAGAATTTGAAATATAGGAAGAGTGTAAAGATGGAAGAAAAGTTCCCCCCAGGAGCAGGGAGATACAATTGAAGATGCAATACAGATTAGGGAAGGGGGTTACTTCTGCTTGAGCTTTAGGGGATTGGTTGCTAGAAACATAGGGCGTAGAGCCTCAGGAGCTCAGAGGCGGCAGGAATCATGGTAAGAGTAATGTTAGTGACAACAGTAGTGGGAATTGAGCTTGCCTTGTGTGTGCAGGTGCTGGAACTCTCATACATGTGCTCATTTAATCCTTTTAATAAGCCTGAAGGCGGGATGTGACCTCCCATTCTGCAAATGAGCTAACACAGCCAGCTCTCCATACCTGCAAATTCCATCAGTCTCTATTCTCTGAACTCATTGCTCTACCCAGAAAGACCACAGCCCCTATCACTCTGTGGGGTGCTCCTAGACACGCCCTTCTCTAATCAGAGGAGACTTGAAATGGCCATCACCTTGATGCCTTTAGGAAGAAAGTTTACTGCAGCCTTAAAGGGGAGTCAGCACTAAGTGGGGTTGGCAGTGGAACTGCAGGATCAGAACAGCTGCTTGTCAGGCAACACCATGAAGCCCTAGGACAGGTGCAGAGACGAGCACCAGCCCTGGTCTCTAAGGCCTCAAAAGACCATCTAAATGGGCACATCAGAAATGAATACAAGCACGGAGAAACCCCAAGCTATTCCTAATGTGTTAACCTGTTTGAAAACTGCTGTCAGAATCCTTGTTCTCTCGGTGGCAAAACGTGCAAAAGGCCGTGGAGAGTGAACTGACCATTCGGCATTTTGAGATACAGAGTTTGTTCTGGCTTTTACCCACGGTGCCTAAGTGCGGTGTGGGCCGAGGGGGCCCATGTTACATGAATGGAACCAGCTTCCCTTTGGAAGCAGGAGTGAACTGGTCCCCACCCAGCCAGGAGCCACAGTCCCACTGTCTTTCAGGGTGCCTGGTTCTCATGTCATCTCTGTTACCCCCTCTCAGTACAGTCCCCCCACAGTGGGAAAGAAGGGAACCCACCCAGGGCTGGGGGTTCTCCAGGCCTCTGCTGCCTCTAGCAAGAAGAAAGGAAAGGGGAGCATTTGGTACTCATCTTGTCTGACAAGTAAGGGGATACCAATCCCCCCCAAACACACACACACACACACACACACACACACACACCCTGGCTGGCTTTCACCCAGGGTGGCAGGACTGTGACCTGGACATTAGTCACTTTTAGTTCAGAAATCCCAGCCAGATCCCCTGGGAGCAAACCAACATGGTCTACCAAATGCTAAAGAAATCCACATGCATGGGGACCACAGCTCTGCTTTCCTGTGCTTAAACCTGTCTGTGCAGAGCACACTTTTTTTTTTTTCTTAAAGAATCATTAATGAGAAACATTTCTCATCTGGGGATTCTCCGTAGCCTGCTTGCTAAATGCCCATGGAAGGCATTGCCCTCTGACAAACGAAACACCACTGGCCAAGAAGCTAGCGTGTTTCAGGCTCCATGCTCCAGCTAATCCCTTTGCTCTCTGCCTTTCCTGCATTCCTTATGCAGACAAAACTGCCCTAGAAGTCACGAAGGATTGCGATTGCATAAGGACTTCCAATTCAGGCTCTTGGAATGTCACTAACCTGAGCCTGGCCCGCTTCCCGGAGCAGCCATAGACAAACTTGGTATTAACAGCTCTCCCAACCCTGCGAAGTGTTCAGGGCATTGGCCTTGTGTTTATAACTCCTCTCCTAAAGGATATTAAAATGAAATGGGCGGAAGCCAAGTACATTTCGGTGTAAACCTTTGAGAGGCAGAGCCTGCTGAGCACAGGCGGCCTTGTTTGGAAGTGGCTCCGTCTGCAGCCTGGGCTCTGTAGGATCCGGACACAGCACAGTGGAAGGGGTTCTGTCCCACTACAGTCTCAGGGGCAGGGGGTGGGATTCCTGGCCATATGAATCAGACTCATGAGCATGGGGTGCATTCCCAAGATATAATTCCCCATGCGCAAATATGTCCATCTTCCTGCTGTCCCCTTGTGCTAGGCTCTCCCCACATTTCCACAGTAGACATAAAATATACAAGTGTCTGAAGCTGGGCACTGTATCTTGATGCAGTCTCCTGTTTTATCCACCTACCTGATCCTCCCTTTTCTCGACTCTTCCTCCTGTGGCCCACCTTGTCAGCCTGCCCCTCTGCTGGGTCCTACCCCACCTGCAGCCCACTCCCTGCTCCGCATTCCTGGGTTATGGATGCCCCTTGGGCCCTGTGTGTCCTGCAGAGACAAGAAGTCAGACAGGCTCTGGAATACACATATGCCGAGTGCCAGTGGACTCCTGATAGGTAACATGGCCACCCGAGAGTAGCCACAGTCAGGTGTCCTTCATCTTCCCGTGGCCCCCCTCGGCAGCCCCTGCTGTTGCCCTTGCCCCACCTCCAACCAGAGGCCTCCAAAGTGGGGTTTGGGGTGCAGTCCTGCTGATGGAAATGGGTGTAAACCACAGCTGGCCACACCCACCCACTCTCTCCCATCCTCCTCAGCCTCCCTAGTTGCCCTCAAGCCCTGTGTGCTCCGACAGACCCTTCGTCAGTCCTATGCAGAGTCCATTTCTTGTTACAAAATGCGCAGCCAGCCTGATCCTGGCCTGTCTTGAGCTCCATAAGCAGGTATCAGCATCCACGCCTGCTGTGTGCTCTAAAGGAAGGGGAAGCTGCAGAAAGCAAGTGGTGGGTAAGGACAGAGAAGAACCCTTACCCTGTTTCCCACCATCATTAGTAGGGCCCTTTCTCAGAAACCTCTGGAAGGCACCTCAGAGCACATGCCATCCAAAGGACTGAGGTCCAGGACATGTCCAGACTCATTCTGCAAGCTAGAGACAAAGCAAGGCTTAGACAGAGGCCAGACACTGCCTACTTAACCACGGCCCCAGAACTGGAGAGTGAGTGGCATTGTTCCCAGAGGTCCAGGGAGCCCAGAAGACACACAGGTGGGGGCTGCAGGGTTGGCAGAGGATCAGAAGAGATGGCCTCTTCCTCTCTCCAAGTCCGGGCTGTTGGTCTCTCTTCCCAAAGAGACAACCTTGTGCACACTGAAACCTCATCAAGCTTTGCTTACAAACTGCCTTCCATCTTTGTGTCTGAGAACAAAGTCTATGGCGTCATTCCTCTGCTAGGAAAGATGAAGTACGTGCCTCTGTGATATACAGTTTTTCACTCCTATACTGGCTAATAATTTGTGTGCAGAACTTCTCAGAAATGCCTATGTTTTTAATACCCTGACTTGGCTTCAAAAAGGGTTTTTAGGGCAGCTTATGGAAAATATATACTTCAACCAAGACAAGTAACTGGGGCTAGAAGCTGCTGGATACCTGACCACTACTGGGTGGGACAGTGAGTGGTGGGGAGGTAGAGATGGGGTCAGCTTCCTGGTGGTAAGGATATTGGAGGCAGGCAGATCCCCATGGTGACGGAGCCCTTTACTGGGCCCATAGGTGCCTGGCACTGTGCAGGCACTTCATGTTTGCTCTCCCACGGAAGCCCCGCCCAGCCTGCCGCCATCTTGGTCACCTCACACTACTAAGGCACACCTTCTCCTCAGAATGACCTTGGACTTCCTGGGGATCATATGGCTACTGAGCAGCAGGTCTGCTGCTCCAAGAAGCCATGTCCAGGGCCTGTGGAAGTGTTCTTCCAAGAGAGGGTCTTTAGTGTGGACCACAGAAGGCCTTGAGGTGAGGAGAGAGCCTGACTTGGGCTTCATGTGTCCTCAGGCCACCCTTCCCACCTCCCACCCCTCAGGGCTGGGAGGTAGCCTCAGGGCAGCTACGTGTGCAGAGTCCAAGGCAGCCCCAACAGCCCCAATGGGACCCCAAATGGGTCCAGTCTGTTTGTTTGCTGGGTGATGGAGCTCCTCTGGGTTAACACCAGGCTACATTCCCTGCGGTCCTTAATACTTTTGCAGTTAGTACAGAGTACAGACTATTTTCCAAGACTGTTACAAAAGATAATTGTCACATTGTACATGCAGGCCTCCCTCTTAATGAAAGCTGTCCTCACTGTTCAGCTCTTGCCTTAGGACAGCCTCAAGAAAATGAGCCCAGGGTGACTGGAATTTGTTTTAATTAAAAGCCTCCTAACCTTCAGCGTGTCAAACTGTAACCCCGCATTCCTCTTGCTCTTTGAATGAAGCCTGGTTTTCTTTTGCCTGTATAAGAACACAGAGACAGAACAGAGTCTGACAGGGCCTCTGGGAGACATTGAGTCCCCCTGCCCAGCAGGCAGGCCACACTTCCTCCCTCGCTCTAACCCACAGACAGCCTGAACATTGTGTTGGGGTGGAAACGGGAGAAGACTCGTGGCCTTGGAACACCTGTGCCACCAGGGCTCAGATTTACAAGTTAAGTCATGCTTCTGTGCTTTAGAAAATGACCTCATCTTCTGCCAAGGCCACCAGCATCAGGTTGCAGATGATTCTAGAAGAGGTTTTTAAAATTGGGGGCGGCCACTGTAAGAGAGCTGCAAATCGCTGGCTTTCTGAAAATCCGGCTTCAGGGCATGAGGCGCACGCTGGGACATGGCATCTCCCCACCCTGCTCGATCTTCGATCTCTCTGGAAATCCTGCTGTCACTCGTCCCCCAGGAGAAGAAACTCTGCTCATCAGGGAGTCACTCCTTAGCTGTAGTGACAGGATGGATTTGCTCTCCTCTCAAAGACAGATCACGCGGTTCACAGTTCAGAAAGCTAACGTGGGGGTCGGAGGGGTGAGAGAAATACATCAGGATCTTGTAGTAAAGGGAGTTTTCCTGCATCCCAGGTAAATATAAAAGTAGTTTCAGATTTATAGACTGGGAAGGCACCCACAGTGGATGCCCTACCCCTTCCTCTGTTCCTGAGTTGCAAGGCTGTTGTGATCTACAAGGCCACTGACATGATGCCTGATGTGTGACAACTTCTCTGTGACAATGGCAGTTGGGGAACCCTTCCCCCCCTCCTCCTCCCCTTGGACTGGAGGTCTTGCAGGAACAGAAATGGGAAAAGCCTGGACCTTTAGAGAAGCTGAGGACTCCGAAATACAGGAAGGGCAGCAGCAACCTCAGAGGGCAGATTTCCAGGCAGAGTCCGCCTCTGACATCCCCAGCAGAACACCTCGCTTTCGTTCACTAGTAACCACACTGCCTTCGTTTCAGTAATACGTTTCTTCTCCCTCCACCCCTCCCTTCCTTCTTCTCTCACTTTCACCCCCTCTTCCAGAGACCTATATGTGCTAACAAGCATCCTCTTTGGGGAAATATGAATACATCTCCCTGAGGTAGAGGTTGAGCCATTTACGCACTAGTTTGCATTAGACCAGGCAGCTCCCTCTCTCCCAGCATCTCCGTGAGATCAACTACACTAAGGGAAAGGAGCATGTGGCACTCAGGTCTAGGAAGCCAGCTGAAAACGGGGTATTTTAGGGGAGGCAGTTGGTCAGCGTGTGACTGCTGGGGGAAGGGATACTGAGAGGTGGGAGGACATTACAGGAAAGGGGCCAGAAAGGAATCAAGCACAGCTGTGTCCTCCTATGTCCAGTTCCTTACCAGGAAGGGGAGGGAAATGTTTTCCATCCCTTTTGCCTCCTCCTGTATCTGAGCATGGTACCACTTCTGCCAAAGCCCAGGCTCTGAAACTCAGTCCCTCCTTGTTCAGCCCCAACGCCTTCCTACACTCTTTATATCTGCCAGTCTTCATAGTAAGAGCTCATCTCAGGAGAACAAGGCTGAGACTCAGAAAGATCTTTACCTTTTTTTTTTTTTTTTTACTTTTTTTTAGTTTATTATTTTGAGAGGAGCGCATGTGAGCAGGGGAGGGGCAGAGAGAGAGGGAGAAAGAGAATCCCAAGCGGGCTCAATGCAGAGCCAGACATGGGTCTCAATCTCATGAACCACGAGATCATGACCTGAGCTCAAATCAAGAGTCGATGCTTAACCAACTAAGCCACCCAGGCGCCCCAAAAAAGAACTCTTAAAGGCTCAGTTACATTCTTTGGTTAATTCCCAATTAGACAGAAAATTAAAATATCAGGAGTACTCCACTCCGGAATATCGTTGTTAATTTTTAGACATGGAATGTTCATCTCTGTTAGGCTTTTAAAATCAACAAAATAAATGCCACATCATCCCCACTAATTTGCTGTCATCAGATTATCAAAGTAGCCAGAATTAATGCTTAGTTTGAGCATTAAATCTGTAATGCTTTCTCCCATGACTCAGCTACTAGTAAAGAGATTTTCTGCTTGGTAGAATTTTCTCCTACCAAGAGAAAATTCTGAGTAAATACTCTAGAAATCATCCACCTGCTGGTCTAGCAGACCCTCACTGAAAGAAAGGAACAGGGGGCTCCAGTTCAATTAACTTCTGTCTATAGCTACAAACTCTGGGGGCAGCTAGGACCGAAATCAGAGGCATCACCTCACAGCAGAATTCCTGCTTTGGTCTGGCAACCACCTAGGCTCCAAGCAAAGTAAATCTTGCAGATAAATGAAACTTACTTGTTCTCAGACCTATCTTTTCCTTACGTTGACAGGGTTCGGTAGACTACATTTCGCAAGGGTTGGCTTCTCTCCTTTCTAAAACATATCACATGGAGTGTACTTGAATCATTTCTTGAGACCCCCAACATTCTCAGCATGAACTTCGGGTGTTCCCAGAGCTCTCGTGGTGTGCAGGGCCACACATCCGGTGCACATGAGATGAGCCCAGTATTCTACACCTGTGACCACTTTCATAGTGTTTTCATAGTGCTCCCGTCCTTTTAATAAGTCCACCTGTGCTTCCGGTGTGCCTGCTGGTCACCCTAGCATGGGCAGAAGAGGTCCATAACCACGACCCTCAAAGCTGTCCCTAAGTTAAAATGATTACCATTTATTGAGCACTGACTAGGTGTTAGGCGTGTCTTCAGTTGTTTGTATGCATTAACTCATTTACTCCTGACAATAACCCTATAAAGGAGGCACTAGCTTTGTGTTCCCCTTTTTCAGATGAGGAGACTGAGGTCAACCATGTGAGGCACCCAGCTAGAAGGGAGCAGAGCCAGGCAACCTCTGGCCTCTGGAGCCTGCCCTCTTTGCCACTCGCTGTGCTGACTCAGGAACAACCACCTTCTCTGCACAGGCGACCCAGTTATCGCTCCTCTGTGAGTTCTGGAGTGCTGTCCTCATAGAGGCCTCTTTGGAAGCACCTGGCACTCACAACACAGTATGAGAAAAGTGAATTCAAGGGCTGATTCTTTGGAAAAGGTATTAAAATAGATAAAATGCTAGCTGGTCTAATCAAGAAAATAGGGAGGTAGCACAAATACAAAATTAGAGGTGATAACCAAATATGGAGGAAAAGTAAAGAAGTAAAGGGTTACGTTTTATCTTTTCACTCGTAGGTCTTTGCACCACACAATACACATGAGATTTCCAAGTGGAAATGTCAAGTAGACCACTGTATACATGGGTCATCGTCTATTCTGGCAAAAATGTGCTTGTCATGTGTCACCATGAGGTCATCTCCAGCAGGCACTTCATTGGGAGTCCCATGTTCCTGGAAGAGGAAGATATCACTTCTCCCTCTGCTAGAGCAGGGGTCAGTGGTCCAAATCCAGCTTGCCCCCTTGTATTTGTAAATAAAGTTTTCTTGGCACACAGCCATGCTCATTCATTTATGTATTGTCTGTGGAAGCTTTTGTGCCTCAACAGCAGAGTTGAATAGCAGAGATAGCAACCATATGGCTCCGAAAGCCTAAAATATTTATCATCTTGTCCTTTACAGAATGAGTTTGCTGACCCCTATGCTGGAACCCTATGATTTCTCCAGTTACAGACTAGTTCCTAGTTAATTTCTTGGTTCAGAATTTCCAGACCAAGTAGGTGATGCAGATTCAGGCCTCACCCATGTGGATGCCCCCTGTACGGTGTCTCAGTTTCAGATGCCATTTCTGCAGCCACGGATGGCCTCTGGACCATTGCGATTGCTCTTCACTCCATTGTAGGGATTCCTGACCGTATTAGTTTTCTTTTGCCGCATAACAAATTTTGATTGCTTAAACCCATTTATCAATTCGGTTCTGTCGGTCAGAAGTCTAGCACAGTAAGGCTGGCTTCTCTGCTCAAGCTAAAATCAAGCTGTCGGCCTGCTGCATTCTCATCTGGGGCATGGGGATACTTTTCCAAACTCATTTCTGTCATTAGCAGAATTCAGTTCCTTGCGGTTTTAGGACTGAAGTCCCCATTTTCTTGCTGGCTATTGGCCAGGGGCCTCTCTTGGCTCCCACAGGCCACTCTTGGGTCCTTACACCATAGTTCCTTCCATCTCACCAATGGAGGACCTCCATGTCAAATCCCCCTTATGTTCTGAATGCCTCTGGCTGCCTTTTCTGCTACCAACTAAAGAAAACTCTGCTTTTCAAGGCCTTGGGTGATTAGGTTAAACCCAAGGGATAATCTCACTTTCTTAAAGTCAACTGTGGTATATCACATAACCTCATCAAAGGAATAATATCTCCTCATATCTGCAAGTTCCACCCATGTCACAGGGGAGGGATTAGACAGAGTTGTCCTCCTAGATTCTGCCTATCACAGAAGAATTTGGCCTTTGGTAGCAAGCTTCATTCCATCTTCCTACCATACACAGTCCTCAGGCCTCATCACCAGTCCTCAGGCTTATAAAACTTTAGCCCTTACAGACTATACCTTTTTTTTCTAATACCCTCACGGTCCACTCAGCTTCAATGCCCACTCACCGTTCTGGCTTCTGGTTCCTTCTTCATTTATCATACCTGAGGTTTTCCCTTTCTTGCTTTCAAGATTGGCAAATATTTAAAAATATTTTCCTTGTATTATAACCAGTATGTTTATGTGTTTGGAATGGTTGAGTTTCTTTCTTTAGCAGCATGTCAGCCATATTTTGCAGAATTTTAATGCTGTAAAATTATGTTCTAAGATAACAGAGTCCATTAAAATAAGTGGACCCTCGGAGCCCTAACCTCAGTGAGCAGCAACCAGAGTTAGAGGAAGAATTAATGGTTAACCTGAAAACTCACCAGTGTGTTCAAGTCTGGGGAATATTTTCCCCATCTGTACTGTATGGTTGGGAGAGCTAAAATGTATGAAAACCAAGGAAAATAAATTGCTGTATCCTGCTGAGACCTAAATCTTTTCTGAAAAACAGTCCAATTAACTAGGTCCTCTTGTCTAAATACTTATTTTTTTCAAATAGCTCACCACCACTAAAAGGGTACTTATTCTGTTTCCATTTCAAATATGCAAGCAGTCTTCAAATGTTGTTACGATGCTTTTCTTCAGATGTGGCCAAGCAGTATTTTCAAGAGAGCATGGCTAATCTTAAGGATGCTGAAGGGATGGGAAAAGCCAAATTTCTTTCAATTCAAGATGATTATTGCCATTTTCTACAAGTCACCGGACAAAAAGAGGTAAATGCATTTGGACCCAAGTTTGACTAGTTATTTGCATGAGTTGATATCCAGAGGGCTACTCCTTCACTCTACGAGCATCCATCAAGCATCTACTATGGGCAAGGTATGTACCTGGCTCCCATAGGGACAGGGATATATAATGCCAGGTGGCCACTCTTGGGCAGCTCCCAGATACTCATTCTTGGAAAATGAAAACTATTTATGAGAATGTGGATGCCATGTTCCCCCAACTCCCCACAAAGGATCCTAAAGGACAAGAAACCTAAAACCCAGTGGGCAGACCCTGCTTATCACAGCCTGCAGTTCTGGCTGGGATAGAGGGTGCCGGTGAGTGTGCCTAATTCCTCTCTCCTAATTTTGGGTTATGGATGGAATTTACATATCTAACGAGAGCTACACAGCGCAGAAGTTACAGCCCACGGTCCATTGAACCATACAGGCATGCTTTTTTATGGCTTGTAAAAATAGAACAAGCCCCAGAGTTTATATTCACTGGTAATTAAACCCTTGGGAACTTATTCCATGCAAAGCCTAACAGCTACCAGAAAGCTACTTGCTGTTGCCTTAATGTATATAGATGTATATATTTTTTTCAGCTTCAACCTATCAAGGCAAATCCTTGGGATGAAAAGCTTTTATTTTCTCTGCTGTTCTGTACACCTCCCCCCACAGCTCTGTCCTAAATCCCCCTCTCAATTGATGTGAGCTTAAGGAACACGGGTTTTTAATCTAGATGCTCCCATGTTCCTCAGACCAAAGTAGGACTACAGTAACCATAACATGTGGAGTTTCCATATTTTTCTGGATCCCCCAACTAACTAGAAAAGGGCCTTCCAGAGGCCTCAGATTCTAGAATATCTGTAGAAGTTCTAGGGAGGGTGCTCAGGTCAGAAGTCTAGAGGCAGGATGTAGTCTACCCCCATCATGACTTACCCCTTCCAGGTCATCAGTCATTGTTACCTCTAAAATGTATTGTTTGCTATGTCCACCTCTGCCAATCATCACCTCCTGTCTGGGCCACTCTGACAGACTCTGGTCCCCCAGCTGCTTTCTCCACTCTTGACTTTTTCTCATCCATTCTGAGTAAGGAAGCTATGGTGATCTTTTCAAACAGCAGATCTGATCAGTGAAACCCCCATTTGTAAAATACTCCAGCGGCTTCTCAATGCCCTTAAAATAAATCAGAATCCTGTGTGTCTCACAATACCTTCAAGGATCTGGATTCTGCTGACATTTCCAGTCTTATTTTTGCCCCCTCCCCCGATCTGTGTTCTGGCCACATTGGCCTTTTCTAATCCCTACTTCCAGAAAGTGCCAGCTTTCGGTTCCTGCTCTTGGGGGTCTCTTCCTCATTGATCTCCTAAATAATGCAGGGTCTATCTTTCAGGACTCATCAGTTTGCCTGATTCCTTTCCCCAGTCCTCATTAGATTCTTCCCATTATTGTTCATCATAGAATCCTGTTTGATATAATAATATGATGAACACAGCACAGGAGTAATAGAACAAGATCATAAGAATAGTAAGTATATGTGTGGATGTGTACTGTCTCTCCCCTGCCTGGACTGATTTCCATGTAGCCAGAGACCCTCTTGCTCATGGTGGTGGAGGCTTGGCTATGGGTCACCTGACTGCTCTAGCCACCACAGGGCACCCATCATCTCCCCTGTTCCTGTCTGGCTTCCTGCCCTGGTGTCTGTCACTGATGCCACACCTCACTGCCCTTGCCCCAGTCACCCAAATCGGTGGTATTTATCCAAAGATACACCTCGCTCCCCTCAGCCGCCCTTGGAGATTTTGGCAAACTGGCTCTTTTCATTCTACCCCCGGCCAGACCTCCGGTGCCCTTGTAAGAATAGAAAAAGCTGCCTCTTCCTCTGGGGGATGCAGCCCGTGCCAGCACACATTGCTTGGAGAGCAGAACACAGGCTAGATTTCAGCTGCCCTCGTTCTCCTGCCCTTGTGCGTAACGCAACCCGTCCGCCCAAGTGTGGCAACCTTGCATGGGTCACAGCCCTCTCCCTGTGGGCTCTAGCTGGAGCTGGCTGACAAGGCTCAGCCCGAGGACAGTCCCAGGCATGAGCATGGGGCTGTGCTCAGACAACCCCAGATGTGTTCACAGCCGATACATTGGACTAGAACCCTGCACCAACAGGAAGGTGGTCTTTGGGAAGGAAAATGTCTTTTAAGGTAAAATGTAGGTGAAGGTCACTCTGCCACAGATTAAAATACTCTGTGTGGGTTTATCTTCTAGTTGTGCTACTTTTCTGCTCAAGAACCTTCTCCGGGTTCTTATTCCCCATAAAAAAATCCAGACTCCCAAACCTGGCGCAAAGGCGCCCCACCAACCCTCAGCCCGGCCTGTCTCCCCACTCTCCCCTTCCCACTCTCTGTGCTGCAGTCAGATTAGCCCACTGCCTGGCTCTGCCCTTTGCCCTCCTCACACCTGGGCTCCCAGTTTCCCACGCCCTCTCCTCCTCCCACCCAGGTCCTGTTTTTTCTTCACTCCTCTCCCTTAAGTTTTTCTACCTCTCACAGACTGACACAGTCTCTGTTTCCTCCAATAGAGGCCATCACCATCGTGATGGTCCATCACGATGGACCATCTCGTCCATCACCATCGTGACCTGCCGTTCAAGTTCATGCAGATCTCTCTCTAGTTTCCCCAGTCAGGCTATAAATGGCATTGAAAGCTTCATTTAGGAAGCACCAAGTAGGTGATGCAGATTCAGGCCTCGCCCATGTGGATGCCCCCTGTACGGTGTCTCAGTTTCAGATGCCATTCCTGCAGCCACAGATGGCCTCTGGATTCTCCAGAGAAGGTCATCTCCAATAGATTCGAGATGGACCATTTCATTTAGGAAAAAGAGTCCGGCTCTTCTTTCCATCATGGGCTCCTCCAAACCTGACAACCAATTGACAAGAATAAGTTGCCGAGCCTAACACCTGCCCCACGCTAAATCCTTGCTCACAGGGGTTGGGAGGGGATGTGATACAAAAGGACGTGATGCACTTTAGCATCAAGCAAGTTCCCCACGTACCAGGGTAGGCCACACGCTTCACAGTTTCCAGTTTCTCTGGTGATTTCGTCTTTCCACCTAAGAAATTGTTTCTGCCTCATCACTGCCTTCTCTGTGGTTGTTTCCACACCCCAACCCTAGCACCTAACCCATATTACTGCCAATAAAACGAGTAAAGCTTTGCCAGCTCCTTCCGTCTGTGGAGTGCTATCAGGACACCTCTAGGGCCAGTTGGTGGGGACACCCTTTAATCGGTTCCGGCCTTATTTGAGTCTCAAATTCAGCATTTGTATCCTGCAGCCATAATCCTGCTTTCGTGTCCAAGACCATGGAAGAATTTCAGGAGAAATGTGGGGGGTGGAGACAGGGCTTTCCCTCTGTATGTCTTAGTGTCTGACTCAAGAGATTAATGTCAGAAGATACTGGGTTCTGACCAAGCCATGTTTTTTATTCCACGTTGGTATAAATAAACCCAAGAAACCAAACAAAATGTCAAATATATTTAATTTTTCACCATGTTGGAATGTTTGCTTTTGGTTTCCTAAGCTATTTCTTATGAGAAATAGAAAACCCTGGAATATGTTCTGGATGTTTTGTAAGTACATACATTGCCAGGAAACTCTAATTTTCACTTAATGTAAGAACGTCCCTGGGCACATAGGCAGAAGGGCCTGCAACTGAAAAGGATTCAAATTACTGGCCGGATTCAGATCCTAGGTCTGCCACTGGGGAGCTGTCTGTCTGATCCTGAGCTAGTTTCTTTTTCTTTTCCCTTTTTTTTTTTTTTTTAATGTTTGTTGCTTTAGAGAGCCTGAGCAGGGGAGGAGCAGAGAGAGAGAAAGAGGGAGAGAGAGGGGGATAGTGGCTAGAGAATGCCAATTGGGACCTGACTCCCCAACCACAAGATTACAACCTGAGCCGACATCAAGAGTCAGACCTGAGCAAGTTTCTTGACTGCTCTGTACCTCAGTTTCCTCCTCTGTTCAGTGAGGATTAAAACTGTACTTATCTAAAGGAGACAGAATTACATGAGCTCACACATGCAAACTGTTCAGTACAGGTCTTGGCACATAAAGGACACAAAACATGTTAGCTTTTGCTCTTACTGCTTGACTGAAATGAATTCCTGCACTGTCTGAAGTGGCTTTGCTCTCCAGGTGTCCTTTATGCATTGTGTCTCCATGGTGAGCACCTCTCCGCTCACATGTATGCTACTTCCTGTCCCCTGTTTAAAGGGGAGAGTAGGCTTAGCTCAGGAGACACCACCCAAACCCATTCCCCTGAAAAGTGGAAATACACATCAGTCGCACCATTTTCTTAAGAGGCATGGATTTTATCAGCCTTTGAGCTTTTAACCAGACTTTAACTTTTGTTCCTTTCACAGAGAGCAATCTCCATCCTGAGAGAGTCCCTGGAAGCCAAAGTGGCAGTGTTTGGTGACCTCAGCCCGGAGGTGGCAGAGACATACCGGCTGTTAGGTGGGGCCGACCTGGCACAGGGGAACCAGAGTGGGGCCCACAAGAAACTAAAGAAGGTAAAGCTGGAGCCAGTACTAATTCAGAGAAAACTCTCCCCACGGGTTACTTTCTCTCCCTCCACCATGCTGTTTGTAAATGAAAGTTTATCAGTGGCTTATTTAGGTAAGGTGACATCACTTTCGCAGTTGATCCAAGCCAACACTTTTTGGGTAAGCAATATAGTAATCCTTTTATACACATGTTTTTAAATGAATTATCAATTATTTTTTTACCATGCAAATGTTTTAAATTTTTTACATAGTGTGATTTATCAATTTTCTTGTACTCTTTTGGTACACTCAGTTTATGGAGGAATTCTTGAATTCTTGTATGTGTTCTTCTAGTACTTGTATGTCTGTTTCTTTTTAAATTTGGGGTTTGTTTGTGTGGAAGGTGTGAGGTAAGGAGCCAACGTTATCTTTTTTCAAACGGCTTCCCAGTTGTCCAGTGCCATTTTATTAAAGAGCCCATCTATGCTCCAGTGATTTGAGGTGACGCCTTCATCATGTACTACACTTGTGTATATATTTAAGTCTATTTCCAGATTCCTATTCTCTTCTGTTTGTGTTTTTGTTTACTCAAATTCCAGTGCCTAATTGTCTTAATTATGGAGATCTCATAGCATGATTTAATAGCAGGTAGGACTAGACTCCCCTCATGGTTTTTTATCTCCCTAGACTATTGTGTTTTGTAGACATTTTTCCATATTTATTTTTCCACCTGAATTTTAGTATCAACTTGTCTAGCTCCATAAGAAGTTTGATGGTATTTTTTTTGAGGAGCATGTTATTTATAAATGAACTTCAGGAGGACTGACATCTTCGTGATGTAGAGTCATTCTACCCAAGAACAAGGGATATCTTTATATTTGTTCACATCCACTTACGTATCATTCAGGCACATCTTAAAGTGTTCCTTATACAACTTTTGCACATTTCTTATTAAGTCGATTGCTAAGCATTTCCTCTCCCTTAATGCTATTATAAATGGAGTTTTATCCAGTATTATATTTTTTAACTGTTTGTGTATGTGCATGCAAACTATTGGTTTCTCTATGTTATTTTATATTCTGCTAGCTTACTTAATTCTTTTCTTGCTTGAGTTAATTTGAACCTTGGTTCTTTCAGGTTTTTCAGGTGTACCATTACATCATCTGCAAATAGTTTTACTTTCTGTTTTCCAATTCTTATGCCTTTTATTGATTTCTCTTATCTGATTGCATTGGCTTGTACCTACAATACAATAATAAGTAAGAGTAGAGATAATAAGCATCCTTGTCTTGTTCCTGATGTTAGTGCAAATGCCTCTAGTGATTCTTGATATGGTACATGCTGGCTTTGGACTGTTTTATATATTTTACCATGGTAAAGAAGTGTATCCATCAATTTCTATTTTCATGAGTATTTTTTTATTAGAAATAAGTGCTGCATTTTGTCAAAGCATCAGTGGAATTAAATAATCATATGATTCTTGTTAGATCACTTAATATGGTGTATTTTATTATCATATCAAACCAACCTTGCATTCCTGGAATAAATCCTCTTAGTCATATTAAATTATTTTCTCAGTGCAATGTTGATTCTGTTTGCTAACATTTTTTTTTAGGATGTTTTGCCCTTATTGGTAAGTGATACTTGTTTAAGTAACAATGTAACAATGTCATATTTGCTTCATAAAAATAATTTGGAAGTTTACTTTTATTTTCTAAGCCTACAGGAATTTATGCAGCACTAAAACAAGTCTTTGAAAGTTTGTACCTCTTGTGAAATTCTTTAGGCCTGGTGCTTTTTGGGGGTAGCAGGGAATTCTTTGACAGTCTTCTCTATTTCTCTATAAAGTTTGCTCTGTTGAAGCTTTCTGGCTCCAATGAGGTCATTTTGGTAAACCATATTTATCTATTTCACTGTCATTTTCAGATAGATTTGCATAGAGATTTGCAAAGTAATCTCATGAATTTTTTAAATTTCTACTTTTTTAGTAGTTATCTTCTTATTGTCATTTCTTAGTTTTATATTTGGATCTCCTCCCTTGTTTGTTGGCTGAGTTAGTTAGTGGTTTGTCTATTTTGTTAGTTTTTCAAACTCCATAGGTCAGTTGCCTTCCTATTCTGTTTCACTGATTTCTGATTTTATCTTTATTATTTATTTTCTTGTAACTTATTTTGTTTTACTTTGTTGGAGTTTTTCCTGTCTTTTTGAACAGGGAATTGAATTTATTTGTTTCAATTTTTTTATATAGTATTTTACGCTATGAATTTTTCTTATTACTTTAAGTGTACCTCCGAAGTCTTGTCATGTTGTGTTTTCATTACATTAATTAGTTTTAAAATGGTGAAACCTGGGAACCTCCAAGTAATGTAACTGACCAAACCAAAAGAATTAACTTTAGTTTTGAGTAGGCTACCCTGTACATTGAGACTTTATCTCTTCTTACGACTTTTCTGAATCCGTTGCAGAAGGCAACATGTATGGTGTATATTTTTTTTTTAATTTTTTTTTAACGTTTATTTATTTTTGAGACAGAGAGAGACAGAGCATGAACGGGGGAGGGTCACAGAGAGAGGGAGACAAAGAATCTGAAACAGGCTCCAGGCTCTGAGCTGTCAGCACAGAGCCCGACGCGGGGCTCGAACCCACCGACCGCGAGATCGTGACCTGAGCCGAAGTCGGACGCTTAACCGACCAAGCCACCCAGGTGCCCCTGGTGTATATTTTTTAACAAGATGATACATATATCTATTATCATTTAGTCAACAGTAGTTACTGGTCACCTTCTAGAGGCCAGTAGCTGTGCTAGGCAGACCTGGGGTAAAACAGTGACCAAGACAGATATGCTTCTTGTCTTTGTGAGACTTTCCAATCTAACCAGGAAGATATATTAATCATTTCAGATAATTTAAACATTATACATATGCCAAAGACATTATTGAGGGAAGAGTTATAAGGGTGCTAAGAGTGGCAGTTGCCCTGGGTTTCTCCATCCCCTACTTCTAATTTAATGCTTATTGACTGATTGTTCTATCCCTGACACTGTGTTAAACGATTTACATATATTAACTTACTTAAGCCCTATAGCAGCCTGAAGAGTTGGATTACCTCTGCTCTGTTTTTTGTTTTTTGTTTGTTTTTTGTTTTGTTTTGTTTTGTTTTTAAAAAGCAGGAAACTGAGGCTAAGAGTATCTCAGCATTGATTTCAAAGTCAGGAGTTGTCAGAGTGGGGCTTTATTAGACTGGACCGTGTGGTCTATCCTATATTACAGCCATTTCACATGCCGGGCTTCTCAGTAAGATTCTGTTTGAACTAGAGCTTCCTATGCTTAAAAACGTTTGGGAACCAGTGGCTAGTGGGGAGAATGCCAAGATCAGGAATCTTTAGATTGCCAAGATCAAGGAATCTTTGCATTGCCACCGACAGAAAATGGTCAAACTAGCTCAGGTGTCTTGTGGTTTCCAAGGAAGGGCCACTAGGCAGATGATTAGCACAGCAGGATGCAGCTGAGGCTCAGGAGAATGTTCCAAGGTTCTCTCTGCCCAGGACTCCTGTCTGCTTCTCTCTGCACATCCTCTTCCTCCACCTCTGTCATAGTAGTGTCTCCCCTCAAGATGGAGATCATGGCTGCCGGCCCTCCAGGGTTTTACTCCCTACACTGTGCCATTTCTCAGTCACAGCTCGAAAGATCTCAAGAAAGGGCTGTAGGCCTGACTGGAATCCAGTGTTCACCCTGGATCAGTCAGTTGAGGCCAGGGGCGTGCTAGGGTATAAGAACATGGTGCTCTCAAGGCAGCTGGGTGGCCCCCACTGGAGATGGTGCAGGAAACAGAAGACCTGGGATGCAGTCCCTATTTTTGAAGCATGTGCAATGAGTACAGTAGGTAGGCAGTAGCTTCCTCCCTCGAAAGCATCCCAGGCCAGTGAGGGAGTTACAGATTGTAAAGGCCCAACTGTGGTATTATGTGCTAAGTTCTCCAAGTCCACACTGGGATCTATGGGAGGGAAGGGCTTAGGGAAGGTGTCCAGGTAAGTAGTCCTGAAAGAGAGTATAGCCGAGCAGAGACAGGAAGTCCCAGGTCGGAAATGGGCTGGAAGAAAAAGCTCAGGGATGAGAGAGCGAAGCCTGTTTAAGAAGCAAAAAGTTGGGGCCAACTGTGTTGGGAGAGTGGCTGGGATAGACGTGGGGGCAGGTCCCTGCAGCTGTGTTTGTACGTTAAGGAGCTGAGACTTGATCTTTTAAGCAGGGGTCTAGGGGCGGCTCAGTCTGTTAAGCGTCCGACTTCGGCTTGGGTCATGATCTCACAGTTTGTGAATTTGAGCCCCACATTGGGCTCTGTGTTGACAGCTCAGAACATGCTTCAGATTCTGTGTCCCCGTCTCTCGGCCCTCCTCTCTCTCTCTGTCTCCCTCTCCCTCTCTCTCTCTCTCAAAAGTAAATAAATATTTTTTTAAAAAGCAGAGGTCCCAAACAATGACCAGTTCACTGCCTGTGTTTTATTTCATTATAGTTAAGGACATAGACCAAGTTAAAAATGGTTTTTGCAGTTAGTCGTTCAACCTGTAATCATTTTACAGGTGATCATAAATTGATCAGATGGTAGGGGAACACTACCTGAACCCCAACTAAGTGAAATTTTATTGGCACCAAAAAGGAAATCTGTTCTTCTCATTAGCAAAACTAGATTACAAAGAAACCTCCTCATAATTTCATTGATAAAACAAATTTGAGGAAGTTTGCACTCCCTCCTGTTACCTAAGTGCCTACATAGTAGCCTCAATTTTTGTCTCTTGGCCTGCAAAGCCTACAATATTTACCATCTGGCCCTTTGCAGAAAGTTTTCTGAACCTTGCTCTAAGCAGCTGGGAGCCATTAAGGGAATTTTAAGCAGGGCACCATAGGTCTCTATTTGTACTTCGGATTTTGGGACACCTGGGTGGCTCAGTTGGTTAAGTGTCTGACTTCGGCTCAGGTCACGGTCTCATGGTTCGTGGGTTCGAGCCCAGTGTTGGGCTCTGTGCTGACAGCTCAGAGCCAGGAGCCTACTTCAGATTCTGTGTCGCCCTCTCTCACTGCCCCTCCCCTGCTCGTGCTCTGTGTCTCTCTCAAAAATATATAAACATAAAAAAAAAAAAAAATCAGGGGCACCTAGCTGGCTCAGTTGGTGGAGTATGCAACTCTTGATCTCAGGGTTGTAAGTTCAAGCCCCACACTGGGTGTGGAGATTGCTTAAAAAATAAAATCTTTAAAAGCAATTTAAAAAAAATAAAAAGAGGGGGGCACCTGGGTGGCTCAGTCGGTTTAGCTTCTGACTTTGGCTTATGTCATGATCTCACCGTCCGTGAGTTCGAGGAGCCTGCTTCGGATTCTGTCTCCCTCTCTCTCTGACCCTCCCCCGTTCATGCTCTCTCTCTGTCTCAAAAATTTTTTAAATTAAAAAAAATTTTTTAAATAAAAAGAAATGAAAAGAAAGAAATCATGTGACGATAGTGTTGAGAATGGAATGGACCAAGAATCGAGGCAAGAGGCCGAAGTTTTCTCATCTGTAAAGTGGAGGTGACAGCAACGCCGAGGCTTCCTTTGTCCCACGTTGTTCCGGGGATGGAGTGAGGGGAGGAAAGGCAGGCTGCTTTGCGAGCAGCGGGGTCTGGCGGAGTTCCGGGTCCTGAACAGTACCAGAAGGAGGAGAGGGCAGGACTTTCCTGGCTGAGGCACTGCCTGCCCCTGGGAATCTCCACTGTGATTCCCCTTCCTTGTTTCTCCTCTGAGGAGTGTCCATGAAATAAGGAAAGCCTAGCCACTCAACTCCAGGCTGGGGAGGGACCCCAGGAATGGGGGGAAGCTGGCAAATGGTAGCAGATGCTCAAGAAACTTGAGCAGGGGCCACACGAACCTGTATGAAGCCCTGCTGTCCCCGGAGGGGCTGGGCGGGTACCACCGCTGACCGCAGGCTGGGGGCCAGGCTTCCTGCTGCCCAGCTAGCTCTCAGACGTCATTCCTGATCCTCACAGCCCAGACTTCAGTAGCCCTGTTTTATAGGCCAAGAGGACAGAGGCTCCTGGAAGTAAATAAATTGCCTCTGGGCAGGCTACTCTATAGTAAAGCCCACATGCTTTCCTTATTGCCAGTGGTTCACCAAGCATGGGGGCTTAAAGCCCTGCATCGGGGTGACCTTCTGAATCTGAGTCTGGGGCAGAGGTCCAGGGGCCCAGGGATCTGCAATCTAGCTTCTGGGGGAAGGTCGAGATCACTGCTCTGGGCCTCGTGCCCACCCACAGGGCTTAAAAGCAGCTCAGCTTCAACAAACTGTCAGGTTTCATCACTCCCCAAGCCTGCAGTGGAAGTTAGTGAAATGTTTTCACTTTAGTTTGGCCTCATTAACCATCAGTCCTGAACACAATGGCTTTGGCCTTTTGAAGCTCTCTGGCCATTTGCCAGAACGCAGGGAGACAGGGTTGAAACCTGCATGTCTATTGGGTGTGCGTGCTGCAGGACGTGCGGTCCTCGTTGTCCCTCCTCCACATGTGCCCATCTGAGGACAGGACCGGCCACACTGTGGGCATAGGACACACACAGGACTTGCGTGTCGGCTGTTGAGCCACACTTTCTTAGTCAGCCCTTAGGTAGCTCCCTAAAGCTACCAGCCGAGCGTTTCTCACATATTTATCACAACAGCTGTGTCCCCCAAGTTTTCAACCCTGGAACAGGAATCCAAGGAACACCAGCTTTTCCAGATGTGCCCTCCTGTGCTGCATGGCCCGGCCATGGTCCCATGGGCATGAAAAACAGGAAGTCACGAGAGACAAAGCAGACAGCCGGATTAAATTACTGCAAGGAAAACCATATTATTGATCTATCTTTCAAAGGCGTCTGCCTGCAGGAGTAAACTGGAGAAATCTGTTGGCTCCAGATGGAAATTTCCACAGCACAACCTCCGCTATGTTTTTGCGACATAGAGACCTGGTTTGATTCTAGGATGGACATCACTGCCAACATTTCCATCCAGGTGAAAGGCGGCAAAAAAGAATTCCTAAAGACTGTTTCCTGGGGCGCCTGGGTGGCTCAGTCAGTTAAGCATCTGTCTTCAGCTCATGTCATGATCTCACGGTTCATGGGTTCAAGCCCCGCATGGGGCTCTGCACTGACAATGCAGAGCCTGCCTGGGATTCTCTCTCTCTCCCTCCCCCACTTCTGAACATACGTACATTTGGGGGGGGAGGGGGCAGGGAATAGACTGTTTCCCAGGTCAGTAGCCTCTCTGGATTAGTTCTGGGCCCAGTGACAGGGTGAAGCTGGGTTTGGGCCCATCCTTCATCCAACCTTCATATTAACGGTTCAGTCCACTACTTGAGTGCTTTACAATGGCAGACATTAAACATCTCCATAAAAGAATAATTTTATGTGACCTCTCTCCAAGAAATCCAAAGCCCACTGTAATGAATCAGTTGAAGAAGGGCAAAGGAAAATGGTTTTTACTCATAGATTGTAGATGAGAAAGCCACCCCTGGAAGGATCTCATGTGGCCATGGGTTGAGACCCTAGAACAGCCATTCCTGCGACTGGCCAAGCACACAGAGCCTCCTGGTTGACAGCTGTATTTTATACATAATTCACACACTGCCATTCTATCATCGGACCACTTCGTTTTACTTTCCCTTTAGCCTGTGTGGTGTTTTCCTCGTTGCCCTGGATACCAGGAGATCCAGATCGAGCTTGGAGTCCCCACAGAGCCCCATGTTAGCCCACACTGTTTTCATGTGTAGTCCCATTTGTCCTTGATCCTGATTTTCCTAATCATCACTGACTAACCCATTGTTGGGCTGCCACAGCCCACCTCAGATCCTTTTAGAAAGAGAGTAAGGTCATGACGACATCAATTTCATATTAAAAAAAAAAAAAATCCTGTTCTTGAGTTGAGAAGCAGGCTTAAAGGCGTTGCAAGCACTCCTCACTTAAAGCTGTTTGTAAATCGGTTGATAAGAGTATCACAATAGGAGCTGATGGTTAGAGGGATCAAGGTCATCCTTTTTTGACCTTCCGTGGAGAAAATGTGGAGCCTCCTTTGTGCCTGCTCTAGGCTAGGTGGGAATGAGAATTCCAGCTCTGCTGGCCATAGGCTGCCCAGAAGAGTCCCTATCCTCGGGGTCAGGCCCCCCAACCACAGCAGCCCACACAAAGCACCCCTCTGCCTTTGCTGTCCCTTAGAAAACACAGATGGGCAGCGTGCCCAGACTGCCCCCGACACAAGGCTACATTGGAAAGTTCCTCAACCATCGGAGCTCTCACTGCTGCTTGTTGAGTCCTCAGTGCCTTAGACGCTCCTAAATTGGCACTGGAGTCTGGAGGGTGCAGAACCGTGGTCTGAGCAGACTGTCCTGGCCTGACACTGGCGTTTTGCCAGAGCCTCACTAGAGGCGGGACAACCATGAGTTTATGGGTGGAGGGCTGGCAAAGGAGGGGAAGGCCAAACCTACCACATAAATGCAGCGTGACCATGAACAGGTGGAAAGAGCGATGGTCAGGAATGGTTGGCGAGACTGCACTGGCTCAGGAAGGACCCGACGAGGTGGCTGTGTTCCACAGCCACGGAAAGGGCCATGAAAAGGCAGCTCAAAAGGCTTAGCTTTTCAAAGGGTCTGGATCTCTTGCTGTCCAACTCTGAAATAGGCGAGTCCAGCTTTTATACAAAGAGCTGGCTGTCCACTTTAGAGAAGGAAGCCGTGACCCATACGTGGGTGCGCAGCAGGATTCCCCACACCAGCACGTCCTGCTGATGTGTTTGTTCTCTAAATATTTGTGTTGCAGTTGTCCTGGAGAAAGATGGTGGTAGCTTGCTCCAAGACAGTGGCCAGGGGCTGGAGCAAGGTCGTGGGGGAGTCGAGGGATGCTGATAAGGATGTAGAACCCACGGCACGTGGCAACTCAGAGGTGAGGAGTGAGGGAGACAAGGATGACACCCACACTTTCAAGGCTGGCCCTCCGCAGACCCTCGGGGAGAGCTTTGCAAACGGGGTCTCTCTCCAGAGTCCCCGGGCCCCCTTTCTTCCTCATCTCACACGTCCCTCGTCCTGGGGCCCCTGATCCCACCTTATCTGTCCCTTTGTCGTGGGAGGCATCCCTCCCACCCATGCAGCAATCCTGGGGATTCAGTATTAGTGGTCCTCCAGGTAAGGGAGTTGCAGGGGTGCAAGTGTGCAAGCGTGCACATGAGAGGGAGGGAGAGAGAGCAAGAGTGAGAGAGAAGGGGGATCATAGTGTGCTCCCTCAAACACCTCCCAGTCCTGCCTGGGACCCCAGCACCAGCACCCCCTTCCCCGGACCTGTGCCCACATGGCCGACTCCCCATCCTGCCGTTCTCAACTCACATGTCACCTCACAGGGGCCTTCACTGACCAAGTGCCCTCTCCCACCACTGACACCCCCCCCCCACTTTTCTTCCTCCGTCGCCCCATCTTCTTTTCTCTTCCACAGCTCTTATCATCAGTTGTTATCACACGTTCATTTACAAAATCTCTCAATGTCTGGCTCCCCCACTACACTGGAGGCCCCTGAGGGCAAGGCCCAGGCCTGGCCACTCTGCTCTGTCCCTGAGGTGGACACAGGTCGGCATATCGCCAGGGCTCTGCAAACAGCTGCTCTGGGAATGAGTAGATATGGAGGACTCGGGCCTAGTGAGGACAAGGCTGGTGCCCGAGTGGCTTGGGGAACGCCCACCCACACGTGCCCCTGTTTCCATAGGAAAATGCTCCCTGATGAACTGTGTTTCGATTTGTCCTTTCAGTTCCGCCAAGGTCATCATTTAAGTGAATCACTTCTGCCTGCCTTGTAAAGATGCGTCCGTGAAGGCACATTTGTGTTTTTTCTAAACGTTGAAGGCATCTTCCCTGACATCTTTTTTTTCTTGGCGCCAGCCTTGAGAATTGACGTGTAAACAGAGCCACAGTTCATGAGCATCAGGGTAGCTTCTCCGCCACGGACATGCTGTCGCATCAGATAATGTGTAAAAGAAGAGTAGTGGTTTTAGGTTGTGAGAATTAGAGTCGTTGTTAAAAATCTTACCTTTCTGTGGCTTTGTTTTTCATTCCCCATAAAGACAAAATACTTGGACTAGCACGACGAGCTTGGCATGACCCTTACCAGGCATGAAAGCCTGTCTTTGTCAGTTTTCCATCATCGAGCCTGTGGCCTTGCCACTGAGGTGGCTCTTTGCCACATGGCCTCTGTGAATAAGTAGGATTTATCCCGTCAGCACATCCATTGTCTGAAATTCCCTGATAGGAATTATGGTCCAATTCCAGGACTGAAGGCTGGGGGGCTGGGGGTTGATGGGTGAAGGGAGGGCTAAGTCACCCAATCCAGTTCTGCAGGGGTACTGGCCATGCAAATAAATGGCCTTGAGTAATGACTGCAGGTTTTCAGAGATTCCTGCCCAAACCGGAAAATATGCTTCTTTTTGGGGATATAGCTGTCATGGTTTTCTTTCTTTCTTTCTTTTTTTAATGTTTTATTTACTTATTTTTTGAGAGAGAGGGGGAGAGAGAGAGAATCCCAAGCTACTAGCACAGAGCCTGACACAAGGCTCAAGCTCACAAACTGTGAGATCATGACCTGAGCTAAAATCCAGAGTCAGAAACTTAGCTGACCGAGCCACCCAGGTACCCCTGTCGTGGTTTTCTAAAGCCAGAGTACACGGAGTCAGCGAACCTCTACCCCGCAGCTGTCCCCGGGCCACCCCTGCAGCCACACTGGGAAGGGTGTGAGTTCTTGGGCACATGGGTAGGCCAGAGCTAGGAAGACACCAACTTGTGGCTCCTGTCCCAGCTGCCTTGCCTCCCAGGCCCCTCAGAAACCTAGCTTGCAAAACTCAGCCATGTCAAAAATAAGTTTTCAGTTTCACATCAGGTGCTTACAGTCGTGTCGTAACTTGCCCTGGCTTTAGGAATGACTGCTAAGGGAAGCAGTGCACAGCGAGCAGCACTGTTGCGGCTACCGAACCTGCCTGGATTTTGAGGGCGAGGCTTCGTGACACGGCACCCCCCCACGAAGCATCCTTACCAGAGGTGTCAGTTGCTGACGGATCCCTGGAGCCCTGTGGTCCAACCGTGTCTTCAGGCTCCGTATAAGAACTTCCTCAGTTGAACTATTTGTCCTCTTGTTTGATCGTTCATTTATCTAGCAAATATCGCCCCTACTCACGTGCCAGGGAATGTTCCGGAACCTGGGGCACGAAGGCGAGCAACACAAATGTGGCCCCTCTGGGGACAGCTTGCAGGCCAGTGTGGAAGTGGGTGCTACCTCTTGTCTTTCTGCAGGGGGTGGAAAGCTTCTTGTTTGGTATTTAAGGAATAATAGAAACACAAGTGACTTCTCCCAACCCCTGCAGATAAAATCAAAGAGCGTAACAACAATATAACAGTTCCCCAAAATTCATCTGGATCCTGGAAATTCCAGGGTTTTTGTCCACTTAGAGAAAAATGAGAAGCACCCTGTACAGGCTGATTTCAAATAGGAGTGCACTGGCCTTGGAAGAAGAATCTGGAGAGCACAAAATGCCTTTTATTTATGCTATAGAATATTCCACCACCGGGACTTGGGATTCTTCACTTAGTTCAGAGAGTTGTTTAAAATGCCGGGCTCCCAGTAGGTTCAAATAACATTTATTGACTTTGTCTCTGACAGTGTCCATATTTTTAACAAAAGAATCGAAATAACCTGTTTCACACAAAAATGCTTAAGCAAATTTAGCTAAGAGCAGCAGAGCACTGAAAAATTCAATTTATGTTTCTTAGGTAAATACACAGCTATGTAAAACATTTCCTAGTAAGGTCAGTAAGGGGGTTATTTCACTATTTAAAATTTTCTGAATCAGGCTCCTGGCTCTGAGCTGTCAGCACAGAGCTGACGCCAGGCTCGAACCCACAAACTGCGAGATCATGACCTGAGCTGAAGTCGAACGCTTAACTGACTGAGGCACCCGGGCGCCCCTCACTATTTTAAAAAGGTAGCTCTTGAAAACTATTCCAGCTAGTAGGTGAACCATTCTTTCCTGATGTGGTGCCTGGTATGGTGTCCCTGGGCACTGTCATCTAAAGGAGATTAGGTAGGGGCTGAGGACCCATTTCCCTCTCCTAGTTGGCATCCCTTTACATCTCTTCTCGCTTCAGCTAGAACTGGGGGCAAATCTCCTTAAGGAGGGTAAGTTGCCTTAAAAAAAAACCAAAATCTATTAATGCCAGGAAGAGAAGAATCTTGACTGCCAGGGTCTAGGGAGTAGGGACAGGGATGGGCTGACCTCTCTCTGGGCTTGATTATTGATTATGACCTTGTCTCCTACCTCCAGTCTCCCTACACACAATTTCCCCAGGGACAATGACCAGCACACAAGGTCTGGAACGGAGGTGGTTAGTAGAACCAGTGAGAATTGGTATAAGCACCGTCAATTGCCCTGTCCTTGTACCTAGGAATCTGAAAAAGTTAGCTAATAGTATGTTTTTCCCTGGAGAATGAGGGGCCAGAGAGAAGCTTCAGTAACCCAAAGGGTAGGATGGATATCCCTCCTGAGTTCTGGATTTCGGAGTCCCTCTGTTAAGGCAGGGTAAACCGAGATCTCAGACCATCTCAAATAATGATTATAATGTCAGTAAAATGCTAATGTCTCGGTGAATGAACTAACACGGAGACATCAGCTCATCTCAAAATGAGCTGCAAGGGAGGTACTCGTAGATATGTAAACAGAGAAGGCAGATGAGTTTAAAATGAGACCTGATCTTTCACACGGAGTTAAGGTATTTCTGGCCATGTAGGGGAAAATGAAGTCTGTCCTGGCAAGAACGTTAGCCCTGGACAGTGGCCTCTCACTGCCAAGCATGAATGAGGGGAAAGCCTGCTTGCTTCCTGTTTTCTGTCCCTGCGTGAGCACCTCCCTTGCTGGACCCTGCTTGGAGACGCCCCCAGGCTTCCAGCAGCTGGGAGCCACGTGGGAGAGGAGGGTGGGAAGAGTTTACATCAAGTGTCCTGGGTGTTGGAAACCTGTCCCCAAAAGCAACACAGAACTTTCTCAGAGTTCCTTAAGTTTCCCAAGTTCACAGCAGTTTATCCGTGGATTAAAGCAGAGCTGGCCCAAACCCATGGAAAGAGCAGCAGGCCAGGCCAGGGCCCCCAGTGCGGATTCCGAAAGCCTGTGGCTTATTTGGGTGGAGGGGGTGGGATTTTGGAGCATTTGGATTATATGCTGAATGGAATGACAGAACAAGTTTGCTACTTCCTTGGTGTTACATAATTCAACAAAGAGTGAAGGTCTGTTGTTTCAAAACAAAACCAAAAAACAACAAAAAAACCCCAAAACCCCGTCCTATCTTCGTCTAATAATACCTCTTTCCTCCAGAAGACAACCACATTCTCAGATTCCAGAACCACATTTTCAATTCCTCAGATTGAACCAAACATTCAGTTGGTTTTGATATTTTCCACATCTTTTAAAGACAAAGCATGTTGGCTGCTTGCATTTTAATTTTCCTGAAGACCTAAAAATGGTTGGCAGATCAGAATGAATAAACAGTCTTCAGTACAAAGTCCCCAAAGCCTCAGACTTTTTTTGACTCAAGCTGTAACCGTGTAGAAAAACCAATTCAATATTGTAAAAATGTAAAGTATTTCAGATATGCAGAAAAGCATGAAGAATGTAACCAACACCTTTGAGTTCACTGTTCAATATAAGCAATGAAACATGTACGGGTCTATACAGTTGAAGTCCCCACTACTAGCCTTCCCCACCCCGCCTCCAGATAACTGCTATCCTGAATTTGGTATCATTCCCACGTTGTCGTAATTATTTTACTATGTCTTTACTATTTTACTATTTACTAAATTAATTTACTAAAATTATTTTGCGATCTTGTTATACATGCTTCTTAAGCTTCATATAAATTATATGTAATATGTATTTTAATAATATGTAATATATAATAATATATATAATGCATTCAACTGCAATTTGTTTTTTCCTCTCTATAATCATGAGATTCATCTATGTGGCTATATGCGCATCAAAAATTTGTATATCGTACATGTACCTATCCATTACTAAATATTGCCAAATTGTTCTAAAAGTGGTACCAATTTCAACATCCACTATCAATATATAAAAGAGTACTTGTTGCTTAATACCTGTGATAAAGCTTGGTATTATCATTATCAGACTATAATTTTTGCAATTTAAGAGCAAAGGAACAATGCCCTTGAAGTTTTAGTTTGCATTTCTGATTACTAGTGAACTTAGGTGTGTTTATCAGCCTCTTAGTTTTCAACTTCTTTGAATAATATCTTTTGATTATTTTCTATTGGTAGTTTGTTCTTTATGCGTCCTTAGTCCTAATCCCCTCTCGGTATTGTGCAAATATTTTCCTTCATTGTACTTTATACTTTCCCTCCTTGTACTTTACTTAAGGTGAATTTTGGTGCATAGATGTTTTGAATTTTAATACAGTTAAATCATATCAGTCTTTTACTTTTGATTTGCCTGGATCTTGTCTAAGAAATACTTCCCTATTGCAAGCTGATAAAGATAAACCTCTGATATTTTCATCTAAAAGTTCCAAGTTTTCGTTTCACATTTAGTTCCTCCGTCTGTCTAGGATTGATATTTGTGTTTGGTATGGGATAGGGACCCATTTTCTCCCATTTGGAAAGCCCACGACCCCAGTTCCATTTACCGACTAGTTCAGCTCTTTCCCCTAGACCCTTCAGGGCCACTTCTATCATCTATCAAGTAGTGGACTCTCTGCCATGTTCTACTGACCTCTTTGTCTATCCCTGGATGAAAACCCCACTGTCCTAATTACTACAGTTTTATAAAAGGTACTGATATACAGTAAAGCAAGTTCCTCCACCTCATTCTATTTTAAGAATCATTTTGGCCATTTGGGGGCACAACTTGCATCTTTATTCTTTCCTTGAGTTTACCCTGGTCTGGTACAAGTAACCAGATGGTAGCTCAGTAAGCAGAAGGGAGAAATCAAGCCAAAGCTAGCCCTGGATAATACATAAGCTCAATATTTAAGTCCTAGGTAAATTAATTCCTAAGAAATTACTGTGTAGTAATGAATATAGAAAGCCCATATAAGATAGAGCATGTTTTTACCAAAAAACAAGATAAAACAAAAAGCAAACAAAAAAATTTAAAAACCTTCCTGAGCAAGGCTCATTTAAAAACCGAAACTAGAGGGGCGCCTGGGTGGCTCAGTCGGTTGGGTGTCCGACTTCGGCTCAGGTCACGATCTCACTGTTCGTGAGTTCACGCCCCGCATCAGGCTCTGTGCTTACTGCTCAGAGCCTGGAGCCTGTTTCGGATTCTGTGTCTCCCTCTCTCTCTGATACTCCCCCGTTCATGCTCTGTCTCTCCCTGTCTCATAAATAAAACGTTAAAAAAAATTTAAAAAAAAAAAAAAAAAACGAAACTAGAGACCATCCCTGGTCAATACCAATGTTCTTGCCTTTATTTTCTAAAAATGCTACTTTTTAAGAAATTTTTAAACCTGCCTACCCAAAGGGGGAGAGTCAGGGATTTTTTTTTTTAATTTTTTAAATGTTTACTGATATTTAAGAGAGAGAGAGAGAGAGTGTGAGCAGGGGGGGGGGGGGGGGGGGGGGGGCAGAGAGAGACAGAGACAGAATCCGAAACAGGCTCCAGGCTCTGAGCTGTCAGCACAGAGCCTGACACATGGCTGTAACTCTAGAGCCATGAGATCATGACCTGAACCGAAGTAGGACGCTTGATAGACTGAGCCACCTAGGTGCCCCTTAATGTTTATTTATTTTGAGAGAGAAAGAGAGGAGTCAGGGGAGAGGAGCAGAGAGAGGAAGAGTGAGAATCCCAGGCAGCCTCCAAGCGGTCAGCGAAGAGCCTCATGCAGGGCTCGAGCTCATGAACCGGGAGATCGTGACCTGAGCTGGGATCATGACCTGAGCTGGGATGCTCCACCGACTGAGCCACCCAGGTGCCCTTATGCTTATAGTTTGCATATAGCTCATCATAAGGAGTTGTGTAAAATAGTGTTAAAACTTTGCATTTATTTCCTGGATCCCTCAGAGCATCCAAATTGAAGGCCAGTCTGTCCCTGAGAAACCCTGAGAATGCACCAGTTCTGTCAAGCATGGGCCTGTGGATGAAGTATGCTTTATTTCATTCAAGGGAGACTTCATTTTCCTGCGAAATGCTCTCAGTAACATTTTTATAACCTCATGATTACTACTTGGTGTTCTGCAGTGTCTTCAGATTCAGACCCTCTTATATGGAGCACAAGACAAGAGGACTCTGGCCACCCAGCAGACAGTGGACGTCCTGTCCAAGTGAGTTGGCTTCCCCTTGCACTGTTTCCTTTGCCATTCAGATCGCAGAGGAAGCTGGTTCTGTAAGGTTCTGTGGAACTTTCCATGGAAAGTTTTACTAACTGACTTCCCATAACTCATAAACTATGCAACACCAGTGATTCCTTTGAAAGCCCAGCTGTCAAATATCCCCCTTGCCCAGATACTAAGAAAAGATTGGCTCTTGAATAATGGCAGAAACACACTGGGACTCTCCCTCCTGCAGACCAGGGCCTGCGGGTCACCTCCCTTGCTGGCAGGCGAGGGCACAGTGCCCTGGCGTGGCCTGCTGGAGGCCTGCCTTTGGCTTCCCTTTGCTTTCAGCGTGCCTGTCAGGACGGCGGCCTGAGAGCCCTCTGACTTCACCTTGAAGGCTGGCCCCAGGTCTTTCCACTCCCTGCTGTGGAGAAGCCGCCCCTCACAGAGCCAGTGTGGCCCAGAGCCTGTGGGCTGACCGCCAAGGAAGGATCATGGAAGCACCGAAGGCGAGGAGACAGCCGGCAGGGGGCGCTCTCTCAGAGCCGCCGGCCCGAGCCGGAGGCAACGTTGAACCCTGAGCCCGCCAGGGCCTCCAGCCCAACCTTTGTGCTTGTGCTCTGCTCTCTGAGCCAGCTAAGGGTTGACCCTCTCAGCTCAGGGAGAAAATGGTCTCAAGGAATTAGAACACGGGAGAAAAAAACCTTGGGATTTAGGTTGCTGTGCCAGGATTCTCTTCTCCTTGGCCTTCCCTCCCCAGACTCCTTCGCCAGCTGTTAGCTCAGCAGCAGCTGGGCTTCTCTTCAGAGCAACAGTGGTCCAGGGGACAGCACGCTCACCCCACTTTCTGCGTGTTTGCAGGGCCCCCGAGGTGGCCGCGAAGACCCGGCAGGCCCCGAAAGCCAAACCGGCCTTCTGCACCGGCATGCCAGGGAAGGTGCAGCCCAGCGCAGCGGACTGAGAGCCCCACCCCTCCCCCAAAGAAAGCTTGGGTCGGGCCGGGTGCTGACATTTGGGGTGCAGTATAAACCTCTCCGACTAGAAGGTGGGATTCGACAGATTTTTCGGGGCTGTTTGCTCCAGCATGCAACAGAGATGTCGCGTTTTGACAGCGGATGCCCTCCAGGGTGCTCTGGTGCTTCTGTAAAGCAGATTTCTTTTTCACCGTCCAAGTGGTTTCTCTTGCAACAAAACTTTCTACCCAGCAGCACGACTGTGGCTGAAAGGCTTCTCTTCAAAAGTTTCAAACTTCCTGTGTATGGAAGTGGACCCAACATCTGGCCGTACCTATGTATGCCCCTCGCATAGATCTGGAGTCTGATTGAGAGCAAATGCTGCCAAAGCCCTTTCTTTCTTGTAGGAAGATAATAGGGATGCAGAATAAAATGCTAAGAAGAATCTCAGAGGTGCTGGGTTGGTATGTTTTTCAAATGGCTGCCTCAGAGTTCTTGGAGCCTAGAGGGACGCGAGGAAGCTTCTCTTTACTCCTACAGCCACTGAATGTGGCTGAGCACCCTGCGTGCACCAGGCCAGTGCTATGAACTGGGGACCTGACAGTAAACAGGACACACTGTCCCCATCCTCTCAGACCTCGCCAGCCAACATGGATGCTAATTACTAAACATGAAGTGGCAGAACGAGTTGGTAACAGAGGGAAAGAGCCCAGTACAGCAGGGCAGGGAGTAATGGGAGTAAACGGGCTGGAGGTCAGGGGAGGCGGGTGTAAGGGAATGAAGACAGAGGAGTAGGGGTGAGGCCAGGGGGGAAGGGCTGCAGGAGAGGGCGGCTGACTCCTGGGGCCTCTACTCCAGGCAGGAGAAACATGGCTGCCCTCTGGAGGTTCTTTTTGGAGTCGGCACAGCCCTTGGCGCCGTGCTCTCCCAGCTATTTCTCCGGGTTCAGCATGTGAGGTAGGGAGGGTGGAGTGGACGAGCACTCACATCCACAATGGTCTTCAGTCTCCTGCAGGGGAGGCCATTGCCCCTCGAGAAGGGAAGAGCAGAGTGGGAAGTTTTGAGCACCTTTCTCCATGGTGTCCACAGGAGACTGGGTGCTGGAAGGAGGTAGAGTACACAGTGGGCGGGATGGGCTGTGGGCAGCATTGTTCCTTCTCCTTCCCACACTCATCCCACGGACCGAGGCCCAGCAAGGCTGTAGGCTGGTGCTAAGATGCCAGCAGGACGCAGCACGGGCCCCTTCTACTCTAGTGCCCAGTAGGTGCTCTGGTTCCATTTGTGCAGGGTGGAGAGAGAGAGGCAAGGTCCCTTGTCCCCCTTGGAAGCTATGGCAGCTGACCACACAGGCCACCCCCACTCGTACCCACTCATCCCAGGTGGGATGAAGGCCATGTGCAAGCTGGAGGCATGACACACAGTCACTACTCACCAGGTATCCCATCTAGTCGGAAGACACAGGTTCCGACATGGATGGTAGAATAAGTATTTTAAATATTTACCACGTTGGAGTCTGCCAGGGACTGAATGTGTGTGTACCTCCAAAATTCATGAAGCCCTAATCCCCAATGTGAATGTATTAGGAGGTGGGGCCTTTGGGAGACGAGAGCCCCGTGAATGGGATTAGTGCCCTGATGAGAAGAGACACGAGACAGAAGATCGCTCTCTCCACCACGTTAGGTCTCAGCAAGAAGACCGTCTGCAAACCAGGCAGAGAGCCACAACCGGGCATCGAATCTACCAGCATCTTGATCCTTCACTTCCAGCCTCCAGAACTGGGAGAGAGAAATGTCCATTGTTAAAGCCTCCCAGTCTGCAGTACGCTGTCCTAGCAGCCTGAGCAGACAGCCCATGCTAGGCTTTGGGGGAAAAAAGTGAATTCTGATGTTACTTCTTCCTCTCTGTCTTTCTTGGAGGATAGTATCTTGCAATCACAGAAACTAAAATATATTTTAAAAAATTTAGTCCCCACCCCAAGGAAAGAATGAATATAGGAATGTCCCCCCCCAAATGTCTCCCATCTATTAAATGTGTGAACTTCAACACGAGAGGAAGACTATAGATAGTCATGGGGAGGGGGTGGTAAAAAGTTAGACAGGTAAGGGTACCTAATAACTATTCCTTTGTCTCATTCTACTGCAAGTTTTTCAAGCACCTAAGAAACAGCCAGGATTAACTAACCACTCCAATTTGCACTCAAAGTAACCATTTTGGTGTGCCGAGGACGGTCCTGGTTTTAGCACTGAAACCATGTCCCGGGGGACCCCTCCATCCCAGGCAAAACAGGATGGCTGGTCACCCTACTGACACTAGCCTTCCAGGCTGTGATGACCACGTTCTTACCACAAACTGCCCAGTCTATATTTGAATATGAGCCAGCTGGTTTTTGTTCTGTCTGCTACGCTTTGTAGTTTTGTGTTAACAGTATCAAGTTCTGATTTGGGTAAAGAGCCAGAACTTTCCATACATATTCTCCCCAGTGATTCCGTGCAACCATTAAAAAAAAAAATCATGCATGTAAAACACATAGATGCTTTAATTAGAGCTTAAATAGAAACCACAAAAACACCTACTGGAAAACATTCATTCTCTTTAGGAACAATGTGGAGGTTTTTTTTTTTTTTTTTTCTTAGATTTTTATTTTTATACATTCTTGTGACATTTCCCTTTGTAGGGAACAGGAGCTTAGAAAGATGAGCTTTGTAAGTGATTCCATTCTAAATATACATTTGAAACAAATGATATCAAAACAACCAGTGGGAAGGTGAAAAACATTCCATTAATACTGTTTTGTCTATACAACAGCAAAAATTGGTTCTGTCCCAACCCACAAAGTTGATTTCTATGGTCTCCAGAGCGACTGGTTTTAAAGGACACAGAACTTTCAGGCGACCTTCACAGTGTGGAGGGCATGCCTGCTCCTGGTTGATCCAGAGACTGAGTAACCAAAGACAGCTCAGGAGTCCATATTGGTAAGTACTCTTGGCAGGATGCTTCTTGAAGACATGTGTTCTAACATGGAAATATAAATTAAGACCTAAGATATTTTCCAAAGAGAGGTGGGTCATGATATTAATAATCTGTCCCTGTTAGCACTCATTCACAAGATCACAAGGCAAGAGAGGGACATTAAAGTAAGCCCACTCAGACTCACATAACAGACTCCCCATCCTCAGTCTGTGTCGCCATCAAAACAGTAGGCTGTCACCTTGACCAATAAATCACTTCTACAAATACCATTACCAATTACAGCTAACATAAAATCGCCCATCTTTGACTATATGAGAAACAAGAAGGCTTTGTTTGCCAAGCCATCACCTCTGTACCAGTCTGTGACAATTACTAGTTCATTTGGAAGATAACAAAGGTTTAAACTTGCAGTTCAACTTTTTCTATACCCCGATTCACAGTGTTTGTAAAATGGATCATCCTGAAAGCTTGGCTGCATTTCTCCTCCACTTATTAAGAAAATGCACTCTCCCTAAACTACCTGCTGTAGCCATTTCTAGGAGGTGAGGGCCACTGTGTGACATCCCGCCTCCCCCCACCGAGAGAAGACCCTCATGCCGTAACCACCACCCCCAACATCATAACCCACTAGAGGATGGCATTACCTCCAATCACTATTCCTCAGTGTCCTACTGGCAGTTCTAGGATTGTTACTGGAAATACAGTTTAAACAATGTTATGTGCAAGCAACTAGTTTGGATTAAAATAATACTGTGCTGCTGGAGAGGTAATTTCTGTGTGCTGCTACCTTTAAAGACGAAGCCTTAAAAGCAATACCCTTATGTAAAATAAAACAAACCTAGTAAAGCACACTCACTCTTTCTAGTACCTTCAACTTCACGGTGTGTACCTGCACGTCAGCATCCCGTGGCCCGCGAGGGTAGGGCCTTTGCCTTCCTCCAGGGCCCCTCCTGGGTGCTGGGCAGCAGGAGAGGCACCCAGTCCCTCCCACAAAACATCTTATCCTATGTAACATTAGTATTCTCTTCCCTGGGCAAAACACCCCAGCTGTAATGATTTCTGTTGAAAATGCAAAAACGGGGGCGCCTGGGTGGCTTGGTCGGTTAAGTGTCCGACTTCGGCTCAGGTCATGATCTCACGGTCTGTGAGTTCGAGCCCCACGTCGGGCTCTGTGCTGACCGCTCAGAGCCTGGAGCCTGTTTCAGATTCTGTGTCTCCCTCTCTCTCTGCCCCTCCCCTGTTCATGCTCTGTCTCTCTCTGTCTCAAAAATAAATAAACGTTAAAAAAAAAAAAAGAAAATGCAAAAACGTCCTCGAGGTTGGTTGTCATTTTGCATCACCCAGACTTCGGTCCCTTTAGCGGTGCGTTGCAAGGCCTTCTCTGGGAGGCACAGTCCACCCTGTGCTTCCAATGTCACGGCACAGGATCATCTGGCAAGCCAGGCTCTAGCTTGAGCATCATCAGCATTCTCTTTACTGTCTTCAGGGTCTGCCTCCCGCCAGTAAAATTAAATGTGTAGACAGGGCTAAGGGTTAAGGTATGGAGAAGCTTAACACTCTGGCGGGAGCTGGCTACTCCAGAACTTAGGTTGTAACAAACAAGAATACTTAGACTGTATGCTACTTAACAACCCAGTGCTGTGAGAAAGGAAATACAATAACGCATTCCCAACAGTCACTTTCCCTACACATAAGCCCAGGGTGGGCTTCTAAGAATTTACACGAACATAGCAAGCGTGTGGACTTGGAATATCAAATGGGCTGAAGCTATCCTCTCCATAAACAAAAATACTATATATTTTTTGGAGTTCTGCACATAGAAAGCAATTCATTCAAGTCTCAAAGTGAACTTAACTTTTTCCTAAATTTAGAACCATTTAGGTTTTTTTTTTTTCACTTTTATCTTTTATGGAAGCAATCTGCTTCTTTCCTAGGATTTCTTTTTGAAAAGACTTGGAAAAGTGACAAATGTACACATTTTTCCTTTTAAATGTTAGTTGATTATTTCATATTAGCACATGCAAATAAAATTTACTCTTAAATATATTACTTTAATCTTGTTATCATATAGGCATCTTACTATATTGTTACCGTTTAGGCATTTTCCCTATAGAGAGTTGATTATAACTTCAAACAGATGTGAGGCATTTCCGTGACCAGGAGCAAAATTGGTCGAAACTGTCTCAAGCAGTGGAGAGAAAACTCCAGAAAAAGGAACTTTTAAGACTAAAAAGATAAAAAAAATATTTGTGTCAAAGTTCCAACTCAAAAATAAAATTCAAATGCCTTCGAAGGCATGAATTCATTTGACACCTTTACAGATTATAAAGTAAAGTGACATCGCCTGGAGCGCTCTTTGGAGAAAGTAAGAAAAGTGGGGAGGTCTTCGTAAAGACTGAGCCTCCCTCCTTCAAAGAAGTAAAGGCCTCTGTGTGTTACTGTGTTACCAGATAAGACACCACTGAAAACAAAATATTTGCTTATCAAAACCAGCGGCCCTCACTCTCCTCCTCCTGACTGTCTAGATAGAGGAGGGCAACTTTCTTTTCATCCGAAATCACCGACCTTTGGTCTACCATCCTCTGTAGCTGCACCGTCTTGTCAAACTCAGCCTGCGCCTTGCCCTTTTCCCCGGGGACCTGGTGTGCGTCCCCGGAAGAGCCCTGAAAGCTCACGCTGGCCACCCAGGCATTCCCACTGCCCCCGTCTCTCCAGGCCCCACGATCAGGGGCACCACGAGCCGCCGCTTCCGTCCCTGCAGGGAAGAAGACCGTGGTGTCTTGCGTCCAGCGGGGGCTCGCCTCCACGTGACTCATGTCCATCTGAAAGGTAAAGGGAGAGTCTCTGGGGCCCCGTGCCACGTGCCTGAGCACCCCGCTGCCGTCTGCCAACTCGCCTAGCTCAGGGGAGCCCGCTGAACCGGCAGGTGCAAGCGATTTGGAAACGGGCTCGTGGAAGACAACCCGTTCAGAGGCTGTGGTCTCTGCGGGACCCAGACAAATGTGCCTAAAAGGCTCTGCTCATGCCCGGTGTCTCCTCTGCCCCTCGTGCATCTCCCACACTGGCCTCCTGAGGCCACTGGGAACTGGCACTTTGGAAGGTGCTGTTTCCGGTCATCAGGATCTTCCCACCCACAGCGGAACTACGTGCAGCCTGGCTCATGTCTGCCGAGCCCTCTCCATGGGCACTGCTTTCTGAGTGGCTGAATTCCCGGGGCAGGGGAACTATGTGCCCAGTGGTCTGATGCTGCTGAGCCCAGACCGTGACCTGCCTGACAGATGTGCCGTCCCCTGACCACTCTTCAATGCTCACGGAAGCTTCCCTGATACTCAACGCCCTTCTGTCTGGAAGGGGGGCTCTGAACTGGATCTGCTCCCCAAACCCCTCTCTGGGGCCCACCTGAAGGTCCTTTACAGAAGTCTGGGTACTGACTCTTCTGTTTGAAAATAATCGCCAACCTTCCCCGACCCAGAAATGGGGCCCTGAAAAGTAATTTCCCTTTTAGCATGAAACTGTTCGGAGCCAAACACACTGCGCCTCCCCGCTGTGTCCATATCTGTGGACAGCTCTATCGGGCCAGGCTCTTCTGTGCCCCCTGCCTCCCGAAAGGCAGGGACAGACCTTTGGAAGAAGACTTCCTGGAACACTTGACTTTGATCAGGACTCAGGGTGAAGTGCCTCACAGACCAGGTGGCTCCTGGCGAGCTCAGGGCCGGACTTAGGTCCCCTTCCCCACTTACCTCCACCACTTGTGCAGTGGGTCCTTCTCGTGAGACTTGCTCAGTCCTCCAAATCCCAGTGGGGTCTACTTTAACACGCCTGACAGACCGGCTTACGTCCTCTACCACGTGTGACTGGGCAAAGCCCCTCGGGCTGGTGACTTCTACCGTGGCTGACACCGGACCCGGGGAAGCGACCTGCTCCGTGCCCTGAGAGGCCCGGCTGGCATCGCCCTCCTCACCGCCGGGGCGGTACAGTTCCTGGGTGGCCCAGCGCTTGAAGCGAAAGCCGGCAGCCGGGGGCTCCTCTGCGGTCTCCCCGTCTGGGCTTCCAGGCGCCGGGCTGTGCCGCCTGGCCAAACTGTCTCGTACCACTGACTCCACGGTTTTCTCGATTTCACTGGCTTCGTCTTTGCTCAGCTCCTCCAGGTCTAACTGATCGGCATCCACGGTTCTCGAGAGGTTGACTTCGGCAACCAAGGTCACGGACCTACCCCCGGAGGTGTGGACTTTCTTTACGTCGACCGAAACGTTCTCGGGCCCGCCCTGACCCTCTCTGGTGAGAGCAGACAGCTCTTCCTTCATGCGCTCCGGAAGGCTCTCTTCTAGCTGCCCAATAACCTCCACCAGCTGGTGTCTGGGCTCCTTGAAGGATCCCTTAATGGACGTGTGGAACTCAGGTGGTATTTTAATCTCCTTCTCAATGACTGTGGGCTCAGCATGAAATTCACCACTTCTAGCTTGTTCCTTCCAGTGAGTATAACCCACCTCCTCCTCCACAGAAGGTTCTGAGATGTCCAACGGCTTCACCACCTTCTCCCCCAGCCCATCGTCCGTCTTTATTCTTCTCCGAGTCCCTGGCACGATTTCATCTTGCCAAGAGTACCTGATGGTGGACTCTTCTTCAATGTGGATCTGCCCATACACCGAGCCCTCGTCTCTGTCCTGCCCCGCAGGGTGCTCATCTGGGGTCGACACAAAATAACTCTGCTCTCCCTCTGAGTCACCCGCCTCCATTACTTCTTCGACGTGAGTTACATTCTCTTGGGGCCGCTTGGTCTTTTTATGCTGATTACCTGAGAACATGATGTCTGTTTCTCCATAACCTTCTTGCTCCTCAGCCAGCCCCTTGGAGCCCGGAGACACATCATCAACCTCCTCCACTTCGAAGGGGGTAGAAAACTCCTCCGCCTTCTCACCAGCAACATAGCTCACGGGCTCCTCAATGATCTCCACGTTGACCACCCTTGCCCTCCCCTCTCTTCCTTTCAGACCAAGGTTGATTATGTCTCCTATCATCCGCTCAGCCGATTTTCCTTTCAGGTCCACCTCCTTAACATCCTTGCTCAGAAGATAGTCCAGGCCAGCCTCGTCTGAAATATCCACCTCTTCGGTCAGTTTCGACTCCACGACTATCTCAGTCTTTGTTTTCCTGTCGCCGGGAAGCTCCTTCCTGTCCATGTAAGTGACCTTCGTGTCCGGAAAAGAATTAGCAGATGTCTCTGTATCAGGAGACTGGGTAAACTGCTTCAGGATACTGGACACGATGTTTTCGGCTATGGTTTCGGTCGTGGAGTCACCCTTCGGGGAGCTGGTGGTGTCGCCGCGGTCCAGCCTGAACCTGGCCTCCTTCTTTTCCATGCCTCTGCCTGCACCGTCACGAGCATCCCCCTGGAGGGGAGTCTGCAAACCTTTTGGGGCCACCCCTGGTGTGCTATCCTGGGAGACTTCTAGACTGATCGGTACCTCTCTTTCTCGAACACTCTTCTCCTTCGCCGACTCCTTCCCTCTCTCCTTTTCCCTCATTTGCTGGCTTTCTCTTTTTCTTGCTTCTTTATCTAACTTTGTCAGCTCTTCCCACCTTAGATTCCTCTCCTCTGAAGCCTTCTCTTTGGAATCAAACACCTTCTCTTCCCACTTTGTTTGGATGGCACCTGGCCTGTTTCTCTCCTGCTCTCTCGTGACATTAGCCCCCGTCTTCTTTTCCACAAGGACGGTTCTCTCACTTGACCACGTGCTTTTGGAAGCACCTGTCAACACATTGTCCTGATAGGGCTTTTGGGCAAGGGTGGGCTCTTTGGCTACATTAGCAGAGGCGGCCTTTGTACCCGCGGTTCTCGGTCTTTCGGGGAATGTTTTCGCTGGAGCCTCAGTATCCCTTAAAAGACCGGGCACTGGAGAGAAAGTTCTGACGCTGGCTTGGCTGTTGGCAGGTTTTTCCTGAGAGTCAGCAGTTTTGCCGTCAGTTTTCTCCCACCGGGTAGTGGTTAGGGAAGAATATCCCGAGCCTAGGAAGCCACTGCCCGCAGCACCTGGGACGGCGGGCCGAGCTCCAGGCTTTGCCGACAGGTGAGAGCGCTGCGCCAGGCTGTGGCTGAAGCTGGCCAGAGGTGCTTTCCGCCTGGGAAACAGATTTCGTTCATTTTCCCTCTGCAGCACCGTGCTGGCATACTGATAGGATGTTTTTCTGAACTCTGCAGAAAACGACAGTCATCATTACCTCTCTCATCTTAAAGGCATCACTACAGGTCAAATCCCATCCCATCATCATAAATACAAACTATTATGGCAGAAAGGAATGAGCTATTTTCCACCCCCAAATCACTGATTTTGGTAGTTTAAAAAAAACCCGTTACAATAAAATGTAGCGCTATGCATGCCATAGCACAACACTTTGCTCTCGTTGCTGATCTTCAAATATCATCCACCTTCACAAACATCAGCAAACGTGAGCTCACGCAGCTCGGCACGTGCATTCGAGAAGCTGGGTGCTAGTCTCTGTGGATTAAATTTCACAGTACCGTGATAGTTTGGAAACATGCATTGCTGCTTTGTTGACAGCCTGAGTTTATTTTACTTATTTCCGTGGAGAAGAGAGCTTCATTATTACAAAGTACGAGATCACTCCACGCTAACTGGCAGTCTCTCTCCCCCATTTAATATGCTCTGATTTGTCACTGGTTTCCATGTTGGGCCAACAAGTATTGACGAGGTTAACTTTTTCTAAAGCTCCCTGGCTTCTTCTATTTTTATACTTCTATTTTTTTTCTTACAAACTGTCCATTTGAAAGGGAGCCAGAGCAGGAAGCTGACCAGTCACCAACACTACAGTCTGTTTTAATGTCCTGATCCTGGGCTCCTTGCTTTGCTCCGGATGGTCCACAGAGGGTGCTTACCCTCGGGGATGTCCAAACTCCAGGTGGGTACCTGCTCTCAGGCATAGCAGCTGGTGGGTTAGAATGTGGTCAAGAGCACCGTCCACCCTGAGAGCGCCCCCTTGTGCCCACCACACCCCATCCGGCTGAGCCTAGCAAAGCCCACTCTCCACCCTTGATCTCCCTGTCACATCAGCCAAAGCCAAGGGCCTCTTTAGGACAGAGCTCAGGGTACAAGAGAAAGACCAGGCCAGGACATTTTCTCCAAGATTCCTCCTTTCAGGTCAATATACTGATCTTAAACAGAGAAGCCCCAGGGGCGCCTGGGTGGCTCAGTCGGTTAAGCGGCCGACTTCGGCTCAGGTCACAATCTCGCGGTCCGTGAGTTCGAGCCCCGCGTCGGGCTCTGTGCTGACAGCTCAGAGCCTGGAGCCTGTTTCGGATTCTGTGTCTCCCTCTCTCTCTGCCCCTCCCCTGTTCATGCTCTGTCTCTCTGTCTCAAGGATAAATAAACGTTAAAAAAAATAAATAAATAAAAAATAAAAAAAAAAAACAGAGAAGCCCCAGAAGATGAATCCCTGGGAAACTGCAAGAACCATCTGATCTTTAATTAAGGTTCACCAAGAAATATGGAAGATGACAGACTGGTTTTAGGCTGTCAACCGAGTGTGGGCAAGTGGCCAGAATTATTCTATACAATATTACAAAAGAAACATAAGTGTATTCATAAGTATTGATAAATTCACTATCTAAGAACACATCCGTACATTTATTCAGTGAACAGTTAACTGCGTGTATATCACACAGGACACACAACTATCTGGAAACTCAAAGCCTATTAAAAGAGTTCACAACTGGTCCTCTTTATTCTAATGCTACTTTCTTTTAGCCTAATCCATAACTGCTAAAATAGATTTAGTTTGCAAATACTGTCTCTGTATCCTTTAACAAGCCAGATGAAACAATCAGTGAATGAAACAAGTTAACAGAGGCCCAGGGTAACCCTCCTGCTGAGTTCTCCCTAGGCTCCAAGAACTCAGCTAGTCAAAGATTAGCAAGCCCTGGCCCTCAACTGGTGGTTCTTCTCAAAGTGTGGCCCCAGCCCTTTTCTCCTCTCTCCCTTCTAAGTGATGTGATGGACTTTCAGACTTAAATAGCCTCAAGTAAAAAATCTAAGTGACTGAAGTAAACCTTGAAATCTGGTGAATAACATCTTTGCTTTTTTTCAACCTTACTCTCAAAATCAGTAAGTAAACTTACTGGATATTGTCTAAGACCCAATTCCTACCAGTCACAGACACCTGAAACCAAAATTATTGTTCTGAATCAGTGACCTTTCAAATCTGTGAATTGCCTGCTGTTTTTGAAAAATAAAGATGGAAACTATTGTTTTTTTTTTAATATTCCATCTATCCAGACTGGCAGTTAACTAAATATTCTCCTGACAGATGTACCAAATATATGCATTCCCAATTTGCCATGATTTTGAATATGGTAATACTCATGCAGACCGAAACTCTGCTGAATAAGGTATATACTAACATACTATAAGTAATTTAATCTGCCTTGCTTAGCCAGAAAGCCCTTTAAGATTCTATATGGCTTTTAAGCTTTTCTTTTTTCCTTTTTAAAGTTATCCTACAGGTTTCTTAGGGCCTTTCTAGTGAACACTAACCTGTTCATTGGTTCCGTAACTACAGGAAATAGGACCTTTATTCTGTAGCTTTTGGCCTCAATCAAGACAGACCTTAGGGCACCCAGTGACACCTGCTACCCATGTCAATCTGAGCTGCCCGGGCCAATGCAGCTCAGTAATACAAATGGTATAACCGTTCCCACCTCTGCCCCCATGGGCTAGCGAGTTCCAGAGAGCAGACTACTTGCCGTACAAAGTAATACCTCCTGACACTTGTGTTAAAACTGTAAGATCTACCCTATGACTCAGCAGTAGCACTGCTAGGAATTTCCCCAAGGGATACAGGAGTGCTGATGCATAGGGGCACTTGTACCCCAGTGTTTATAGCAGCACTTTCAACAATAGCCAAATTATGGAAAGAGCCTAAATGTCCATCAACTGATGAATGGATAAAGAAATTGCGGTTTATATACACAATGGAATACTACGTGGCAATGAGAAAGAATGAAGTATGGCTTTTTGTAGTAACATGGATGGAACTGGAAAGTGTTATGCTAAGTGAAATAAGACAGGCAAAGAAAGACAGATATCCTATGTTTTCACTCTTATGTGGATCCTAAGAAACTTAACAGAAGACCGGGGGGAGGGGAAGGGGGAAAAAAAAGTTACAGAGAGGGAAGGAGGCAAACCATAAGAGACTCTTAAATACTGAGAACAAACTGAGGGTTGATGGGGGGGGGGAGGGGGGGGGGGGGAGGGGTGGTGACGCGTATTGAGGAGGGCACGTGTTGGGATGAGCACTGGGTGTTGTATGGAAATCAATTTGATAATAAATTTCATATTGAAAAAAAATCAAAAAATAAAAGGGAAAAAATAAATAAAAAATAAAAAAAGATATATATCCAGAAGTGGCGGGGGGGGGGGGGGGGAAACAACCTGTAAGTCTTTGGTCCGTAAAGGGTGTTCCTTCTGAAGGGTATGACAAACAAGTCCACGTCCACTGTCTCCTCGCCCTTCACCCCTCCCACCTCTCCATCAGCACCCCCCTCCTCCCCACTCACCACACTGGGTAGGAAACACCCCCAAAGTATTGGCTAGATGAATAAATAAGCTTACTAAACACTGTCCCATGCATTCACACTTACATTGCTATTTAAACCACAGCCTATCAAATAAAATCTGGCTGGTACTTAAGAGAGGCATGAATGACACTTATCTGAAAAAAAAAAAAAATCATACCTAATCCCAAATTCTTCCTGACAAATGATGCCTTACTATTTAACCATGGAATCAATCTGTTCATATAGAAAACACCCTAAAATTAAATATTTAGCTTTTCTTATATTTACCTTGTGGCACGTTTTCGATGCGCTCAGTCAAGATCAGTATCTCTGGATTACTTTCTCCTTCTAGTAAGGCTCTGTAAAAATTAAAAAAAAATTCATCAGGAAGTAAAAGAGTGAGAAGTGCTGCTGTAAGCCATAGTATGTAGTATCTGGTCCATGACCACAGTGTCCCAGTGTCACAGGACTTGTGTCTGAAGATACTGCACCACAGGGATCGAAGCCCACCTCAGTGGGCCTGGCTGGATAGAGCAATGAACATAATGTGGGGTGAGGGCTACAGACATTCTAGAAAGCCCTTCCAAGCCCAGGACAAGGAAAAGGAGGAGAAGAGAGATGTGGGCCTAGGAGTGGGGATCAGGGGCCTGGCTTGTCTGGGAAGCGGGGACAGGCCCATGCACAGCAGATCTCCCCAGGGCTAAAGGGCCCCAGAATAATCATAACTCCCACAGGGGTCTTTCTGGAGTCACACGTTGGGGGTCGACTAAGAGCAGAGCAAGGACTGACACTGGTTTGTAAATAAGGCAGCCAGAATGCATTTATGGTTTTTACACTGGGTGTCCTGGGGACATCCTGGAGAGAAAAGGGAAAACAAGAGATGGGAAGCGGGCAGGTAGAGGAGGAAAAGGACAGGCTGCAGACCACCTCTCCACCGTGTCATCCAGAGAAGCATCCTGGTCTCTCCTTTAATGAAACAACAAAAGGCACTTGATTGGGTGATTCCTTTGGCCACATCCAGAAGTCTAAAACTGCAGTGTCTTCAGTAAGCTGTAACTCAGAGCCCTGGGGGAGAACGGGGTGTCAGGCTCTGGGCCCGACACACCCGGCATGCTGGGACAGGTCAGCACCGGGACAACAGTCACTCAGAGAGACCCCGAGGACGCTGGCCGCTGCGGCCACAACAGTTGTCTTGGTTGCTAGGGCAATGTGTGAAGTCACTAATGTCAGTTCCAAGAAACACACTGTATATGGCAAAGGGCAACCAGAAGCTGGTCCCACTTGGAAATACTGATATTACCACTGAGAGCTGGGCACAAAAACAGAGGAGAGATGCCAGATCCGAACAGGGACTCAGTGGTTCAGGCAAACCAGCGCCAAGTTCTATTTCCACTGATTCAAATGTGGTGATCCCCGTAAGTGCGAGAACCCCGTGGGCAGGTGGGGGATGGCCAAGGAAGAGCCCCCCTCCCCCTTCAGAGGAAAAAAGCAAAGACAAGGGCGAATGGGATCCCACTCAAGGTGTACGCGGCAGGGGAGGGGGTCTGCCACCGAAGCAGGGACTGAGGTACACACTCAGGAAGATGAGGGGCCCAGTCCAGAGCCCCAGCCCGTCCACTCGGGGCAGAAGCCAGGAAAAGGGACACCAACCCGTTAATCCCACATCCTCATGACCAAGCGTTTTAGGTTCCAGGAGGAGTCCGGGTCAGCAGAGAACTCAGTGACAAGGCAGGGCAGGGGGCTGGGTGTGTTCGGGATAAAGAAAATCCCCTGGGGGATAGAAATAGCTTCCCCCATCCCTCAAAGAGAATGCTTTTGTTCCTCTCTCAGGAAATCCAAGCGGTCACCAAACTCTGACTGAGTTCAGGACCCTGAGAGGGAGGCTATGGTTACCGAGGAGCAGGCACCAGTCACCTGAGGGGGTCTGTGTGGTCACGTGCTGGTCACCGGCCCTGGCTAAGTCTGGGCACTGAGCGTGGCTCTGACCCTCATGAAGCCCTCCTAGCACCCCCCATCCCGCCCCACACAGGGCCAACAATAAGCATCCGGCTCAGAGGTAAGAGCACTGGAGTGCGGGCAGAGTGTCTTGTCCAAAGGCACACAGCTCACCAGTGGGGAGGGTCGATGTAGCCCAGGCGCCCATCATCCCTGCAAGCTGCTTAGACCTTCTTGCCACGCCTAAGACATCAGTATTTCACACACATTTTCAAAAGAACAAATCCTGCAGACAGACCCTCCAGAACGTATCAATGAAAGCATATTCAACATCTTCTGGTGACTTCCATCAAAACGCCCCTCCAGGGCTCTCCCACAATGAAGCTTCTTCTGGGGAAGAACTCAGTCGTCCTCTCAATGGCTGGCTCCCGGAAGGCAAAGCGATGTGTCACCTTCTCCGCCTGAGTGTCCAGCGCAGAGTCTTACAGGCACAGTTAAGGGACTGTCATTTAATTCACACCTTAATTAACATACACCTCTCCTGACACACACAGAGTCCTGCCCTGTGCCAACGCAGCTCACAGGACTCAAAGGACAGAGGCACAAACAAACTCTGCCAAGGAGACGCCAGAAATTTCCTCAAAAGCTCTAAAAAGAACATTTTTAGGGAACAGACTCCTACAACTTTAAGAAAAGGGTAGAGCTTTCTCTGGTTATTTCGAGAGCATTGGAGGAAAACGGCCGCCAAGCCGTGGTGACTGTGAGAAATGCCAACCCCCTGAATCACGAGCTATTAGTGAACATTTTATACAGCCCCGCAGGCTGGCAGCCTGTTAGAGCAGGAAAATAAGCAAACATGTGCAGGAAAACCAAGTCCCTGGCCTCATTAAGGAGTCCGAGACAAATCCATAGTGCGTAAGTGAGCTATAATGTGGCCTCTGGCCAGGCTCCAGGCCCTAATAGACCCCACTGGTCATCAGAGCCAGGCCCAGGGTGGGGGCTCTCTGGCCGGGATAGATTATCCTAATGCAATTACAGGGCACGTCCGCTATGATTCCTCACTGGGGGCACAAGGCACGCCTCTGTCCACAATAAGTGCGGACAAGAGTGAGGGAAGAGGGACAGCTGGAAGATGTTTCCAGAAGTGATGCCAGTGGAGCCTAGTGGGATGGTTCACAAAGTGCTTCCTGGCTAAGTGCGGGGGGGGGGGGGGGGGGCGGGGAGGGGAGGCAAAGGGGACAGAGCCGGGGAAGGAGCCTCAGAACTGCCTCCCTGGCCTCTAAGATCCAGAGAGGGTAGGGGGCTGCCTGCCACGCTGACTGGACTCAGGGCTGGGTGCAGGAGAGGGAGGCGGAGACAGAGGACAACATGACCATCCGCACTGGCAAGGCTCTGCCCCACACTACAGGTGTTTTGTGGAAGGTCACACTAGGGCCATGCTGCTTCTGGTCATTCCCTCTGTGCTCAGTGCTAAATCACGTATCAAAGGTCCATCCATCTGTTCTCGAGACTAGAAAAAAAAAAAATCAAATGATCGACAGAGGGGCCAAGATTACTAATAAAACAGAGAAAGGAAGGAAGCATAGGGAGTGGTTGATGGAGAAACTTCCAGAGTCGGGCTGTGTGGATTCAAATCCTGGGCCTGCCACTTCCTCATTCTGTGACCTTGGGCAAGCTACTCAAACCCTCTGTGACTCACTTTCCCCATTTCAGAAACAGGCAGCATTCACCAGTGTGTGGTGCCGGTAAACTGGAAAATTCTCACAACAACGGCGGTCACAGAACAGGTGCTCAGTAAATGTTCACAATCGTCGTCATCTTCTACTGACCTGAGAAGACAGCTAATTTTCAGTTAACTGAAGCAGCCCAAGAGGGGAAGAGTTTCTGGATAACCTACGATCCTGGTTAATGAAGGGTAACCCGTTTCTTCAGTGACGTGGGGAAGGCTAGCAACCAAACATAAGGGTCCATCCTTTCTGTCTCCTCTCCCCGAAACTACAAGACATCATGAACTTCAAAGATCTCACCTAATAACTGGCTAAGTCTCAGCCACATGGTTGAGTTTTATGACACGTGGTTATAAGTTTTCAAAAGAGTAGGATTTAATTTAGAAAAACTAAATGTATTCCTCCAAGAGCTTGAGAAATTCCAAAGGACTGTTTTTCCTTTGAACTGGAGCACGCAAAGGGATAGGTAATCCTAAAAAAATAATACAGCAACCAAAAATATCATTACGACGATGAACTTGCCAATGGCAGGAATTATCTGTATTGCTTTATTAGCGGTCCAAACCCAGAGACTGAATATTTATTTCCCCCATTTGAAACACGCTGTCTCTGCTGCCATTACAAAGAGGAAACAGGAAGCTCGCACGTCCCCGCTGTGCAGACATACAAAGAACATGTTTTGACTTTGACGTTGTTGTTTCCAACCTAACCTTTTTTAAAAAGGACTTTGCCTGACAGATCGCAGGCAGCAAATCTTTGCATTACATGTTCATATGTAAAGCAAGACTCCCTTCAGTATTTTTCTTTTGAAAAATCGTCTGGCCCTGCTTTCCATTTCTCCAAGCGACATTTAGAACAAGTGTTATACATTTCACCCCCAAAACCTAAAACACAAAGCATCGTTTTATATTTTGAGGGAGAAAGCATCACCTGACCCCGCAGATTAGAAAGCCAGGACGGGACTCTTACGTACACGATTTTCATAGCCTGCAGTTTTGTGGTTTCTGGACTCCGTTTATTCCTGGGTGTTTTTGCATTTTTTTTTTGTTTCACCCCTAAGTGTTTTTTTTTTTTTTCATTCTATTTTCTAATCGCTTATTCCTGATGACTGGGTTCTGTTCTCTTTTTGTGTGTCGGGGGGAGGGGGGCAGGGCAAGGAGACTATTTTCTAGCTGCATTTATGCAAGCTCTCAATCTGAAGTTTTGGGACCAGGTCTTCATGTCAGCAGTGCGGGGGGGTGTGGGGTGCCGTGGGCTCTGGACAGCATCACTGGCCCCTGGTTTTCACGGAGCCTGAACAAGCAGCTGCTTCACAGACAAGGCTCGCTGCCAAGGTCTCGTCTGCAAGAGCACGTAATGAGCGGCGCCCTTCTCCCACGCTCCTGGGCTCCCCCCAGCCAGGCTCCGGCGCCTTGGTCAGCCTACGCAGAGGCTCCCTCGGCCACCCATGTCAGGTCCTCTCTACCTGAATCGCCAGTGACCAGAGACCTCCTGAGGCCTCCCAGCACCCACATCACCACACATCCCCCCACCCCCCGCAACCTCGGCACGCAGCCGTCCTGCCCTTTAGCTGCCAGCGGCCACCTCCCTGCCCCCTGCTTGTGCAGATTCCACCTCAGTGGCCTCCAGTCGGGGCCCCTCCATCTGCCCTCTTCCCAGGCCTCTGCTCACTCACCTTGCATTCTCCTTCCTCCACCTGTTTTCTGATCAGACTCTTCCACCTGGAGCTCCTTCGGAGTCCTTCCTGTCAGCCCACTTCCTACTGCCGACTTTCCCAGCCCTTCAAGGCCAGCTCAAATCTCACATCTCTTGAAAATCTCTCCTGCCAACCTCGGCTGGCAGCTCTCTGTCCCTCCTCTGAACCATCTTTATCTGACCCTGTTAGCTGGCAGTAAACGGTCTACAGTGTTTTCTTGGCACGCGTGCTCTTTTATCACCTTGTTTGGCTTTTCACCTAAGGGGACTGGTCCCTCCCCACATGCCACCCCCCACTTCCTGCCTCCCCTCTCTCCTTACATGTCTGATCGAATCTCCACCATCCTTCAAGATCCAGATCAGTCTCACCTCCCTCCTGAAGCCCTCCCTGATTCTCAGAACTCCCTTCTGATCTCCAGATGCCTCGCAGTTGTGCGTCTTGTAGGGCGTTTCTTGTTTCCTACACAGTGCAGGAGGCGGCCTACATCCACGCAGCCTCATCCACCGCACGTGACCCTCAGCACCAAGCCACTGGCTATATGTCTGTGGCCCGTCTGAGCAGGCACAGCGCCCTGCCTGCCAGCATCTCTGGAGCAGCCAGAAGGCAGACCCCACCCACAAAACATGGCCTCACAGGGGTGGCTCTTGCCCATCCATCACACACACAGCCCTCCATGCCAGGCCCCCAAAACCAAGCTGCCCAAATTCCCAGCACTGCCACAGATGCCATGCTAGCTCCGTCCTCAGATCCTCGCCCAGGCTGGCCCTTCTGCCCGGAAGCCCTTCCCACACGATCTTCCTGGAACCCCGTGGCTGCGTGCCTCATCCATGATGCCCCCATAGCACCCGGCAACCAGTAAGCCTGCCCTTCATTTGCCTCATCTCTAGGCTACTGTGAGACAGGCTTAATGCTTTCAGGATGTCCCCAGGCTGCTCTGCAAGCAGTGATGTGCACACGAATCACCTGGGATCTCGTCATGACGCCGACCTGGACCAGGAGGTCTGGAATGGGCCGGAGATTCTGCATTTCCCACAGGCTTGAGATGATGCCAACCCTGTTGGTCTGCACCCATGCTTCTCTACCCCAGCTGCACCTGACGGTCCTCCTCGGAGCTGTAAAACCACCAGACCTGGGCCCATCCTGGGCCAGGTTAACTGGAATATCTAGGACTGGGCCCAGGGGCCGAAGCTTCATCAGGGTCTCCAGATGACCCCCAAGTACAGATGGAGCTAAGAACCACACCCTGTCCCGTTTGAGCATCTCTCCTCCAGCCGCTCAGCTGCCAGTGTAACAAACACACTCACAATCACGGATCTGGCAGACAAGCACCTCCAGCCCCAGACAACTTCACTGGTGACAGGTAGAGGAGAGTGAGCACGGGTCCCCGTGCCAGCCCACCTTCTCCGGTGCTTGCCCTGGTCTTAGCATCGGCCAGCCCCACAGGAGGAGAGGGCTCATTCTCACACTCACCCACCAGGTGAGACACCACTACCTTCCCTGGCCACCAACTAGCCCACTAGGCTTGCTGAAATCCTCCAGCCTTAGACTCCTGGGTTTGCTTTGTTCTAATTTTATTACCTTATTAAATCTGTATCTTTGTTTATAAACTCTAAGTCTACATTTAATTATAAATTACGCAATTTTGTTATTAGTATTTCTTTTTCGCAGTGAAGGGCCAGATATCTGGGTTCAGAAGTGTTGGTGACACTTGAGAGCCGGCCTCCGCACAGCTGACAAATTCCAGCTGTACTGGGATGTGCTGCTGACTTTAAGGAGCCACAACCCCTTCTCTTCCATATGAGATGCTTAGTCAGAATGGTGGCTATCAACTCTGGGCACTGCACAGAACACCTGGGGCAAATGTATATGATCTCAGTCGTGAGAGGAAAGCAATGCCAGCCACACTGTCAGCCACCCTCGGCCCCTCCAGACAGGGCTGGTAAGAAGTCACACTGCAGGGGGCCCTAGGCCCTGGTCCCCAAGAGGCTGACAGTCTCTGCTGCACTCAGTGGGGCAGGGTGTGGAAGGAGGGTCAACTTCCTCAAAGACAGTGGGTCAAGACTTACAAAGATCAAACAGGCACTTGTGAAAGGGTCAGAAGAACAAAAGGGCACTAACGCAAATGTGAAGTCTGATACCCGGCCTAGAATTTGGGCAGCGAGGTAAAATCCTACAAGAGTCACATATGACAAGGGTTTTTCTGCAGGACACCCAACAGCTATAATAATGCTAGAATTTTGGCTCATACAAAGAAAGGGATTATATTCAACTGCCTGTATGTCTTTTAGATCTGTGGGCGCCTCCCAGACTAAATCCTGAGCCCTGGGAAGCAGGGAGGCCTGCAAGCAGTTCTCACCAGTGGTGTATCTGCAACCAGGCAAGGCCAGGCCCAGGCTCATCATTTTCCCCGTGCAAACTTGGACTTCAAAGAGACACACAGTGAAATCAACCACCTGCTTTCCGTATGTCCTGTTGCCACCTAAATTCCTACGGGGTAGCCAAGTCAACCCTTAAATGGGTTAGAGAAATGCCAGCAACAGACAGAAACAGTACACTGGGCCCCTGCCGACCGTCACACTGCTGGGGCAACCCACATCTGCTCCAGGTCAGTGCAAGTTCAGGGTACCTCCTCGCTATCTCAATCCGTGGGACTCAAGGGAGGGTGACCCCTTGTTCCAAGCCCCGGAGCACTTTGTCCCCCTGACCAGGGACAAACACGTGGCCCAAGACAGCCAGAGAGCTGGGCCCAGGAGTTCTGGTGGGATGGATGTGAAAGAGCCCCTTCCTCCGACCTCCAGGTCAAAGCCTGGCACTGCCTGGGGCCCATCCTGCCGCAGCGTGGGCAGAGCCAAGAAGGAAGAGACCAGAGCAAGTGGCAGGGACAGTCACCATCAAACCTCACCAGGGCACTCGGACCTACTGTGCCTGAAACTAGGCACTTCTTCAGTTAAGCGAGTAATAAACACTGCTCTTGGCTTGAGCCAGTCTGAGAAGGCCTTCTGTCACTTGTAAGTGAAGAAAATCCTGATTAATGCTTCCTTCCCCCTGAATAAAGCCCGTTTTGAAGTTTTCCTTATTAGTAAACCCAGATTCTCTCACACAGCATTTGTTTGAACACCCTACCAATTTAATTTTGCAATCGTTCATCCCAGGGGGTCTCCAAGGACAATGTGGGAGATGGAGTTTGAGAAGGGACAGGCTGGCAGTCGCCTCCTCCACCCTCTGTCCGCATCTGGACTACCACGGCCTCTGCAGCGCTCAGCCACAGCACGGCTTTCAGAGGGAGGGGCGCAGCAAAGCCCCCACTGGCTTGCCCCCCCTTCCATTCAGCTGCTGGGCCCTAGGCGGACCTCACCCCCTAGTGGCTGCCTTGGGCCCAGGCCAGGGGCTGCCCCGCTGCCTGCTCCCTCTTCACTGATGGTACCAAGGGCCTCGATGAGAGGGTGGCTGAGGCGAGTCCTTCCAGACAATACAGACAGTGAGGCTGGCCCGAGGCTGCATTAGGCTACTAATGTATATCAAAGCTACCCAGGCCATTTGGATATTCTGAGAGCAAAATCATGATCAGAAGACTGTGGACTGTGCAGCCCACAGGTAGCGCTGAACTAGGCCTGCCTCTGCCCTGGCTCTGTCTCTAATCAAGGGAGTGGACCCTGGTCCCCTCCTTTTCCTCTCCAGGTTGAACTCTCCCAATCTGTTAGCAGTGATGTTGTCAGAAGATGGCACTTATGACCGTGTCTTCTACTCACTTGCCAAGGCAGATTTTCCAGAGCTCGTTCACACCCGCAATCAATTTATGCTCCGACATATCCTGGAAGTGAAGCGGTGGAGGTGGGGGGGTGGCTCCCAGACCCCTCTCTCCCGCACCTGGGAAAGAGGTGAGGAATATCTACCCACCCAGAGAGGGAGACTGTGGAACAGTGAACAGCCACAAAGGGCTTGCTCGATAATGTTGGTTGCCATTATCATCCGCACAAGCGGGGATCCAGGGTCTCCTAAAGTGCTTCCACTGTAAGTGTCTGAGATCTGGGCCCCTCTGTACCCAGTCCTCATTGAGCATGAAAGCTGCAGGAAATATGGGGCACCACCCCAACCAAAGACTGCTTACCATGGGGAACGGGAGGGGAAAGGAACGCCAAGGGAAGCATTGCTCTGCTGGCCCACAGGCAGTTCCAGGGGCCCCAGGCTATGTTCTCTGCCCACCCAGCATCCAGCCCCTTTGAGGGCTTTGACACCTTTTAATCTGGGTTGCTCACCCCCCGATTCAAGTCAACATCTCCATAAACAAAGCCAAGTGCCTAAAGTAGCATGCTCATCTGCTGGCAGAAATGCAGTTCCTCAAGGCCAAAGCTGTGGGGAGCAGAATCAGAGCCCTGAGATTTGAACAGTGCAACAGGCACGTGGACTTGGGAGTTTCTGGGTCTGAGTCCTGACCCCCTACATTCTAGCTCCATAAGTTCCCTGAGTGAAGTATGTCCCTCTGTAAATGCAGGAGCTAATTCCTAGGATCTAAGGAACTGACACATGTAAAACTCTTCCCTGGGGCCCAGGACACGCAGACGCCGGGCAAGGGTATGAATTCTGCCATTCCCATCACTGCGGTGGGGGGGGGGGGGGGGCGGAATTGGCTTGGTGATCTAAGTGAGGCCCCGCTCTTCCTCCTCTCTAGCCCTGGACTCCAGGGCTGGCCACGCCAGGGTTTGCCCTCTGATTATCACAGAGCCTCATGGACTCTGGAGGCTACGGGGGATCTCTAGCTTCACCAAGGCAACCTCTTTGCACAACATCCTTACCGATATGTTGCCACCTCCCGGCTGAGGCCAGTCTTCACCTGCACAAGCTCCTGATAGTCCCGCAACCTGTCCGCCATGGCCAAGGTGAGGGCCGCCTTCTCATCCTCCAGGCAGGTAATCACTCTCTAAAGAGAACAAAGGGCTTTTAGATCACAGGACTAGAGCTTTGCTTGGTCAAACTGAAGGTACCAACAGTTCAAGACACACACACACACACACACACACTTCTAGGCTTCGTAAAGATGCAGTCATTGTCAGGGCATTTTTATATTTTGACTTTTAAATACAGTATTTCTTCCACATTAAAGTTTTTTAAAATTTTTTTTAATGTTTATTTTTGAGAGAGAGAGGGAGAGTATGCGCAAGTGAGCAGGGGAAGGGCAAAGAGAGGGGGAGACGCAGAATCTGAAGAGGCTCCAGGTTCTGAGCTGTCAGCACAGAGCCCGACGCAGGACTCGAACTCACGAGGTGTGAGATCATGACCTGAGCTGAAGTCAGATGCTTCACCGACTGAGCCGCCCAGGCATCCCCACATGAAAGTTGTTTTGTATTGCACATGGACGATTTTGATAGGACACTGGCTCCTCTGCTCCTACTTTCTAATAATAATGAATGCTTAGGAGTCTCTTAAAGAATCTCTGCTTAGGAAACTCAGCACATCAAACCAGTCTACGAAGATGCTATTGAAAGTAAGCCCAGACCAGAGAGCAGGGGGTTTACAACATCAAAAACAGAAGTCACTCAGATGTGAAACAGAATTTTCTCCGTACTCATGATTTCCCCAACAATAAGCAGGTACACTGACAGAGCTCTGTGTTTCACCTAGAAAAGCTACTTTACAATCATCTGGGGAGAAAGCTACATTGATGAGACAGAAATATCTTCTAGGCATAAATGTCAATTCAGAACGGGATATAAATCTTCTGACTGTACTTGTAGCACAGAGTCATAAGCACTCTCTCTGCACATGCTCACATCATCCTCGCAGCCCTTATGCTGGTTCCACTCACACCTGGTGATTACATCTATCCTTCTCTCCCCCTGGCTGGGAGACACTGATGGGCTTGGTCTGCCATGTTGGGCATCCCCCTCCTCTAGAAAAATGCCCACTCCCTCTACATCGCACAGTACACAACTGGTGAGTTGGACTGGAAATGATCAAGATAATAGTACCTCCTCAAGATGTGGTTTTAGTTGTTTTTTTTTTTTAATGCTTATTTTTGAGAGACAGAGCACAAGAAGGGAGGGGCAGAGAGAAAGAGGGAGACACAGAATCCAAAGCAGGCTCCAGGCTCTGAGCTGTCAGCACAGAACCCGATGCGGGGCTTGAACTCACAAACCGTGAGATCATGACCTGAGCTGAAGTCAGATGCTTAACCAACTGAGCTCCCCCCCCGCACCGGGCACCCCAAGTTGTGCTATTTTAAATCGACAATACCTTTTAGTTAATAAATACAATGGCTCCATCAGTGCCATTTTATAGCTTTGCATTACTCTGAATTGTAGTTTTTGCATAATATTTTATAGTTGTTCTGAGGAATAATTAACTGAGCACATATTTAAACACTGGAATGAGTCCATATACTTTAACTTCTGGTTTGTAATGGAAAACAGCATTATTTCTGAATACAGCTCACTAAACTGGCTACATTTTTAGATATTTATCTTTGTGGAATTCAAAAACTGTAACACCAGAAGGAGAGGGGATCTATTTCCATTCCCCATGTAATCCCTCCAGCAAAGGCACCTGGTGATATGCTAAAGGTCCACAATTAATATGTAAATAAAACCAAAGAATGAACTAAGATCTCACACTGGATCTACCATTTTAAACAATGCACAATCTTCAGGAAAATAATTCTGCCTCCCAAAGAGTTCTAGCTCAGCGAATGATTGTTAGATTCTCCTGGTATATAAGGGGTGATTAAAAACAAAAAAACAATTTAGCTTTTAAAGCAAAGAAGTAAATTTAAGAACTAGCAAGTATCCCAGAGTAGATCTCTGTGAATCTCCTGGAAAACTGGCATGTAAGTAGATAAAGACCTTCACCTAAGCAGACCATTGGCCAGTCTGGATTTAAGTGACAAGGTTGCCAGAATTTAGCCAGGATATTCCTTCATCTAGAGTTAAGTCTTGGTGTTAAAATCCTCTGTTCTCCCATGTTAGAGGGAGTATAATCCCAGGTATAAGTTAGAGTTAAAATATGCTATAAACATACAGCCATTACTCCTTCCTACTACATGAAATTCAACCTAAATCTCAAAATTTGAGAATCTGTAGTAATGTATTCTTTATAGAGAACTTCAATTATTGTGAACTTGCTTAGAAAAAAAATATCACGTGCACTCGATTCTCCAACCACAAACATCCTGAGGAGGTCAGGACCCCCCAGCCAGGCCAAAGAGGTATGCCCAAAGATTCTCTCTCTCTCCCCAGAGGGCACTCTAGAATGGTTCTGCACCCCCACAAAATACGAGGAAGAAAATCAAACTGGGTGTAAGTTAAAAAATATAGTTCCCACTGTATTTCCATGTGATTCAACCCTTCCTAAACTGTCAAAGGAAAATTACTTGACTTTTGGAAGCAGGAACGTTAAGACTTATTATTGGCTCCTAACAGTCTCCACAGAAATTGTAACCGATCCTACTGGTTGAAGAAAGCTTCAGACCTGGTTTCTACCTTGCCAGAGGTTTTCAAACCGTGGGCCAGGCCAGGCCAGGCCAGACGCACTGGAGTATGAGATACATACAGCACGCTGATCCTAAGTAACCAAGCGAAAGCATATCCGCCTAATGTTATAAAAGCTGGGGAGAGAGGTCACCTTTTTAGTTACTATTTAGGGAACTTTTGGATGGCATCACAACAGATGATGAAATGTAGCTCTGCATCAGGGAAAGCGTGCTGCTGACAGTGTCCAGAGAAATCGTTCTCTTACCCACAGCAAAGCCGCTCTTTGCTGAGCAAGTCACACAAACAAAATAGGAAGAGCTTGCAAATGTCACAGTCACTCAGGATCTTGAGTGTTAGAGCTGGAGGGATTTAAATACCACGATAACCTGTTTTAGGCCCCAAACCTGCATGTATTCATAATAACAAGCGTTAATTGAATCCTAAGTGTTTATAGCTCTAGTCCAGACAATACCCTCAACTCCAGGCGCATAATTTTATGCTACAATACCAGGTGGGTATCTAAGAGGCATCCAGAGTGAACTCTGATCTCCCACCCAGATCCGCCAAATCACCTGCCCCAACCCCCTCTAGCAAAGAGGGCTCCCTTTTTCCAGTTACTCAGTCCACGAGCACTGGCATCAACTGGGATTTCTGTCCCTCTCTTCCACTGTCATCCAATCCATCCGCAAACCCTGTCTGCTTCAACTCTGGAGGGCAGCTGCCTCTCAGCACCCCACCCCTGCCTCTGGTCCAAGCACCCAGCGCCTCCGGCCTTATTATTGCAGTCTCCTAAAAAGTTTGCTCTGCTCCCACTCTTGCCCCACACGGTCTACGTTCTATACAGCAGCCAGAGCAGTTCCACTCAGACACAGTCAGACCACCACTCCCCTCTGCTCAGAGCCATCCAGTGGCTTCTCATGCAGCTCAGGGCAAAAGCCCAAGTCCTAACAGGCCATGCTCCCCTTGCTTCCTCTGCCCCAGCCAGGCCTGCCTCCTGAACACTGAGCAGCTTCCACCTCAAGACCTGTGAAGTCAAGGGACTTTCTCTGTTTTGTTCACTGCTATATCCCTGGTACTTAAGAACCAAGCTTGCTTGGCACATTATGTGCTCAATAGCCTTCGGATGAATGAGTGAATTGGATTTTATGATCCCTTTTTTACAAATGGGGAAACAGAGACACAGTTAGTGGTAGAGCCAGAATTCAGGCCCAGGCAGGGTGGCTAACCCATTCCTATTCTAATCAAAAGAAAGGTCTCATTCAGTCACGTTTTGGGGACTTGGAAGCCTTTTATAGTTAGCCCCAAAGGCGAAGAGCTCAGTTTTGCAAGCAATAAATCTAAGTCTTTATAGGGTAAGGCTGGCATAAACCACAAATGTCTTAAGTTTTTGTCCAAAGCTCCTTCCTGCAAACTGGGAGACAGGGTGTATTACTCAGGCTTTAAGTGAGTATAAAATGCTGGGGACTTGGATGTCTAGTTCAGCAAACTTCTCTCTGGCAACTCTGACGGAGAGGCCTAACAGAGAGAAGGCCTAATATGTAGGCCTTAGAGGAAAAACCACTTTTCCCAGAAAGAGAGTCCTGGCTAGCATCTCGTTCTCCTGGGCTGCACAGGAGGCCCAGAGCCAGGAAGACTCTCTGGGCGCTGAGCAGGAGCTCCTGCCTCCAGGAGGGGTAGGGGAGGGGCCCCATTAAACCACATGGAACACAAAAGCCAAATGAAACATATTTGACAGGAAAAGTATCCTAACAACAGCCAGCTGGAAGGGTCAGAAAGGATTTTAGGAGTTTCAGATTAACTGGGCACCACTGGGCTAGCCCTGAGTTAGAGAATACCGGTTAAATGTTTATCTTGGATGGGAACAAAGATGTGGCTTAGTGGTTAGTTGCTCAGATACTGGCACCTGAATAGAACCCTGGCTTAGCCACTGACAAACTAGGTGGACCTAATTCATCATCTGTGCCTCAGTTCATCATCTGTAAAATGGGGCTGATTTTAGTATCCACCTCATAAGATCGGGGTGAGGACTAAGAGTGAATTTGTGGGAAAAGCCCGGTCCCTGTGGTACCTGACGCAAAAGAAGCACTTGATAAAGGCTAACTCTTAGTGATGAAACATGTACTACACTATATTAGCTAAATCGGGTTTTAATTGCATTTTCAGGGTTCCCAGAGCATCTATAGAATCTGAAGATATCAAGGGTTTGGGCTTAAATCACTTGATACTTACTCTTTAACAAATGCCTGGTATCTTTACACTTTAAAAAAAAAATACTCTAATGGTTGGTGTTGAATCTTTGGAAATGCAGTTTGAAATCTGGCTGCTTTGAGCTAACAGGGGAAAGATTCGGAATAGGGATAGGGAAGGAATGAAATCTACACACATTGGAAGCGAAAACAATCCAAGCCCCATTGACATTCCTTGCTCTCTACTTTTAGGGCAAAGAAGTAAATTCCAGCGAGAGAGGTATCACCCGGACAGATTGAGGGTGGGGTCCTAGCCCCCAGGTGTGACCCCAGGGAAGGCACATCCTCGCTGGGCCCCGGTCTCTGCATGGAAGAGCGGGACAGTGATTCCAACTGTGCATCCCAAGTCCCCACTTCTGCACAGTCAGAAGAGCTCTGTTTTTATCTGCTCCTATCTGAGGCTGCACTAAGATTTATTTACGGGGAAAAGGGTCCTGGGCTAAAAAAGAACCCTGTAACCAGAGCTTCAATGTTCCAGAATGGGCCAAGTGAGCTACGACTACAGTAAATGGTGAGGATTTGGCCCACACGATACACCTCAAAGAAGCAGTTTCTAAAAGTGCCAGTGCAGCCCGGGCCCTTGAGGTGGGAGCAGAGATTCCCTGAAAAGGGGCTCAGTGGACAGGAAGTTTGGCTGGCACTTCCTTTTGGTTAAAAGTTCCATGAAAGCCTACTAAGATACTTTTAACTTACACGCAACACAGTGCATGGGGCCCCGTGGAACTAGCATCTCTGGCTGTCATCACTGGAGAGGGAAGCACTCTGGACTCTAGAGAAAGCTCTGGAAATCAGCACAGACTTCAGCCAGTCCCTATCTTTGCTCCACCTACAACCCCAGGAGAATGCTTTTGACAATTATGAGGCGGAGGCTCAACCAGACCCACATCCTAAAAGATTAAGTTCCGGGCAATTTAGGGGCGTCTGGGTGGCTCAGTCAGTTAAGCGGCTGACTTCGGCTCAGGATCAGGTCATGATCTCATGGTTTTTGAGTTCAAGCCTCAGCTCAGACTCTCTACTGTCAACGTGGAGCCTGTTTTGGATCCTCTGTCTCCCTCTCCCTCTGACCCTCCCCAGCCAGCTCTCTCTCTCTCTCAAAAATAAACAAACATTTTTTAAAATACTATAAATTCCAAACAATGTAGTACTGTATTGCTTTACAGGATTTCCCATCTAGGCTCCAGCTCTTTGAATACTGAAACCCCACCACAGTGCTGAGGACCTAGGAGCGAGCAGCCAATAGATATTTGCTGACTGTGGACACCTGTCACATCACCATGGTCCGCTATGCCACAACCATCATGTTTAATTTACTTTTAACTTTAAAAAAAAGGGGGGGCACAAAATCACTCTACCCAAATCTTCAACCCCAAATTATCCCCTTAAAATAGTTCTGAATTTCTGTGGATGTTATTGTCAACTGCCGTCCTGAGAACTAAGGATAATACGATTTGGGAGTATTTTCAATTCTGGCCTAGACGAGGCAGGACCAGGGCCAACCCCGGTGCTGGACTGGATGGACACACAATAATCAGTCACAGGTGTCACCCGATCAGTGTCAGAGGTTTGGGCTTTGCCTCTCCGAAATAGTAACTGTTTATATTACCCTGCACTTGTAATAACATCCTGCCACAGGGACCAGCACGTTTCCACAACCCTTACACTACCCAGCGATCTGATGGCCCGCTTGTGTTGTGGGAAAAACATCTCTGATTTAAGCTCCTTTCTGCATGAAGGTTCCTGCCCCTCCCAAGAACAAACAGGGCGAGTGGCCCAGAGAGCCAAACCAGCTGCCTCCTCCAGGGAAATCACTCTGGCAAAATAGAAGCCGTTTTAGGAACAATTTAAGTTTTCCCCCAAGGGTGCCCTACCCCTAAGGGGCTGTCATTTTGAATGGCGCCCGGTAAGGGCTTGACTGTGCCTAAGAAACCTCCCGGCGCTGAGACCTATCCGAGAAGGAATGAGCTGTCACCTCTGCGGCCACTTGTGGAAGTCAGAGGGAGGGGTTTCTTGGCTCACTTTTGTGTAAATCAGGTGCTCGAAGCACAGGAAATCGAAAGAGAACCTGGAGCTGACTGGGTCTTTTGTCGGGATGCCCCCTCTCATCTCAAGAGCTAAAGAAACTGACAACCTATCTAGACGGCACGGACGGCCCCGCCACATTAGCACTAGCCGGCTGTCCCACACACCGCGCTCCTCTCCTGCGGCTGGTGAGACGCCGGGACCCCCGAGGTCCCCCTTCCGCGCCCAGCTCCCGGGGCCGTTCGGGCACCTCCGGACCGGCCCCACCCGTCGGCGACGCCACGCCCAGGGCGCACGCAGCGAGTCCGGGGAGCCCCGCCGCTCCCCTTCCCTCACCACCCACAGAGTCCGGGGTGGGGCGGTCCCGGCGCACGGACCTGCCGCTCCTCCGCCTGCAGCTCGTACGCCTCCCGCAGCCGCAGCAGCTCTTCCTCCAGCAGCGCGCGCAACTGCTCCAACTCGAGCGCCTCGCGCCGCAGCGCCTCCGCCTCCTGCGCGCACTGCCGCGTCTCCTCCTCGGCCTCGCGCCGGCTCTCCTGGCCGCGCCGCAGCGCCTCTTCCAGCTCGCGCACCTCGTCCTCGTACAGTTGCACGGTCTCCCGCCACGACTCGGCCACCAGCAGCGCGTAGCTGTCGTGCACCTCCCGCAGGCGCGGCGGGGACGCGGCGGGGCCGGCGGCGCGGGCGCGGTAGCTCATGGTCAGGCGGGCGGCGCGCTCGCGCAGCTCCCGCACGTCGCGCTCGTGGGCCGCTTCCAGGCCCCGGCGCTCGGCCTGCAGCCGGCCCAGCAGCGCCTCGAGGGCGGCGCGCGCGCCCAGAGCCTCCTGCAGCTCGCGCCGCTGCGCGCCCAGCTCGGCGTCCAGGCGGCCGCGGGCGGCGCGCTCCTCCTCGCCCAGCCGCTGCAGCTCCCACAGCTCGCGCCGCAGCGCGTCGCGCTCGCCCTCGGCCAGAGTCGTGGCCCAGCTCAGCTCGTCCAGCTGTTGCCGCAAGCCGCGCGCCTCCTCGGCGAAGCGGGCCTGCCCCTCGGCCCACAGGCCCTCCTGCCCGAGCCGGCCGCGCAGCTCCTCCTCCAGGAGCAGGTTTTCGCGCTCCAGCTCCCGCACGCGGCACACATAGTCGTAGAGCCGGGCGTTGAGCTCTTGCAGCTCGGCCTTCTCGGGGCCCGTGTGAAGCCGCCAAGACAGCATCTTGCTGGGCGTACGGGGCTCTGCCGGCCGGTTCCCTCCTGCCCTGGTCTTGTCCCCTCCTCCGCGCCGCTCCGGCCCCGCCGCTGCCCGGGAGGCCCGCAGACTGGGGCCGGAGCCGGCGCGCCCGGGCACTTAGCGGACGGGGCGGGCGGGATCGGGCGCGGACCACGGCCACCAGCCAATCAGAGCGCGGCCCGGCGAGACCACTGCGGCCGGATGGCGCCCCCTGCCGGAATAACAGCGGCGCCACGCGGCCGCCCGGCCCAGGGACCGGGTGACCAGGAGTCCTCGTCGTCCACAGTCACTTAAAAGCGGGCGGTGGCTCGCTCGCCAGGCAGGGATCGGAGAAGGGATGCCGGAGAGAGGTCCCTGTCGCTGCCCCGACACGCGCACCTAGAGCACCCGAGTGTCCTGGAGTCCATGGAAGGATATAGAAGTCTCCACTGAGAGAACTGGTCGCTTATAGGAGACTTCTCATCCCCAGTACTGGAAATCGGAGCCTTTCTATTTTTCTATGTAAAAAAAAAAAAACCATTATTTTAAAACATTTAATAAAATTTAAATATAATAAAATAAATTTAATAAAAATTAAATATACCAAAATTTAAAACATATACCTCTATAAATCTAATATATGCACATTTACTTACACATACATAGATGTGCATTAAATATTCTATTTTAACTTAAACATAAATGCATATTCATTTGCCAGTGTTTCGATGTACATACAGCCAAAACTTTTCTTTTGATATGGGCTGACTAGAGTTTCACATTCTCCTTATACAAATTACCCATAAAGGACATAGTCTCCGCTTTCCGATATCATTTTCATTCTTTTGGAGTGAGAACTTAAAGAGATTTTGAAGTTCTCCGAGCGCAGAATTTTCCTAGACACTTCCTATCTTCCCAAACTTTATACAGTTGTCACCACTACACCTAATGTGACAGCTGCCTTTTTTCTAACATCGCACCTCAACTTAATTGTCACCGAAACCACAGCTCTCTTTTGCACACTTGTGTGTCATTAGCTTTCATGACACTTATTCAAGTTACAAACGACAATAGCCAGTACAAGTGGTTTTGAGGGGCACGGGAACAAACACAGCTGGCCTTTGGTTGGAGTAGCCCTCGACTGGTGGGGACAGAAGTGCTTAGGGGAGGCCTGGAGAGTCATCCACTGGCTGGATATATTTTGCAGATGACATGGAAAGGTGAGTTAGTCAGCACATTGGTCCAGGGACAGTCCCTTGAGACACCTTCCAGGGCTCTCCTTGTGACAGGCATGAATCTCCACAAATGGGAGTGAAGTGGCTCTTTGCTTTTCTAGAGCACCCATATCACAGACCCCCTTCCCCAGGTAGAAGTGAATATCTTTCAATTTAGAATCCCCCCGCTTTCTGCCAAGGCTAAGTTGAGGGAGAAGGGAGGGCCAAGACATGGGGCAGGGACTCTGGACCCATGCTATCATTGTTCATCCTTCTCTCTTTCACCCAGGTGCACATCACACTTCTCCTTTGCTTGTCAGGCCACACAGCTGCTATGATGTCATTGCCCAGACCTGTCTGGGGATCTCATCAGTATGAGCATCTTTCCTGGACCACACTGGGACACCAGGGCACTTCGGGGTGGCTCGCACAGTTGCCTGAACTCAGCATATAGCCATATATTTTCAATTCTTCAACTTGCCAGGATACCCGGGGTTCTGCTGGCCCACCTCTCCTGGCCAGGCAGGGTAGGAGACCTTCTCAGGGACTGGTGGGCCTTGATGTTTTGCTCTTTACCCATTAGGTTTTCCTTGCCCCGATGCCCTTCAGGGTCTTACATTTTGAAAGTCAAAACTTTCTCCCTACTTCTGCTCTAAATCCTGTCCTTGAGAAATGGCTGCTATTGGGTACAGGAGCCCAGTTTGGGAAGGAGTCATAGGGCACCAGGAAATAGCAAGAGAAAAGAAAAAGTACCACTGGTTAATCTCTCAAAATAATGTCCTGATGCATCACACTTAATTCTCACAAAACTGTAGCTCAGAGAAGTTGAGAGACTTGCCTGAGAACACACAGTTCCTAAATTTGGGAACAGAAGTATCAGAAGTTGTGACCACAGAAGCAGACCTGAGCGGGCAAGGTCCGGCCAGGAAACAGAGGAGCATATTCAAAGGGAAGGGAATGGCTAATGGGATGTAATGAGACTACAAAGGGGTGGATGGGATGCAGAAGTATCAGAATTAGCAAGAGCTAGAAGCCAAGAAGCCCTTAGCGCCCAAGGGACAGAAGGAGGGGAAAGTGTTGGCTGAGCCTGGAGGAGCCTGGAGCTCCGGAAGGGGGCCCCCTAGAGGAGCAGGAGCTGAATGCATCCCAGGAGGGAGCAGGTGAAGAAAAACCCAAACCTCTCTTCCCGCGTTCCCATCTCCTGCTGGTGCCTCCCATTGCGGAACCTGGAGTCACTGAGGCTTGGCAGTGGTGTGCTGGGGACAGCTCCTACCGGCTTGTGAGAGCCAATTGTTAAATTTTCAGGAATTTTGTGAGCCAGTTGTTAAACACAGCCATTGTGAAAAGTAAAATTCTGGGGCGCCTGAGTGGCCCAGTCGGTTGAGCGCCGGACTCCTGATCCCGGCTCAGGTCATGATCTCGGCAGTTTGTGAGTTTGAGCCACGCATGGAGCTGTGCACTGATGGCATGGAGCCTGCTTAGGATTCTGTCTCTCCTTCTCTCTGCCCTCCCTCGCTTGCTCTCTCTCTCTCTCTCTCTGTCTCTCTCTGTCTCTCAATAAACAAGCAAACAAACTTTAAAAAAGAAAAAAACAAAATTCTAGTTCGCAGAGCGCCTTCAAGGAGAGCGGGAATTTTCCCAGTCTCCCGATAGGGGGCGCTGCGTGAGGATGGAGAACTCAGAAAGCGGCTCCAGGGCCCCTTCAGGCAAAGGTCCCCTCCTGCAGTCTCCGTGAGAGGTGCTGTGGACGGGAAGCAGAGTGCAGAGTTTCATGGAGAGCCTTAGAAACAGGGGGGCTTGCATAGGGCTTGGGGAATGGGAATAGCAGGTCTTTTCTCTACTTGGAAGACATGGAACAGCATGCCCCAGGACACATGGGCCTCCTAAGCTTGGGGGGACAATTGGGGAAGGGACATTAATGAATTTCCCTCAAATGGTTCGTCCCACCCCCACTCCATTGCTTGAGGGGAGGCAAAAAGCCAAAACAGAAATGTTTTCATGGCACGTTTTATTTTTTTAAGTTTTTTTTTTAAGTTTATTTATTTTATTTTGAGAGAGAGAAAGTGACCTTGCAAGAGTAGGGGAGGGGCAGAGAGACAGACGGAGAGAGAGAATCCCAAGCAGGCTCTACGCTGGCAAGGATTGAACCCATGAATGTGAGATCATGACCTGAGCCGAAACCAAGAGTGGGACCCTTAACCAACTGAGCCACCGAGGTGCCCTTTCCTGGCAAGTTTTAAAGGCTTGAAGAAGACACCTGACTAGGTAAAAACCAGGGAGGAAATCCTGAGATGGAAGAGGAGGACGCTGAGGAAAGTTGGGGTTCCCAGGGGACAAGAAAAGATCCCTTAAGGCGAGGATGGTGAGGAGAAATGGAGGGGAGTCAGGAAAGCACAGTAATTTCTAGAGAGCTTCTACAGAGGGGAGCCTTGTACCCCTTCTGGGCAGCATCCCAGGGAGACAGCAAAACCCCAGCTATATTGTGAGCTCCAAGAGCAGGGGCCTTGTGCCCAACTCCCCAGGTGCACCCTTGTTGGGGATGGCAGGTCTGAGGGGACAGGCTGCAGCCATGACCCGGAAAGCCTTTCACAGGAGCCCACCCCCCACGTGAGTGAGGCCAGGAGCCAGAGCACCACCCGGAAGCAGCAGAGGACCTGAGGGAGCCATTGAGACAGAGAAGGGATGACTCCAGCAGAGCCCCCACCAGCTTGAAGACGCCTTTTGTAAACATTAGAAGAAGGCAGATGAGGGGCGCCTGGGCGGCTAAGTTGGTTAAGCATCTGACCTCAGCTCAGTTCGTGATCTCATGGTTCATGAGTTCGAGCCCCACGTTGGGCTCTGTGCTGACAGCTCAGATCCTGGATCCTGCTTTGGATTCTGTGTTTCCCTCTCTCTCTACCCCTTCGCCACTCACACTCTGTGTCTCTGTCTCTCAAAAATGAATAAATGTTTTTAAATTTTTTTAATAAAAAAGAAAAAAGATGAAAAAGCCAGAGGTACATGGCCTGGCCAGTTGGTAGTTCCTCGGTACAAAGAAAAAGGTATCCCTTTCTCAGGATGGAAGTGGTCCTGCACCTACACCCACAGCCCAGCAAGCACACCACAGGCTGGATTTCAATCCTACTTATCCCATCATCCAGGTATGTTTATGCAGTGGACAACCTGCTCAACTGTCCATGGTGGTCCACTGTCCCAGCCTCTGCCTACGTGGATGAAGACCAAAGGCTCTATGGGATGGAGTGGAAAGCTGGTGGCTGCCAGCACAGACAGGTGACACAAGGTCAGACAGCCCCCACCTCAGTGCCTTGGCATTGTATAAGTCCTCAACAATTCTAGTGTGGCCCCAAGGAAGGATAGAACCTTGAACTGATAGAGATGGAGTTTTCATCACCCTGATGGAAATTGGAGCCCTAAATAGAAATCAGGTTGTGATCTTTAAAAAAAAGCAAATCTGTTGTTATTTCCTACACACCCAAGTCTGGTCTGGGAGGCATACCAGCCCCCTGCAGGTTTGGCTAGGTAGCAAATGAACCACATGGGGCAAGGGAAATGCAGTGGATCTGAGCTGGGCACAGTGGTATAGACTAGACGGAGCTGCTTCGCGTCCTGGCCCTTACTATCAGCACGACCTTGGGCACAACCACCTCTCTAAGCCCATTTGCTTATCCATGTAACAATGCAGACAAAATAACACACGGAGAGCCTCCGGGTTGGACAAGCACAGCCCTTACCATATGCCAGGTATGGTTCTGAGGGCTTTATGCAGATTAACTCACATCATCAGCACAGCAGCCTATGAAGTAGGTACGAGCAACTCTATTCTAATGATGAAGACACTGAGCCACAGAGCATTCAACTTCCCCAAAGCCACGCAAGTAGAAAGTAGCAGGATTAGAGCCCTCCCTACTCCTCCTACCCAACCCCCTAGACTCCCTCTTATACTGTGTGAAGCTTGTCTCACTCTGCCTGGTGCACACCCAGAAAATATGGGTCATCCTCCTGGGTCATCCTCATTGGTCATCCCCATTCCAGGAATCACACAGAAGTTTCTGTGTCAGGAAGGCCAGGGAGACATGCCCAGGACCCAGAGGGTCAAGGCAGATGACAGCTCAGCAGAGTCCACAGCTGAATGGGGCTAAGGGGGAGGTGAGCAGGCATGGACTATCCTTGAACCTTCCAGACTCCGTCTCTTCATTTGGAAGGTGAGGATAACTCCTCTCTCACAGGACTGCTACAAGGACTAAATAAGAGCATATAAAGTCATTCAGGACACAGCGTCTTTATGCCCTGCTTCACTTAAAAAAAACTATTTTACAGGGAGCCTGGGTGGCTCAGTCGGTTGAGTGTCCGACTTCGGCTCAGGTCACGATCTCGGGGTCTGTGAGTTCGAGCCCCGCGTCGGGCTCTGTGCCGACAGCTCAGAGCCTGGAGCCCGCTTCGGATTCTGTGTCTCCCTCTCTCTCTGCCCCTCCCTGCTCATGCTCTGTCTCTCTCTCTGTCAAAAATAAATAAACATTTTAAAAAATTAAAAAAAATAAAGCTATTTGAATCCAGCCGCTCCTCTTGGAGCCCAGTGTTCCCCACTCCGTCGCGGCTCTCTGGCTATTTCAAGAAGGCTGATTATTTGTTTCTCACTGTTTCATAGGAGCACAGCAGGTGTTTATTGGGGTATAGGCTGCCTTTTTAAAAGATGCAAAAATAGCATTTGGCGTATGAAAAAAATGTGCAGTAACTTAACCTGCATCACCTCCCTCTCTTAATTTGGAAAGTCATGTCATTTACACTACAAATGAACTTGGGAAGGGCCCCGCATGGCAGTAAGACCTCCCCTGGTTAATCTTCCCAAGAGAAACAAGACTCACATTTCATCCTAAGAACTAAAAAAAGAAGTATCTCCCATCAAAGAGGAACAGCACGTTTGCTATTACTGCCCTTAAAAACACATTTTCCATGGAGTTCATTAGTGGTGGCCAAGATCAGATTATTCAGAAGCTAGTTATGGAGCTCCTTTTCTGTGTTGGAGGCTGGGCCCAGGGGACACTTTGCAGAGGGAGACACAGCCCGTTTCCTCATGGACTCGGGGTCTGGGGAGTGCAGAGGCTTTGGGAAGGCTGCTGTCTTTTCTCAATGCCCCTGCGTATGCTTCCTGTTCTTGTTGGCAACCACCAATCACTCAGCAAGACTTCTCTTTGTCTCCAATCCAGTCTTGTGGCTTTAAATACCAACAACATGTCAATGACCCTCAAATGTATGACTCCATCCCAGATTGTTCTTCTGAGCCTGTTGTGTCTTGATTCAGGCCTCTGTTTATGACATGACCACCGTATGTCCCTACTCTAACAGGAGAGCCATGAGGGTGCTTTGGGTCCCTGAATATCAATGGTAGTTTGGAGTTGGGTACTCAACCACTTTGGAAAGAAGTGGTGTTCCCCTTTCTCCAGTACGAATGGCTGTCATCCCTTGGGGGGAGACCCAATGGAACACAACTGTATTTGGTTGCCATGGAGTTTGCTAGGTACATTCTTCACTGGATGGGTTCTGGGTCTGAGAACTGACTCAGGCCTGGAAATTAGGCTATGACTTATCATAAGAAGATTGGGTGATGACTTAGTGTAGGGGTGGTGTTGATTAGGTATTTATTAGTGATGTTTTTGTCAGCAGCCCCATTTATCTTTCCCCTAGGAACACTGTGTTCTATGAATCATCTCTGTAGATCCCTTAGGTCATCTCCCCTACCCCAGCTTGCCATTCCAACGTTGCGGCTCACTATATAATTGTACTCAACATGCTTCTGAAACTTACAAGGCTGCCACCTGCCCTCCGCTCGGCCTGTATCCACGGTATGTCAGTGGTGCCTGGATTAGCACTAGCAGCATCACCTAGGAACTTTCTAGAAATGTACATTCTCTAGCCCCAAACCCAGACATCCTGACTCAAATTCTCTGTATTCTGACAAGCCCTCCGGTTGATTTTAATGCATGGTAAAGGTTGAACATTACTGCTCATCCCCACCAGAGAAGCCAGTTCTAAATCCTCTCCTAATGTTTGTCCATCTTTCTACAGAAGACAGCCAATGATGCCTTGTCCCTCACCCATGTGTGCTTTGTCACTTTGGTAGATGGAATGTGTGGGGAAATAAATTCAAGAATTCTTTTACTTACATAAATCGGTTAGAAAAAAGCTTAGGACTGAAAGCCACCACCACGGGGCAAAAACGCCCAAGGTTAGTTAGCAAGATATTGTAACGGGATCATGAGAAACTTGTTATATCACCTGCAGGAAATTACTTTTCATCTGGCACCAATGTACCATGATCACAAACACCACTTGCCCCCCAGAGCCTTTGCTTCTTACACAAGTTAATGATTACTATCTGATTGTCTTCTTCACATTCACCACATGTATAAGATCTTGTTTTCTTCATGTTCACCACGTGTGTAAGATCTTGAGTGCTTAATAAATACAGAGACGAAACCCGTGCTCGGGACTCTTGTCTCCTCCCAGACATTAGCCTCTCTCATATTCAATTCTGCATCCACTTTCTTGCTGGACAAGAGAGAACTCCAGATTCATAGTCTGGGACAGGAATGTCCACATGGCCTCCAAGTAACGTGGCCAGTCTGGTGGGTTTCTAGTGTCAGCCCACTTTTGCTATTTTGTTCCCTTCTCCCAAGCTGCCCACATCCTCCTGACATCTCTACTTTATTTAATGTGGGCCAGCCCAGCAGCATACTGGCACAGTCACCCAGGGCTCTTGCCACAGGAGAGTGCCCCTACACCAATAGACTTCCCCTGACCCAGCTTTCCAGCTGCTCCTGACCCAGCACCCGGCTTGTCCCTGCTGGCAGCCAGGACCTGTAACACGTTTGGGGTAAAACTCCTCACCTTCCTACGCAGACCCATCAGGTTTGCTCAGATTTCTCCCTAGTATAGATCTGGGGGCCAAGAAGAAGGTGGTGGTCAACCCTAAAGAGCAAGCATTGTTCTGGCAGGCACCTGCCTCATATGTGCCCTCTGCATCGTCTTCTTACAGGAGGCAAGAGGGGGCTCTATATTCCAGCAGTGGGAATGGGTCACTTCTGCAGGTGTGGGGTAAGGTGGAGGCCCAAGCTTCTTACCTGCAGTACCCAGGTCCCCCCATCCCAAAGCTCTGAGTCCCACTCCTTCCCCATCAGGGCCCTTACTTCAACATAGGAGACGTGCCTGGAATGAGAACCCAAGGTTCCCAGAAGTAGTGCCTCCTTTAAGCTCATGTACTCTGCCTCATCTTCCTTTCTATCTGCCTTCTGCCTGCAGGAGAACAACAAACTAGGTGCTCTAACCCTCACACTTTATTTATTTATTTATTTATTTATTTAAATATGGAATGCTTCACGAATTTGCATGTCATCCTTGTGCAGGGGCCATACTAATCTTCTCTGTATCCTTCCAATTTTAGTATATGTGCTGCCGAAGTGAGCACACACTTTACTTTAAATCATTGAGCAGTAGTGATTGCTCAGTGGCCATCACTGAAATGGCAATACTCAGATGGACTCTTTCTCTCTTATTCACTCAGTGGCACTTAGCAAATCACTGGTTTCCAGTCTTTCTAGTTACCATTTTCTCCAGACCTCTCCCAAAAGCCTCCCTTCTGCCTGTACCCTGTCCCAGTTCATTAAGGGCTTAGGAATCATACCCTGACAGCATGCCAGGAACTATCAGTACTTCTACCTACTAGCAGAGAACAATCCAAAAATGATGTTAAGAAAACAATTCCAGGGGTGACAGGGCGGCTCAGTTGGTTAAGTGTTTGACTCTTGGTTTCAGCACAAATTATGATCTCAGGGTTTATAAGATTGAGCACTGCATCAAGCCCTGTGCTGACATTGTGGAACCTGCTTGGGATTCTCTCTCTCCCTCTCTCTCTGCCCCTGCTCTGCTCACATACTCTAAATAAATAAATAAATGAATAAATAACACTTCCATTTCCAACGACACACACAAATAAACTTAGGGATAAAGTTAACTAAAAAATGTAAAGCTTGAACCCTGGAAATTGCAAAACGTTATTGAAGTAAGTTAAAGAAGACTTAAGTAAATGGAAAGACATCCCATGTTCATGGATTGGAAGATTTCATATTGTTAAAATGCCAAAACACACACACACACACACACACACACACACACACAACCCATGTGTACATACATACCTATATTATTTTTCTATCATCTAGCTACCTAGCTATCCAGAAACATGAGTGCATACTGATGCTTCCAATTCCAACCCACATGGCTCATTATAGCCTTCCTGCCCTCTTTGCTTATTTGTAACTTCCTCCTCTGACAGTGAGAAGCCTAGCTCTCTCTCATTATCTACAATATATTAACCTATTTGTTCAACCTAGTGTACATGTAGTTTCTATGCAGTCTCTTTAAAACCTAAGTCAGATTACTCCTCTGCTCAAAATCCTCCCATACCTCCTCATTTCACTCAGACTAAATCCAAAATTCTTGACCTTCTATGGCCCAAGGCCTTACAAGACATAGATCGCTAATAATATTGATCTGCTCTCCCTTGTGCTTTTGCTCTAGATATTTCGGCTTCCTTACTGCATCCCAGAAGCTGAGGTACTAGAAGGGGGTTTGACTGAAAAGAGGGAAATAAGAGAACTTCTCAGGGTTAGCAGAACTATTTCCTGCTTTGACTTTGGTGGTGGTAACACCACTGCATACGTTTGTCAAAATTCCTTGAACTACATACTTAAAATGAAAACCTCTTATTGTATATCAAGTACACCTCAATAAAGTTGATTTTTTTAAAAAAAATTTAGTGTTTATTTTTTGAGAGAGAGAGAGAGAGAGAGAGAGAGTGAAGGAAGGGGCAGAGAGAGTGGGAGACACAGAATTGGAAGCAGGCTCCAGGCTCCGAGCTGTCAGCACAGAGCCTGACACAGGACTCGAACTCATGAACTGTGAAATCATTATCTGGGCCAAAGTCAGAAGCTTAACTGGCTGAGCCACCCAGGTGCTCCAATAAAGTTGATTTTTTAAAAAGGACATTTATATGGAGCATTATCATTCATTTGAAATGTCAGTTATGTGTTTCTAAAATATTTTTAAATAAACATAGAACAGGTAAGATTTTCCATGTTTGCATCCACTTCTGCCTTTTCACCATGATATGTTTTCTGTAGTGAACTCTGTTGGGTTTTAGCAGAGAATCCAACATGATTGGTTGGAGCTGGCCTTCTCTCTCTTCTCACAGTGAGCAAGGAATGTTTATTCCTTTTCCCTATGATATTTAAACTTTTTTCAATGTTGGTTTGGGTCTACAAATTTAATATTATGACTCATTAATGAGGTCTTAACATTAACTTCAAAACTCCTCATCTAAATGATGCCATCTACAATTTTAATCAACATTGACCTGGCAGCTGTCAACATCTGTGGGTTTTCTAAATGCGATGGCTAATGGGTCAGGTATGAAACATTCTGTAACTGACCTCTTCTACTCATCCCTTTGCCCCCACTTTTCTGAAGGTTCCTAGCCTGTCCCAGGAAAATGCAGCCCCAAACCTTAGCCCATACTTCTAACCTCTTAGCACCTGCTCAGGAGTAAATCTCAAAGACCAATTCACGGGCAGGTAAATCAGTGGGCAAAGGTGATTCTCCAAAACGAACAGACATTGACTCACCAACTGGACTTAAAATTTTCTCCGCTGATTTTAGGGACTGTTTGATGACACAGACAGCCATGGTCAGGCAGCTGCTTTAATTTCTTGATCAGAGTATGAGCTCCACCAGTAAAAACAGCAATGGCAGCTAAAAACAACAATGGCAGCTAAGGCAAGTGGCACTCTCGGAAAAGCCACCAGAGTCCTCCTTCCAGACAGCTCCAAATTCTAGTCATCAGTAGCCAAGAAAGTGATTCAGAGCTTGGGCCTGTGACTAATAGCCTCATAAAGGTAGGTTTGGAGACATCAGAGTCAAATCATGGACTCTCCGTCCAGCCCCATCCCATTTGTCCCTGTTGGTCTAAATCCATCCATACTTCCAGGCCTAACTCAATGTCACCATTTCCACAAATCCTTCACCAATGGTGCCTGTGACTACAGGTCTTCCTTTGAACTCTAGGGTCTTCAGTTGTAACCCCGGGGAAATGTTCTCCATTCTCCTGGGTAATCTTATTCAGTGTATTCTGTTCCTTACCACTCCTCTGACCTCATGGGCAGGGATTGTGATTATATTCTTCACCCTAAATCTCCACACCTTGTTTCTGATAATCTCTGAATAATTAAGATGAGTAGTTGCTAAATTGAAATGTCCTAAAATATGGGAAGTTCAGGTTCAAGTCCTGGTTTGGGTATTCAACAATGGTATGGTCTTGGCCAACTCACTCCATGTCTCTGGGTTGCAGCTTCCTTGGCTGTAACTGACAGAACTAGACTATGTTATCTCAAAGGTTCTGTGGTATCCAGCCCCCACAATGGCTCCCAGTGATCCTACTTTCTGTTATTCAGTCCTTCATTGTTCTAAGGAGAGTGGGCATCACACTTGAGTTTGGGTTATAAAAGGTACTGGCTTTATTCTTTGTCACTCTTTCTCTCCTTTGGATCACCTACTCTGGGAAGGGTCAAATGCCATGTCATGAGGCCTAGGAAACAGCGTTCAAGAAATGAAGGACTGCCAACAGAATAAGAGTGAGCTTGGAAATGGATTCGCCAGTCCCAGTCAATCCTTAAGATGACAGTAGCCTGTTCCACAGCTTGACTGCAGCCCCATGAAAGAACCCAACCCAGAACAACCCCACTAAGCCACTCTCCTGGACTCCTGAGCCTCAAAAACTGGGAGATAAGAAATATTTGTTGATTTGAGATCATCTGTTACACAGCAAGAGACAACAAATATGAACTGTTTCAGGCTCTAAAACCCCATAAGCCTAAAGTCGGTGTTTTGAAGTATAGCTATTACATTCAGGAAAAAGCCTGATTTATAATAATTGTCAATCTTTCCCCTCCCACCCCAGCCAGAATCCATAAAGAGAGAATACAAAACATGTCAAAATATATTTTCAAGGCACAATATTTATTTTATCTATGTCTGTAAGAGTTCCCAAAGCTATGTTGATTTTGCTTCACCGACTCCTTTATTTCACAGATGAGGGTGAAAATACAGATAAATTAGGTGATGGCAATAATGCAAATGTTCTTCATTTTTGCAATATTTGCATTTCTTCTGTGGTGAATAAAAACAAGGTACAGGCTTTGCCTTGTTTCTCTCCAGGTTAATCTTGAGAAATCTGTCTTGAGCAGTGATATTGCTTATGCACGTCTAGCTGGGTGGCCATGAGCCCGGGAAAATTCCAGGGCAGCCCAGGAAAAAGCACAGTGTATGAAGTCACCTCCAGAAAAATAGCTGAAGGCTGGAGAGGGACAGCTTGGCGAAGGGGTTACCATGTCAGTCTGGATTAAGAAAAGACTTTTGAGGGGCGCCTGGCTGGCTCAGTCTGTTGGGCGTCGGACTTCGGCTCAGGTCATGATCTCACAGCATGTGGGTTTGAGCCCCACATCAAGCTCTGTGCTGACAGCTCAGAGCCTGGAGCCTGCTTTGGATTCTGTGTGTGTCTCTCTCTCTGCCCCTCCCCCGCTCACTCTCTCTCTCTCTCTCAAAAAAAATAAACATTAAAAAATTAAAAAAAAAAAGAGAAAAGAAAAAACTTTTTAGGGGCGCCTGGCTGGGTCAGTCAGTAGAGCGTACAACTCTTGATCTTGGGGTTATAAGTTTGAGAGATCTACATTGGGTATAGAGATTACTTAAAAAATAAAATAAAAACCTTAAAAAAATAGAAAAGAAAAACGTTTTGACATTACAAAAAGTGATAAGACTGAAAAAAAAACCCAAATATCATATGATTTCACGTATGTGTGAAATCTAAAAGACAAACAAACAAATAGAAACAGACTCATGAATACAAAGAACAAACTGGTAGTTGCCAGAGGGGAGGGGGGTGGAAGGATGAGCAAAATGGGTAAAGGAGATTAAGAGGTACAAACTTCCAGTTATGAAATAAATAATTCAGGGCACCTGGGTGACTCAGTCAGTTGAGATTCTGTCTCTTGATCTCAGATCAGGTCTTGATCTCAGGGTCGTGAGTTCAAGTTCCACGTTGGCTCTGTGCTGGGCATGAAGCCTACTTAAAAAATAATATAAGATAAAATATGTAAGTCATAGAGATGGAAAGTACAGCATGAGGAATACAGTCTATAATAGTGTAATAATGTTGTGTGGTGACAGATGGTAACTACACTTACCTTGGTGAGCATTGTGTTACACAATAAAATTGTCAAATCACTGGGGCGCCTGGATGGCTCAGTCAGTTGAGTGTCCGACTTCCAATCAGGTCATGATGTCACGGTTTGCGAGCTCAAGCCCCGCATCAGGCTCTGTGCTGACAGCTCAGAGCCTGGAGCCTGCTTTGGATTCTGTGTCTCCCTCTCTCCCTGCCCTTCCCCCACTCATGTTCTATCTCTCTCTGTCTCAAAAATAAATACACATTTTAAAAAATTAAAAAAAAAAAAGAATTGCCAAATCACTGTGTCATATACCCAGAACTAATACATCGTATTGTAGAGCAACTATACTTCAATTTTTAAAAATCAATGAGAAAAAAATACAATAAATGGCAAGAAGTGATTTTCTGTTTAAAATGAGCCCACAGTTCCATGAGAAACAGCAGGGCAGGGTGGGCAGGAAATTAACAGCATGGTCAGTAAAGGAGGTGCGTGTCTCCACTGGCTGTGGGCATGAGCAGGAGTAGTTCCCCAAGTGAAAGCAAACAGCTGATGGCTTTAGGAATCTGGGTGGGAAAGAAGTGAAGTAATGTTTAGAGGAGTGGGAAAAGGGGCTAGGAGACAAAGGAGAACGTCTGAAACTAGTAAATCACATCAGGAGGTCTATTTGACTCATTCACATATGCCTGGATTGGACACCTCCTGAAGGACAGTCAGCAGTCTATTGAAAGGACGGAAGTGAATGTGAAAAGGAAATTAGGAAATGAGGCATGGAGGGGTGGGGGATGAGTCTGGGGGATTAAAAGTGTATTCCTCTGAAAGCATCTGCTTCATCAAACAGGGTGCTATTGCAATATTTTCTTATATAAGTAATACTGATAATTAGAGAAGCCTCATCAGGTTTTGGTATTTCTAGTGAATAAAGGAGGAGGCTGGGCAAAAAAATAAAAGGTGCGAGGGCAGAGGGCTGAGGGAGGAGCTGACGGGATGCCCAGCCTGTTGGTCAAGACTTACAGGAGACTCAAGACCAGAGGGTGATTTGGTTTGGCTGCAAACCTATGGATTCCAGCAAATCTGGCTACTTTACCAAGAGGGCTGAGGCAGAGCCCTTGCTCTTCCTAAGAGATCCCTTTCCAAATCAGTCCACACACAGCTGAACACACTCTTGCTCCTCTTTACGGGTGTTTCCTTTGTTAATGGAATAAAGATACGTTTGAGGAATGAATAGCAGAAAAATCCAGTCAAAATGGAAATACAGTAAAACCTTGGATTGCGAGCAACTTGTTCTGCAAGTGTTCCACAAGACGAGCAAACATTGCTAATAAATTTTGACTTCATAAACGAGCTATGTCTTGCAATAAGAGTAGTATGGGATGCCGAACATCACATGATCGCAAGTGAGCCGATGGCTCTTGAAATTTGCCTTGATATACAAGTGCTTTGGATGACAAGCATGTTTCTGGAATGAATTATGCTAGCAAACCAAGCTTTTACTGTACTAGGGGATGGAATTTTGGAATATATGCAAAGGTGGGCATTTTTTAGCACCTTAAAGAGCAGTTTCTCCCCCTTATATTTGTACAGCACATGAGGATTATTTTTTCTGAAGCTGAGTCTCGGGATCGTTGTGATAATAATTGTGAAGGTATCTTAACTATTCTTTTACTGGGGACGGAAACACATATCTCACTTATTCTACCAACGTAACTGTCGAGAAGAAAGGAAGCAAGTGTCACTGACATTTTGCAGCAACAAAACCAAGCCCCAGAGTTTTTTTAACACCTTGTTCAGTGTGACAGGATGGGTCAGAGTGACTCGTGGGGTAACAAGTTCCAAGAGATGTCTTGGGTCCTAGGTATGCTTTTTCACTGGGACCATGTTTGGGGTCCCCACAGAGATCTCAGTGATAAGCAGCAGATCCAAAACAGTTAGGTCTTCGCCCGCCTGCTGAGTTAGTGAAAGGACCTGGTGCAAAGATAACCTAAGGTAACACATAAACCCCAAGACAAGTTTTGTTGAACTTTGTAAAGCAAGACACCATGTTAGGATGCCTGAGAAGACGTGATTATAGAGTCAGGTGGAGCTTAGGTCATTATCTGGGGTTAGATTGCATATGAGGCATGACAGACACAGGGGGTGAGAGAGGATAACGGTGGAAGTAACAGCTGAACCCCTTCCCCATTCCATCAGCAAAGTTTTCCCTCATGCTCAGGGAAGGGATGACTCAGCAGAAAGAAAGAAAAAGGAAAGATTCAAGCACTGGCCTTGGCTTTTCGGTTGGTTGTGGGAGTTACAGAAGGAGCCGTGGCATATGCAACAGATCCAGGAAAACTCTACTTGAGGAAAAATGTATGTTTTGCTCTCTACCCTTGGTCCCTAGACTAGAAAAGATTCCCCACACTTGAAGAGTTGCTGAGGACACCAGGAGTAGAGTGGTGGTTTCCAAGGAAGGGCTTCTGTGCCCTGATCCTCTGGGCCCCGCCCCAGGCAGAGGAACCCCAGGAAGGTTGGGGCATCCCAAAGGACAGGGGATTGGTTGGGGAAAGTGACAAGATTCCAGAGGAAATTTCTGACTGTCACAGTGAATCTAAACAGAAAGGCTTTGGACGAGAGGAGCTAATATTGTTAAGCTGTGGGTCTGTCCATCCCAGATATTTAGCTATTGGACACAAAGCAGTCCAAAATGGCTTCTGATTCCTGAGGTAGACACTGCCAGCATGACAGGATGTACTGGGTGTCATCTTCTTGGTGCCCCGATGGGAGTGGGGTGGAAGGGAGTAAGTCCACAAGTGGTCAGGGATCATTATGGACAGAACTGGGGAAGATGAACAGGTAGGGAGAGATGTAGGGTGCCTTCAAGGAACTGGGAGCCATTTGGGGATTTAAAATATTGTGGGGTAGGGGCGCCTGGGTGGCGCAGTCGGTTAAGCGTCCGACTTCAGCCAGGTCACGATCTCGCGGTCCGTGAGTTCGAGCCCCGCGTCAGGCTCTGGGCTGATGGCTCGGAGCCTGGAGCCTGTTTCCGATTCTGTGTCTCCCTCTCTCTCTGCCCCTCCGCCGTTCATGCTCTGTCTCTCTCTGTCCCAAAAATAAATTAAAAAAAAAAAAAGTTGGATAAAATATTGTGGGGTAATAAAAACTATGTACACCCCCACTAGAGATGTGTGAGACTTGGTTGTGTTATGAAATATCAATTTAATTGATATTATGAAATATCAATTTGCAAGCAATTATCTCCTCTTCCAAAAGGCACTGAGTTTAGAAAGACTCATATAGGACAATGTGATAAAAATCTGTGCATGTGTCAGGTTTCCAGCCCACTGCTTAAAAAATATTCTAATAAATGAAAATACATAATGTGTAACTAACACCCTCGTTATCAGAGAACCAAGTGGAGATGTGGACAGAGAAAAGTCCACGTGTAAAGCCATTAGCTTTTCTGATATGTTCCACCAATGTCATTGTTCAGGCCCTGTTGAAATAATACTGGCATGTGGCTTTTCTTTCTGATTTACTTAGCAATTTATAATGGGAACAAATATCTTTGTATGTCACATGAAAGAATTGGGGGCAATTGATGAATGCTTTTCTTATCATTTCACTCCATTGTCCATCATAGCTAATAATTTATTTACTTACAGTAAAGGAAGTCCATCCAAGAATGAGTGACTTCTACTGTCATTCATACTATCAACTCCTAGTACTTCTGGTCAAGGATGGAAAAGCCACTGCCAACAACTTTGAGGGTATGGTGAAGATCCAAGGGAGTGCTATATATAGCTGGTGAATCAAGGAAACATAGGATACCCAGGAACTAAAACCAAAAGGCATGGTAGCCTAGCAGGAAAACTCAAGCCTATAAATACCCAAGACAAATACCCCTGGGGCTGGCCTCTGTCTGGAGGAACTCCAGCTCTCCTGTCTTTATAAAGTGGCTTTAGTAGCTTGTGGGTAGCAAAAGAAATATATTGCTCTGTTCGGTCCCAAAGGTGTTTTGAGTTTTTGAAGTATGTTTTTTTTAATTCTTTAATTTTTTAATTTTTAATATGAAATTTATTGTCAAATTGGTTTCCATATGACACCCAGTGCTCATCCCAAAAGGTGCCCTCCTCAGTACCCATCACCCACCCTCCCCTCCCTCCCACCCCCCATCAACCCTCAGTTTATTCTCCCTCCCTCTCTAACCTTTTTTTTTTTCTTCCCCTCCCCCATGGTCTTCTGTTAAGTTTCTCAGGATCTACATAATATGGTATCTGTCTTTCTCTGTATGACTTATTTCACTTAACATAACACTCTCCAGTTCCATCCACTTTGCTACAAAAGGCCAGATTTCATTCTTTCTCATTGCCACGTAGTATTCCATTGTGTATATAAACCACAATTTCTTCATCCATTCATCAGTTGATGGACATTTAGGCTCTTTCCATACTTTGGCTATTGTTGAGAGTGCTGCTATAAACATTGGGGTACAAGTGCCCCTATGCATCAGCACTCCTGGATCCCTTGGGTCAATTCCTAGCAGTGCTATTGCTAGGTCATAGGGTAGTTCTATTTTTAATTTTTTTGAGGAACCTCCACACTGTTTTCCAGAGCGGCTGCACCAGTTTGCATTCCCACCAACAGTGCAAGAGGGTTCCCGTTTCTCCACATCCTCGCCAGCATCTATAGTCTCCTGATTTGTTCATTTTAGCCACTCTGACTGGCGTGAGGTGATATCTCAGTGTGGTTTTGATTTGTATTTCCGTGATGTGGAGTGACGTTGAGCATCTTTTCATGTGCCTGTTGGCCATCTGGATGTCTTCTTTAGAGAAGTGTCTATTCATGTTTTCTGCCCATTTCTTCACTGGGTTATTTGTTTTTTGGGGTGTGGAGTTTGGTGAGTTCTTTATAGATTTTGGATACTAGCCCTTTGTCCGATATGTCATTTGCAAATATCTTTTCCCATTCTGTTGGTTGCCTTTTAGTTTTGTTGGTTGTTTCCTTTGCTGTGCAGAAGCTTTTTATCTTCATAAGGTCCCAGTAATTCATTTTTGCTTTTAATTCCCTTGCCTTTGGGGATGTGTCGAGTAAGAGATTGCTACGGCTGAGGTCAGAGAGGTCTTTTCCTGCTTTCTCTTCTAGGGTTTTGATGGTTTCCTGTCTCGCATTCAGGTCCTTTATCCATTTTGAGTTTATTTTTGTGAATGGTGTTTTAAATGAAACGTGAAAGAGCACAAATCCTAACTGCACGCTACTCACATGAGCACACTGGGGACACACCCAGTTGCGGTATCAAGATCAGGAAACAGAAGATAGCCAGCATCCGGAAGCCTCCCTCATCTCCCCTCCCAGGCACCACCCCCAGCCCCCGCTCCCCCCTCTAAAACCATAGACTAGTGTAGTCAGTATAATAGAACCACAGAGTATGCATTCTTACGTATCTGACTTCTTTCATTCAACATAGCAGTGTTTGTATGTCACAGCCAAGAACTGGAAACAACCCAAATGCTCGGCAACAGAAATAATAAGTGAGTAAATCGCAGTCTATTCATATGAAGTAATACAACACAGCAACCAAAATGAACAACCTGTTGCTACATGCAGCAGCATGGATTAGTTTCACAGACATAATGTTGAGCCAAAGAAGCCATATTCAAACAAATATGCAATTCAAAAACAAATAAAAGTAAGCTATGCGGTTAGAAGTCAGAGCTGTGGTTCCCCTTAGAGGTGATGAAAAGAGTAACGTCCCAGGAGTTTTTCCATATTTTCAATTGCAGTCATTAGAATGGGTGTATGAGAGTAAAGCTTTAAGTGTTGAATTGGCGGTTGTTTTAGACTTATGGTTTTACAAGGTCATGATTGCTAGTGAGGTCGAATACTCTTTGGTTTATTGGCTACTCTTTCGTGACATGTTTGTTCACATCTTTTGCCCATTTTTCTGTAGGGTTTTGTGTCTTTTGCTCATTGATTTCTTTTTTTCTTTTTTACATTTTCTGGACGTAAGTCTTCTCATATCTATGGTTATACCTCCCTGGTTACACGTATTACAAATATCTTCTCCTGCTCTGGGACTTGCCTTTTCTCCTTCTTGATGGTGTCTCTTTAAAATTGAGATAAAATTCCCATCACCATGTAACCCATCCCCCCACCTACCTCACCTCCAGCAAGCCTCAGTTTGTTCTCTATATTTAAGAGTCTCTTATGGTTTTCCTCCCTCTCTGCTTTTATCTTCTTTTTCCTTCCCTTCTCCCATGTTCATCTGTTGAGTTTCTCAAATTCCACATATGAGTGAAATCGTATGATATCTGTCTTTCTCTGACTGACTTATTCCATCCACGTTGTTGCAAATGGCAAGATTTTGTTATTTTTCATCACCGAGTAGTATTCTATTGTATGTATATACCACAACTTCTTTGTCCATTCATCAGTTGATGGACATTTGGACTCCTTCCATACTTTGGCTATTGTTGATAGTGCAGCTATAAACATTGGGGTGCATGTGCCCCCTTCGAATCAGCACTTTTGTTTGGATAAATTCCTTGTAATGCAATTGCTGGGTCATAGGGTGGTTCTATTTTTAATTTGTTGAGGAACCTCCATACTGTTTTCCAGAGTGGCTGCACCAGTTTGCAATGCCACCAACAGTACCAAAGTGTTCCCCTTTTTCTGCAGCCTTGCCAATCTGAGTTGTTAATTTTAGTCATCCTGACCATTGAGAGGTGGTAGCTCAATATGGTTTTGATTTGTATTTCCCTGATGATGGGCATTAAGGAAGGCAGTTTTCGGGATGAGCCCTGGGTGTCATAGGTAAGAGATGCATCACTGGGTTCTACTCCCGAAGCCAAGACTACATTGTATGTTAACTAACTTGAATTTAAATAAATAGAAAATGAATTAAAAATAAATAAAGAGATAAGCAAAAAATTAAAAACAAGTTGAAATGATATTTTAGACATACTGGATCAAATAAAATATATTATTAAAGTAAAAAAATTGAGATAAAATTCACATACCATAAAATACACCTATTTGAAGTATACATTTCAGGCTCCTCCCTCTGACCACTGCTCCTCGAACCGGTGTGGCCTGCATCCTCCTTCTCTATTACTTCCTACAGCTCTCGCCAGTTATCCTCCGGTTGGCCCTCCGGAACTGGGGCGGTGGCTCCCTGTGCTTTGGGCCTGGAGGTGCCTTCTGCATGCCCAGCACCTACTGGGGCTCAGGTGGCCATGCTGTGTCCAGGTCCTCTCCCCAATTTGCATCCTTATCTTCCTGGAGGGGCTACAGCAGCAGCTTGGCAGACGGCCTGTCCGGGTCCGACAGGCTGTGGGCGGGCAGTGAGAAACTCGCCATACGGAACTTCAATGGGCTTCTGGCTTCTACCTGGAGAAGGTTCACGCCCTAGAGGAGGTCGAGGGAGATCTGGAGGTGGCATCTGAGACTGGTACCAGAAGCCAGTTGCAGGCCTGCCCACAACTACAGCCCCTACTTCAAGACCATCAAGGAGCTGCAGGACAAGAATCTTGTGGCCACCATTAAGCACTCCAAGATTGTCCTGCAGATTGACAATGCCTGTCTGGCTGCAGACGACTTTCCAACAAAGTCTGGGCTAGGAGGCGACATAATGGCCTGCGCGGGGTGCTGGATGAGCTGACCCCAGCCAGGACCAACCTGGAGATGCAGATCGAAGGCCTGAGGGAGGAGCTGGCCGACCTGCAGGAGAACCAGCAGAGGAAATCAGTGCCCTGGGGGGCCAGGTGGGTGGCCAGGTCAGTGTGGAGGTGGATTCTGCTCTGGAGATCGACCTTGCCAGAATCCTGGGCGACACGAGAAGCCAATATGTAGAGAAGCAAGACAGAGGTCACTGACCGGTGGCACGGCAGGCTCAACTAAGCAGGAAAGTCCCCCCTGGAAGGCACGCTGGTGGAAACAGAGGCCCGAGTTGGAGCTCCACTGGCCCAGATCCAGGCACTGGTCGGTGGTATTGAAGCCCAGCTGAGCGATGTGCCTGAGGACACCCAGCGGTAGAACCAGGAGCACCAGCAGTTCATGGGCATCAAGTCGTGGCTGGAGCGGGAGATTGCCACCTACCCCCTCCCGAAAGGCCAGACGTCCACTGCAACAATCTGCCCACTCCCAAGGCTCTCTGAGTCTTGCAGCCTCCTGGGCTTCCTGCTGTCCTGCAGAGGGGTTCCCCTGAGCAGGGGCATGGGTGGTGGGGGACCCCACCTTTAGATTTTCCCCTGACCTGGCAATAAAGCTTTATGGCTCAAGGGAAAAAATAACAAAGTGTACATTTCAGTCCACGCTCATACATTCATCTCCATATCTAATTCCAGAACGTTTCATCAGCCCAAAAGATACCCCATTCCCATTAGATATCCCTTCTTATTCCATCTTCTTCCCATCCTCGGCAACCACTAATTCATTTCTTGTCCCTGTGGATTTGCCTATTCTAAACACTTCCTAGAAAGAGAACCGTACAATATGTCTTATTATCTGTCTGGCTCCTATCACTTGACAAAATGGTTTCAAGGTTCATCCACATTACTGCATCTACCAGAACTTCATCCCTTTCTATGGCTGAATACCATTCCAGTGTATGGATATAACAGCTTATGTTCATCAGTTCATCGGTTGATGGAAATTTGGGTTGATCTCATTTTTTGGCTGTTATGAATAATTCATGTACAAGTTTCTGCATGAACATACGTTTTTAATTCTCTTGGATTTAAAACTAGGAGTGGAATTTCTGGGTTATATGGGAACTTTATGTTTAACTTTTTAAGGAATGGCCAAACTGCTCAAAAATAGCCTCACCCTTTACATTCTCGCTAGTAAGATACGAGGATTCCTGGGGTGCCCAGGTGGCTCAGTCAGTGAGGTGTAGACTCTTGATTTTGGCTCAGACTCATGACCCCAGGGTCATGGGATCGAGCTGGACATGGGCTCCATTATGGGTGGGGACCCTGCTTGAGGTTCTCTCTCCCAGGGCACCTGGGTGGCTCAGTCTGTTAAGTGTTCGACTTCTTGGTTTCAGCTCAGGTCATGATCTCACGGTTCATGAGATTAAGCCACATCAGGCTCTGCACTGACAGCATGGAGCCTGCTTAGGATTCTCTCTCCCTCTCTCTCTACCCCTCCCCTGCTGGCGCTTGCTCTCTCTCCCTCTCAAAAGTAAACAAACAAACAAACATTTTTTTAATATGAACTTTATTGTCAAATTGGTTTCCATACAACACCCAGTGCTCATCCCAACAGGTGCCCTCCTCAATGCCCATCACCCACCCTCCCCTCCCTCCCACCCCCCATCAACCCTCAGTTTGTTTTCAGTTTTTAAGAGTCTCTTATGGTTTGGCTCCTCCCACTCTAACCTTTTTTTTTTCCTTCCCCTCCCCCATGGTCTTCTGTTAAGTTTCTCAGGATCCACGTTAAGAGTGAAAACATATGGTATCTGTCTTTCTCTGTATGACTTATTTCACTTAGCATCACACTCTCCAGTTCCATCCACTTTGCTACAAAAGGCCAGATTTCATTCTTTCTCATTGCCACGTAGTATTCTATTATGTATATAAGCTACAATTGCTTTATCCATTCATCAGTTGATGGACATTTAGGCTCTTTCCATACTTTGGCTATTGTTGAGAGTGCTGCTATAAACATTGGGGTACAAGTGCCCCTATGCATCAGCACTTCTGGATCCCTTGGGTCAATTCCTAGCAGTGCTATTGCTAGGTCATAGGGTAGTTCTATTTTTAATTTTTTTGAGGAACCTCCACACTGTTTTCCAGAGCGGCTGCACCAGTTTGCATTCCCACCAACAGTGCAAGAGGGTTCCCGTTTCTCCACAACCTCGCCAGCATCTATGGTTTCCTGATTTGTTCATTTTAGCCACCCTGACTGGCCTGAGGTGATATTTCAGTGTGGTTTTGATTTGTATTTCCGTGATGAGGAGTGACGTTGAGCATCTTTTCATGTGTCTGTTTGTCAGCTGGATGTCTTCTTTAGAGAAGTGTCTATTCATGTTTTCTGCCCATTTCTTCACTGGATTATTTGTTTTTCGGGTATGGAGTTTGGTGAGTTCTTTGTAGATTTTGGATACTAGCCCTTTGTCTGATATGTCATTTGCAAGTATCTTTTCCCATTCCATTGGTTGCCTTTTAGTTTTGTTGATTGTTTCCTTTGCAGTGCAGAAGCTTTTTATCTTCATGAGATCCCAATAGTTCATTTTTGCTTCTAATTCCCTTGCCTTTGGGGATGTGTCGAGTAAGAGATTGCTACGGCTGAGGTCAGAGAGGTCTTTTCCTGCTTTCTCTTCTAGGGTTTTGATGGTTTCCTGTCTCGCATTCAGGTCCTTTATCCATTTTGAGTTTATTTTTGTGAATGGTGTAAGAAAGTGGTCTAGTTTCAATCTTCTGCATGTTGCTGTCCAGTTCTCCCAGCACCATTTGTTAAAGAGACTGTCTTTTTTCCATTGGATATTCTTTCCTGCTTTGTCAAAGACAGTTGGCCATACATTTGTGGGTCCAATTCTGGAGTCTCTATTCTATTCCATTTGTCTATGTGTCTGTTTTTATGCCAATACCATACTGTGTTGATGATTACAGCCTTGTAGTAGAGGCTAAAGTCTGGGATTTTTAAAAAAGGATTTTCTTTCTCTTTCTCTCCCTCTTAGCCCCTCCCTTGTTTGTGTGTGTTCTCTCTCTCTCAAAAAATAAATAAAGAAAATAAAATAAATTTTAAAAAAGATATGAGGATTTCCATTTCCCCACATTCTTGCTAACACTTGTTTATTGTCTGTCTCTTTGGTTATGCCATCTTGAAGGATGGGAAGTGGTATTTCATTGTGGTTTTGATTTGCATTCTCCTAATGACCAACGATGTTTAGCATCTTTTCATGTACCTTCTGGCCTTTTGTACATCTTCTTTGGAGAAAAGTCTATTCAATTCCTTTGCCTATCTTTAAATTGGGTTGTTTTTTCATTATTGAGTAATAAGAGTTATTTATATTCTGGACACAAGTCCGTGTCACATATATAATTTGCAAATATTTTCTTCCATTCTGTGGGCTGTCTTCTCACTTTCTTGAGAGTGTCCTTTGAAGTACAAGATTGTTAATTTTGATGAAGTCTAATTTATCTTTTGTTTGCTTTGGTTGCTTTTGATTTTGGTGTTATATCTAAGAAACCATTGCCAATCCAAGTTCATTCAGGTTTATACCTATGTTTTTCTTCTAAGGTTTTGTAGTTTTGAGTTTTAGCTTTGGTCTATGATCCATTTGGAGTGAATTTTGGGTATGGTGTGAGGTAGAGGTCTGATTTCATTTCTTTGCATGTGGATATTCAGTTGTCCCAGCATTATTTGTTGAAAAGATTATTTTTTCTCTTATTGAATTACCTTGGCATCCTTGTCAAAATCAAATTACCATAAATATAAGGGTTTATTTCTCAATTCTATTCCATTGATCTATATGACTATACTTATGCCGGTACCACACTGTCTTGATTGCTATACCTTTGTAGTAAGTTTTAAAATTAGAAAGTATACGTCTTCTTTTTTTTTTTCTAAAATTGTTCAGGCTATTCTGAGTCTCTTGAATTTCTGTATCAGCTTGTCAATTGCTGCAGAAAAGACAGCTGGGATTTTGATATGAATTATGTTGAATCTGTTGATCAAATTGAGGAGTGTTCCCATCTTTACAACATTAAATGTCCCAATCCATAAACATGGGATGTCTTTCCATTTATTTAGGTCTTCTTTAATTTCTTTCAACAGCATTTTGTAGTTTTTAGTATGTAAATTTTGCATCTCTTTTGTTAATTTTATGCCTAAGTGTGTTATTTCCTGTGATGCAATTGTAAATGGAATATTTTAAATTTTATTTCCAGATTAGTCATTGCTAGTATATAGAAATACAACTGTTTTTTTTTTTTTATCTTTTGATCTTCTATCCTGCAACCTTGCTGAACTCATTATTATCTCCAGTGGATTTCTTAATATGTATTACTTAAAATTTTCTATATGTAAGATCATGCCATCTGCAAAAAGAGAGAGTTTTAATTCTTCCTTTTCAATCTGGATGCCTTTTATTTTACTTTCTTGCCTAATTGCCCTGACTAGAACCTCTAGAACAATGTTGAATAGAAGTGGTGGGAGTAGAAAACTCTACTTTGTTCCTGATTTTAGGAGAATGTTACGTCTTTCACCATTTCACCATTAGGTATTTCTACCTTAAGTATAGTATTAGTTGTGGGGTTTTCACAGATGCCCTTTATCAAACTGAAGAAACTCCCTTCTATTTCTAGTTTGTTGAGTGTTTTTTTCAGGAAAGGGTATTGGATTTTGTCAAATGCTTTTTCTGTAGCTATTGAGATGATCATATTGTTTTTATTTTTTATTCTATTCTATTTTATTCTAATATGATATAATACATTATTTGATTTTCTTATGTTGAACCAACTAATGGTATCCTTTCATGAACAGAAGTGCTTAATTTTAATGTAGGTCAATTTATCTATCTTTTACTTCAGGTTTTATGTTTTTGTGTCTCATACAAGAAATCTTTGCCTATCCCAAGTACATGAAGGTATTCTCCTATATTATCTTTTATATGCTTTCCTATTTTTACCTTTCACATTTAGATCTACAATCCATCTGGAATTGATTTTTGTGTAGAGTATTTATAGAGATCAACATAAATTTTGTCCATATTGATTTCCAGTTGACTCAGCACTATTTACTGAAAAGATCATCCTTTTCCATTGCTCTGATGGCAAAAATGTCACCTTTGTCATAAACTGAGCATGTATGTGTGCTTCTAGACTTTCTATTCTGGTCCACTGGGTATTTGCTAATCTTGTTCCAGTGACACATTGTCTTAATGATTGAACTTCATAATAAGTCTTGACATCCTGTAGTGTAAGTCCTCTTATTTTGTTCTTTTTATTCAAGATCACTTGCTTATTTTTGGAAAATTCTATTACTGTATAACTTTTACAATCTCTTGTGAATTGACCACACAAATTCTGGAATTTTTATTGAGGTTACATTGAGTCTATAGATCAATTTTGAAGAGAATTGACATTTTTACAATATTGAGGATCCATGTGAGTTCATCAGTAGGGAGTTTTATAAGCTTTATCTTTTCTATAATTTTATTTAATGAGAATAAGTAAAGATAATAAAAATAAAACAACAGGGACGCCTGGGTGGCTCAGTTGGTTGAGTGTCCAGCTTTTGATTTTGGCTCAGGTCATGATCCCAGCATCGTGGGATTGAGCCCCACATCAGGCTCCACACTAAGATTCTCTCTCTCTCTGCTCCTCTCCCCAACTTGCACTCTCTCTCTCTCTCTCTCTCAAATTAAAAAAAAAAGTAACAGCAACAATAATAGCTAACCTTAAAAAATAGTTACTATATGCTTTCTGGGCATTACCTTATTTCATTATAAAAATTTGCCAAAAATTATGAGACCCCCCCCTTAAATAAAGCTATAACATTTTGTTAAAGGCATAAAAACAATATTTGAACAAATGATGAGGCCAGCATACCCTTGGATGAGAAGAATTGATAATCATAAGAGTGATAATGATTACCAAATAAATATTTACCTTAAATTACTTCCAATCAGAATACCAATGTGTTTTCTTAGAGCTTTACAAAAAGCATTTGAACATTTCTATTGAAGAAATTCTAAATGTTTTAGAATTGACAACAAAAACCTTTAATTTCAAAAAAGAATATCAAGGTTGAATTGCTTTACCAGGTATTAAAATGTTCTACAGTGCTAATATAATCATTTTTAAAAACTGTATGATTTGGCTTATAAATAAGCTTACAGATCAGAAGACCAGAAAGTCTAAAAGATATGAGGATATATTTAATTTAACACATGATAACAATAGCATTTTTGTTCAGTGGGGAGAAGATAGCTTTTGTAATTGGTGCTATTGGCATAATTGCTTATTGATCTGCCAAAAAACGCCACCTCCAGCCACAAATAAAATCATAATGAAGGGATTAAAACTTGAAACAAAAAACATAAACCAAAAAGTAATGAAAACATCTTAGGAGAAAATTTGCATAGCCTCAAGATTGGGAAGGCAAGAGAGACTTCTACAATGCAGAAAATCTAGAATCCACCAGGAGAAAGACTAGCAAGTTCGACAATAAAAAGTTAAAATGCAAAAAAAAAAATAATAATGGGAAAAATATTTGCAACTTTTTTGACTGGTGAGTTAATATCCCTATTATACAAGGAGCTCTTGCAACTGATTTAAAGAAAAAAAAAAAAACTCAACTCAATGAAACATGAACAAAGAGTATGACCAGGCAATACATGAAAGTAGAAATGAAAATAACTAATAAACATTTGAAAGGATCTCTTCACTCTCTTCTGGACAGGGAACTACAACTTACATCAGTATGATAGCATTTTTTTTTTTACCAATCATATTGTCAAGAATTAAAAGGCTGGTAGAGGAAACAGACTGTCTTATACCATGCTCGTGGGAGGGTGGATTCCTTCCTTTTTGGTAAAGGAAACTGGTTGGTAGCATCAATTAAAATGTCAAACCTTTATACCATTTACTCCAACATTTCCATTTGGTGGATGATATACTTCAAAGGACATATGTTCACAGATGGTTTTTTGCAGCTACTGAAGAATGAGTTAGATCTATTGTGGATATTATGAGATATCTGTAATAGATTTAAGTTGAAAAAGTAAGTTGCAAAGTAATGTTAATGACTGTTAATAGTATACATTTAAATAACATTTATTATGCAGTAGGGTCAGTTCTAAGGGATTCACAGGTAGTTACTTACTCATGGAAACATGAAGACTGACTAATGAAGTTGGGCTCCCATCGGTCCTGGTTTGTTGATGGGAAGCTGTCACAGAGCAGATAAATGTTGAGATTGGAACCCAAGCGCTTGGATTCAAGTCTGTGTTCATAACCTCTCTGGTGTGCTACATATTGACCCCGCTTTTTAAAATGATCCCATTTTAAAGCAGAAGAAAAGGAGAAAGAAAAAGAAGGAGAAGGAGGAGGAGAAAAAGAAGAAACCACTATTCGTGAAACATTTTTATGAAATGTTTAGCATGAAATACGCATAGGAAGTTTTTCTACATTTTAATGCATTATTTTGTTTGCAAAGATCGCTGGTTCTTTCACTAGAATCATCTGAGGAGTTTTTAACATGTTGATGCCTGGGCTGCACTCCGGGAGATTATGATTTAATTGGTGTGGTTGCGGAGACTGGGCATCAGATTTTTACAAGCTCCCCTAGTGACTTTTATTGTGTAGCAAAGTCTGAGAACCACTGGCACGGATAACTTAGGTCTGAAATCCAGTTTTGGAATAGTTTGGCACGTGATCTGTGAAGGTATTTTTGCAATTCTCCTGTTCACCACTAGATGGAGTGTTGTCCACATGCCAGCAATTCAGCCACCCGTTTTTGCAGAACTGTTTTTGGTAGAAGTAGGAAGCAAGGAAGGGAGGTTAATAGACAGGCTCCCTGATCAGGTATTCCACCAGGCTCTAGCCTTATACTGTATTATGTTGTTAGCATACATCTTTTTAAAGTTCTTGGAAGAATTTCTTATCATCTTTTATGTGGGACTTCCCCTCAAGTCAGAGGCATGGCTTTTTAGTTTCTTCCTGCCTGTGTCTTTTCTTGGATAAGAAGTACAGAAAATCATTCTTTGTGGAAAGGCCACACCCTCTGTTGTTTGGCTGCAAGAGTAAAATGGTATGAAGCTCTTTGAAAATCTCTAATTAAAAGTACAAAATTGACTGTGTAGTAAATAGCCAGGAAGGCATTATTTAAACCCTATTTATAGTTTTAGATTTGTGGTGGGAATAAATAGGACAGTCAGGAGAAAACCATTAAATTAAGAAGATTCCTGTCCCTCTAACACACAAGAGTGCAAGTTTTCCAGAAAACAAATATCTCTGGGCTTAATTTTTCTCCCTATGATCTCAAAATAAATACCAACCTCCACACTTCTTGGTCATGCACTGTTGATTCATTAATGAGCCATATGCAGATGTCCTGTAGGTGCTTAACTCATAATGATTATGGACAAAGTCAAGAAACATAACTTAAGGAGAATATTGCAATAAAATTAGCCTCAAAATTAAGTGTAATGACTGTAACAGTGTTTCCACTATTTGGACTTTCCCCCCATCAGACTTTATAGTGCTCTTAGTGAATGTACAATTTACATGTTTCCTAGAACAAAGAACTCCCAACTCACCAAGGAATGAGATGGTGACTCTATCTCGGAGCAGGGGATTAATGTGAAGGACTCGAGGTTTCTATTACAATTATTCATCCGCAAAGAACTCTGTGAATTATGAGGCTCCATGGACCATTTTGCCAAAAATCTGTACCAAATCTATACTAGTCAGGGTTCTCCAGGGAAAAAGAACAAACAGGATATATACATATATAATACATATGTAAATATAAATATGTATACATATATGAATAAACAAATGTGTATACATATATGCATAAATATAAATATAAATAAATATACATGTTTATTTTATGGAATTAGCAATTCCTTATAATAAACTCCACAATTATGGAGGCTGAGAAGTCCCAAGATGTGCAGTCAGTAGGCTGGAGACCTGGGGGAGTCAATGGTGTAAGATCTATCCCAAGTTGAAGTCCAAAGTCAGGAGAAGACCATAGGACAGAGAGAGTGAATTCTCCCTTATTCAGCCTTTTTATTCTATTCAAGTTTTCAAAGGATTGGATGGAAATCCAATAGCTTTGTTTGAGTGTGTTCCACAGAATTCTAGTTCCTTGGGATATTAATATAGTCAATTTGGTATAAAAAAGTTCCAATGTCAAATAAGTTTGGAAAATCCTGGGTAAAATTGTTACACAGATTTCTTTTTTTCAGTCCTTCTTAAAGCCTTTGATATGTCAGTGTGCCTTGTGATTATCCAAGAGAGGTGATACTTTGCAAAGCTTTCCAAACTTATTTAACACAATATCTTGTTTGGCATTTAACACCTCTCCAAAAACTGGAGCACTGCTTTACAAAATACTTCAGAGCAGAGAGTGTGTTTTATCTGATTTTGTACCCCAGCCCCTGGCTCAATGCCTGCTAAACAGAAGAGACCCAATAAATGATTGAGGGTCTATTAAATGAAATGATGAATGAAAGAGTAGTAAAGATATAGGCAAGCCATAAACATATTCTACACGAGACTAGTCTGAGACCATGGCAAGGACTTTCCAGCCCACTCCCAGAGAGCCAGGAAGTGTGAAATCAATTTTGAGGATCTTGGGGTAGAGCCTCAGGAAGACGCCACAGGAAGAACAAAGGTGACTTCACTCTTTCTTAGTGAAATGGATACCACCTGTGCCCTGCCCGTATCCCCTGTACCTTCTGACACCTTCATTTCTATCTGAACTTTTCTTTTGCTGCGAAAGCCAGCTTTGCTGCCCACTCACTGGGCCCCTGGGAGCCATCCTCACCAATGATTGGCTGGGGTTGGTGTATAAATACTCCAGCTCCCCTGCCCTCAGATGGGATAACCCTTAGAGTTTTCTGTTACACAACTCCTGCAGCGCTCCAGGGGACCGCACTTAAACTGCCTATACAGGCAGCTCGATAAGGCACTGGGTCCTCCCATCCCTGACTCACTTGCCCATGCCCAGGCTAGCATCCCGTAGGATCACCTCTCACATGGACTACTTGCTCCCGATCCTTGGCTCACATTCTGATTTTTGGGGACCGCTAATAAGACAGGGTTCACCTGAAAGTGACACTGAAAAGTCAGGGGACTTTTTCTTGTCCTGACTCCACCTCCACTAGAAGACCTCAGGACCCTTGGAAATGCCCCCTAAATTATTTCTTAGAGTCCCCATAGGGAGCCTCCTGCTGGCTTGCAGTCCTGTTTATCAGCTGCGGTCATCCTGCTGTGTGCCCCAGTCATTCATTCAACTGATATTACAGAGAGACTCTGTGATGCGCCCGGTGCCGTGCCAGGCACCAGGGATGCAAAGGTGACCCAAGCAGGTTTGGAACCAGCCCTTGGGAAGCTTCCAGTCTTTTAGAGAAGACAAGCACAGACCACATTATTCCACAAATCAACACGCAATGATAATCTTTAATAAGTGCTGAAAAGCAAAACCACGGGGTACTATGAAGGAGAATACCAGCAGGGCCCAATACTACGAAAGGGGTAAGGGAGGCTTCCCAGAGGAATTGAACTTCTTCCTGAAACATGAAGGATGAATATGAACTAGTAGATGTGGGGGTGGGGAAGAGAGATCACGGCAGAGGGAACAGCATAGGCCAAGGCCCGAGGTAGAGGAATGTGCTTCTTTCCACGAGACTACTCCTGGTAGGCGGGCCTCCCAAGGTTCTGATCAAGCCATCAGATGAAGCCATCAGTCCCATCTAGGGAGCGGGACCAGGGTCAGAGATGGGGGGAAAGACCTTCCTAACTCTGCCAAACTTTGTCCCCTGGGGCCCCACGCACCTCTGCTCCTTCTTAGGCTCATGGATGTCTCTCCAGCAGATTAGCTCCACCTCCTGTTGTGTAGACTGTTCGGCAGTCCCTCTCTCTGCATGAGGATTGCACTCCCTGCGTCTTTGGAGTTGGGCTTGCTTCGGCCAATGAAATGTACGCAGAGGTGATAAACGCCACTTTCTATAGGAGGCCTCCAAGAGCGGATGCACAGTGGCTGTGCTCTTTCCCCTCTTCCATGGCAACTGGCAACGTTCCAGGTAGGCCAGCTCTGTCTAGGATGACAGTGACGCATCAGCCGACCGTCAGTAATCATGTAGCATAAGCAAGAAGTAAACCTTCGTTGTTTCAAGCTACTGAGAGTTGGGGGTCACTCCTGTAGCACGCGCTGGCCGGTCCTGACTGATAAACCTGTGAAAACAGCCTCAGGAAAGACACATGCAGGCAGAATAGCACAGTGGTTAGCGGCAGGATCTCTGGGGCCCGCCGGCTTCGCGTTCGAATCTTGGCTCGGCCACTTCCTCACTGAGAACCACCGGCCAAGCTGCTCCAGCCCTTCATGCCTGTTTCTTCATCAATAAAATAGTAATCATCGCATTTAGCGCGTGTTCTTGTGATAATCGCCTAAGTTAATTCACGTCAAGAGTTTGGAAAACTGCCAGGCAGAGTAAGTGCTCGGTAAGTACTAGCTTTATTATTAATATTTGTTCAAAAACAAACAACAGTTGGATGCCACAGGTGGCCCAGATCCCTCCTTAGGAAAAATATTGTCCAAAGGACACCCCACTGGCATCTGGCCTCCAGGAAAGGCCATCTTCTGTATCAAGGGATGCAAATTCAAAGGTGCCCAAGGAGCCAGTAAGAAGCATCAACTGGTGCAGTTTTCTTTCTTTCTTTCTTTCTTTCTTTTTTTTTTTTTTTTCTCCCACATTGGAAAGAGGCTCAGGTACAAAGAAAAACTTGAGTCTTCTATAATAAAGTCAGGGGTGCAGATGAAATGAAAAAGGACAGCTGGTGTTCAGCTTCCAAGCGGGGGGGCTCTGGGTAAGGTGGGTGCTGTGAGGGACGGGTAGACGAGCACTGGAGAGTAGGGGCCCCACCCAAAGGGGCAGCTGTGGGCCATCTGCAAATGCAGGTGCAGTAATCTTTCAGTTGGTTTTTTGTTTGTTTGTTTGTTTGTTTGTTTGTTTAAAGCAGGAGGAGATTCAGGGACACCTGGGTGGCTCAGTCGGTGGAGCATCCGATTTCGACTCAGGTCATGATCTCGCGGTCTGTGAGTTTGAGCCCAGCGTCGGGCTCTGTGTGCTGATGGCTCAGAGCCTGAAACCTGCTTCGGATTCCGTCTCTCTCTCTCTCTCTCTCTCTCTGCCCCTCCCCTGCTCACGCTCTGTCTCTCTGTGTCTCTCTCAAAAATAAACATTGGGCTGCCTGGGTGGCTTAGTCGGTTAAGCCTCCGACTTCAGCTCAGGTCATGATGTCGCAGTCCATGAGTTTGAGCCCCATGTGGGGCTCTGTGCTGGTGGCTCAGAGCCTGGAGCTGCTTCGGATTCTGTCTCCCCCCCACCCGCCCCTCCCTGCTCATGCTCATGCTCTCTCTTTTCCTCAAAAATAAATAAACATTATAAAAAAATTTAAAGCAGTAGGAGATTCAGATTTTTTAAAGGTGAACTCAGGCGCACCTGCATGGCTTAGTCGGTTCAGTGTCCAACTCTTGTTTTCGGCTCAGGTTGTGATCTTATGGCTTGTGGGTTCGACCCTGCATTGGGCTCTACGCTGGCAGCACAGAGCCTGCTTGGAATTCTCTCTCTTCCTCTCTCTCTCTCTCTGACCCTCCGCTGCTCACACACCAAACTCTCTCAAGATAAATAAACTTTAAAATAGAAAAATAAAATAAAATGTGAACTTGTTTCTTTCTTAAAAAAAATTTTTTAACGTTTGTTTATTTTTGAGAGAGAGAGCAGAGCACAAAGGGGGAAAGGGGCAGAGACAGAGGGAGACACAGAATCCAAAGCAGACTCCAGGTTCTGAGTTGTCAGCACAGAGCCTGACGTGGGGTTCAAATTCACGGACTGCGAGATCATGACCTGAGCCAAAGTCAGAAGCTTAACTGACTGAACACTGAAACAGTGTTGTTTTTTTTTAAAAAAAAAAAGAAATACGTTGGGGCACCTGGGTGGCTCAGTTGGTTAAGCGTCTGACTGCAGATCATGATCTCACGTTCCATGAGTTCGAGCCCCGAGTCGGGCTCTGTGCTGACAGCTCAGAGCCTGGAGCCTGCTTCAGATCCTGTCTCTCTGCCTTTCTCCCACTCATGCTCTGTCTCTCTCTCTGTCTCAAAAATAAATTAAAAAAACATTAAAACAGAACAAAACACTGCTTCGGCCACACAGATCATATGAGAAACCTGGATGGAGTCTGAGGTTTGCGTCTTCTGTTTTGAAGACCCATGCACTCACATGGGCCAGATGTTCAAACGTTTTCACGGCTAACTGTTTGGGTGTTTCTCTGAACGGCTTTTCCAGAACCTAGGTAACACCTTCCCAAAGATGCACTTAGGCACCCCCATCTCCTGCAAACATAAAACCCCTCCCAGTTTTGAAATGGCAAAGTTTTCTGGATCCTACCACCTTCTCAAAGTTGCCCGGCCATTGGTCCCTGTCTCAGTCTGAGCTCAAACCAATGCGAGTGCTGTCTGCCCAGCAGTCTTTGGGAGGAGCAAACCGGTGCCAGGCTCCTGGCCTCAACATGGGAGCTGCATGGAGGGGGACCAACTGCAAAAGCCTGCCCTGGGTCTCCACCGGCTCCCCACTCCTCTCAGGGTCACCGTTTGGAAGGTGTAGGTTTTGGGGGCAGCTCTGAAGGGATGTCCTCTGCCGTAGCTCGGGAGCCACACTGGCATCCATTTATCCATTTGGAATCTGTCCGTCCATTCCCTTGTCTCCCACACAATGAAAGCTCAGAGAGTTTAGGAAGGAATCCTGCCCCACTTCTGTCTGTTAACCTTGACCTGGAGTAACAGTGATTTCACATCAGCCAGAGTAAAGCAGCGGGATCTTTCAAAACCATTACCAGGCAGATCACTGAAAAGAATTTTTTTTTTTTTTGATGATTCAGTCTCTTATCTGTAACGTAGGTGTAATAATAGCATCTTCAGAGAGTCACGTTCATTAGCATTTCCAAATCCCGGGGAGCTTCTCAGTGGGAGAGACGGTATACCCCAGCCACACAGCTCCATATGGTCCCATACGTGAATATCTCCATTTTCAGGTAGCAGCTGAATGGGGAAAAGAATTTCGAGAAATGCGATTTAAAATACTTCACAATGACGCAGTAATACTTCACGCGACTGTCAGAACTGCTCACCGCAATTTATCTTTCCAGGTGGGTTTCTCCAAACAGAGCTGGCAGATTTTTTTTTTTCTCCCCAATCCGACCCCGATTCCAATTCCAATTCCAATTCCAAACTTTCTCTAATTTCTTGCATGTGGACTAAACGCACAGCCACACATGAACATGGGGACAAGTTGGTTTTTAATCACGTGGAGGAGGGAGAACAGGGGGAGCCCTTGCTTGGTGATGAAATGTAGGGAGCCTAATGTTCTGGGAGAACAAAAAAACCTTTCTAGAGACTTCTTTTTTTTTTTTTTTTTTTTTTCAGAATCCTCCTCATTAATATTAGAAGACATTTGCTGCCACTTTAAAAGATGAAGCTTTGTAACATGTCTGTAACTAGTGCAGAACAAATTAATTTATTTCAGGTGGGTTCCGAGTAGCAGTGGGGAAAGTTCTTGCTTACATCTCGGTCCTTCTCGCAGGTACATGGGGAGTACTTTCTTCTGTGGGAACTTTGGGCGTGGCAAGTCCTTAAGGATGGGCTTATCACCCTTGGGAGAGAGGAGCAAGATACTCTTGCATCTCGACCAGGCACCCACTGGCACAAAACACATTGGCTTTAAGCACAAAATGAATATCTGCTTATTTCTATACTCTTTTGTTACTTTCCAAATATTCTTTCTTTTTTTAAGCGTTTTATTTGTTTTTGAGACAGAGCAGGGGAGGGGGAGGCACAGAGGATCTAAAGCAGGCTCTGCACTGACAGCAGTGAGCCCAATGCAGGGTTCGAACTCACAAACCGTGAGGTCATGACCTGAGCTGAAGTTGGACGTTCAACCAACTGAGACACCGGGCGCCCTAACTCTGCAAATATTCTTGGCTTTGCATTTCTAAGAGTGATGTCATGGGGGGTGAGGGGCATTAGAGGTGGGGTCCACCCACACATGCTTGCCAGCCCCTGGTGACCAGGAGCACGTAGATGGGCCTCAGCCAGCAGGGGTCAAGAGGTCAGCTGACTCTGGACAAATTTCCTTCATTAGATCATGGTGCACCCGCCACCAGAGCTCTCCAAACACCTATTTATGAAAACACAGCAATACTAAAGCCAATATTCAGCACATTGGCCAACCCAGTTCTGATCAGTCAGATGTCCCTTCTGACTACATGGTGCCTATGGCTTCTGGCTTATTCAATATTTTGAATGTTACCACTGCCCATTGGCACGGAAGACGCGAATGGTCCCAGTTTTATCTATGTGTAGGAGCTCACTGAATCTTTATACAGTTTTGCTATGTAGAAACTGGTGGTATGCCCTTTTGCACAGGTGAGGAAACTGAGGCTCCAAGCAAGGCATTTGAGAACATCTAGTCAACCAGCTGGAAAAGCAGGATTCTCCTCTGTGGGGCAAAGGTCTAGGCTGGCTAGCTCATCTTTGTATTCCCAGGTCTGGCACAGAGTAGGTACTCAGTAAATACTGAATGAGTAAATCTAGCTAAATGAACATCCATGGGCTCACACTATACCAGTTCATGGCTATGCCTCTTTGGGGGAACAGAACCCTTCTTCTATTTGCTTCCTCCTCCAGCCCCTGATGATTAAGCCCCCAGCTCAGAGCAAAGCAGGCAGGCAGGGGAGCCAAGTTCACACAGCAGCTAGCCCTTTGGTAAGAAACCTGTGCCCCCCCTTCCCTCCATTTAAGCTCTATTCACCCCCGAGGCTGAAGCAGCCTTCTGTAGCCCTGCCAGAGGTGAGTGTGCCATAAACTCTGTCTTCACTGGCCGTGTGTCCTTGGCCAAGTCACTTAACTCCTCTGAGTCTCAATTTCCTCACCTGCAAAATGGAACAAATAATAAAGCTTACTATGCAGACTGGATGAGACCAGGTTCCTGCAGGGTTTAGCATGGTGATCCTGTTATGATAACAGTAGCTATGTGACTTGCTTTGGCCAATAAAATGTAAGTGAAAGCAATGTCTGTCACTTCCAGGCAGAAGCTCTGAGTCAGAGCACCATTTGCCAAGCTCTCTTGCACTCTGCCATGCATCTGGCAACGTTCTGGCTAATGGTTCCTCTGTCACCCTACGCCCCGGGGTGAGGAAGACGCAGGACAGAGTCTCCAGTCTCCCAACAATGGGTACTTAGCATGATCAAGCAATAAAGCTTTGCTGTTCTAAGCCACTGAGATTTGGGGGCTGTTTGTTACCACAGCAGAACCTATCCCAAACTGACTGATGCAGACAAGATTCAGGGAAAGGACAAGTTATCAGCAGAAGTGCACTGGCCATGGCTAATGGTTGATGACTGACCTTCCCCTCCAGGATGCCATGAAACAGAAGCAGAGGTAGAGGGCCAGGAGAAGCAGAGCCTCTGTAAGGGGGACTTTTCAATAGTTCTTCCTATTTTGATAAAAACAGAGGATAGAAGGAAGTCAAAGTAGGGCTTCATTTTATCTTCCTTCCCCACCAACCAATGTTATAGTTGTCCTGCCCTTGGGGTACACTCCCAGACTCACATCAGCACTGTCCCCCCACCCCTGCACACACAATACAAGTACTTGGCTAATCTCTTAAGATTCCAGATCATGATTAAATCTAGCATTGAGGGGCACCTGGGTGGCTCAGTCAGCTGAACGTCCAATTTCAGCTCAGGTCATGATCTCACAGTTTGTGAATTCGAACGCCATATTGGGCTTTGTGCTGATAGCAAGGAGCCTGCTTCAGATTCCCTGTCTCCCTCTCTCTCTCTGCTTCTCTCTCTCTCTCTCTGTCTTTCTCTCTCAAAAATAAATAAACATTAAAAATTTTTAAACAAATAAAAAATAATTTTAAAAAATAGCATTGGCATTTCTTGCAATATCTGTCCAAGAATCAACCCATTTCCCTTCCTACCAGTGCTTCCACCTCTGGTAGTGAATGCATAAGTTTTTTAAATTATTTTGGTCTATATTTTTATAAACTCATGTAAAGAAACATTCCCAAATCCTAAGTGCACAATTTAGCAAATTATCATCAGGCCGAGACCCCTATAATTATCACTCAGTTGGTAAATTCTTGCAGGATGCTAAATTGGGACTTCCAACTGAGGCACTGAGGCCCATAGAGGCTGCATTCCAAAACTGTGAGACCAAAACTGGTTGCATGACTCTTGAAACCAGGATCTGCTGGAGGGTATAGAAGGATTTAGTTGTTGGGTAGAGACCCATTTGTAAGAGGCCCATTTGTAGAGACCCTCGGTGAGGAGCATCTCTTTGGAGAAGACTGAACTAAGAGTACAGACACTCCCACCTCTGAGAAGATGCATGGAACTCCTCCACTCAATCAAGAGAAGGGGGCTTCAAAGGAATGCTTAACATATGTCCCATGCCGTGAAGGCGACCCAGTGGATGGGTGTCTGACGGCTGCTCAGAAAATCTTGAAGACAAGGGATCAAATTCCAGTGGAATTGTTTATTAGTGATCTATCTTTAGAAAAACAACCTAGACAAGGGGCACCTGGGTGGCTCAGTCAGTTAAGTGTCCAACGCTTGATTTTGGCTCACATCATGATCTCACCGTTGTGAGATTGAGCCCCAAGTCAGCTCTGCACTGGGCATGGAGCCTGCTTAAGATTCTCTCTCCCTTTCCTTTGCCCCTCCCCTGTGTGTTCCTTCTCTCTCTCTCTCTCTCTCTCTCAAAAAAAAAAAAAAACAAAAACAAAAAAACAAAAAAACTAGACAAAGGACTAGCACACATAGGAAGTTCTCTGTCCACCACAGTAGCCATTATTGTCATTGTCCTGGCCCAGGGACTTGAGATCTGGTGAAAAGGTGTAAATATCTCCCAGACAAGGCTTCACCACTTCATGACTACTCACTGGACAATTCAGGGTTGGGTCTTTGCTCTTGGAGGGCTGTCCATACAAGCATAAGCAGAGGCACTGTCGGAGATCTGAAGGAAACAGATTTGAACATCTCTCCTACCACCCATCTTTGCCTGAGAACATCTCTACGTTCTTAAATTCCAACCTTCCTTTGGGTATCACTCTAAAACCTCCTGCTACCCATAGACGGGATAGCCATTAACCTATGGATAGTTGGGTAGTGCCCCCGACATAGTGCCCTGGATTGCTCTGGGATGTTGATATGCACTGTTTGCTTTTGGGCTGCCTATCATCCCACCCCCTTGCTGTCCAGGGGGTTTCCCCACAGCTGGAACTCCAGTCAGCAGCCACACACAATCCTGCTAGAGCAAGATTCACCAGCCTACCAAAATCAATACTTAAATTCCCAGGAATCTTGTGAGCTGGGTATTAAATGGTTGGCAGATAAAAATTGGTCACTGTGGGAATGTTTACACCATAGAAATTACAAACTACCACAGATCAGAGTTTTTCCCACGGGAGAGCAGGTTCCTAAACATTTACCATCGCACCACCAGGCACATCACTTGGGTTGAGCCAACTGATCCTATCTGAGCCTCTTGGGCAAGTAATGCAAGACAAAGGGACAAAACAGAGTCCATTGGGGGTAATGGCAGTACCCAGGGGGACCCTGTCATGATCTTGGCTAGGTCTTCCTTCTGCCTGACTTCTTTTGTTCCTGCCTAACCTCGATGCCTTCTTCTCTGGCTTTCCCATCAATTTCAAGAACTACCCTTTTCTAAGTTAACTAGAGCAGGTTCCTCCCGAGGGGTTGCCTGATATAGATGATTAGTAACCTGGTAGACAGAAGTCTCCAAGGAAAGAGAAGAAGCTTATTTTAATTTCTCAAGGGAAAGGGCCACTTAGGGCACAGCAGCCCAGGGCTCATTCACTTAACAAATAGGAGAGCCTACTGTGTGCAAAGCAGCAGATATCAAACAACCGTGCCATTAATTCATGAGTTCATGCCAATCTATAGATAAATATTTCAACCCTGCAATGGCTAAAGTGCTGTACAAGGTACTAAGGGACATACTGAAAAGGTTAAACCATCTGTGGCTCCCTTCCTGAATTTATGGCTCAACTGGTGACATAAGTATGTGCTCATATGGCTCAATATCTGTCTGGACACAAGCTCTGATTCATAAGGAGCATGGGACCTGTAACTTCCAACTTTAGGGACCAGGGAAATCTTTCTGGAGAAAGTAGGATTTGAGTACAGCCTTGCCAGTGGTTTCACATGTGTGTCAGAGAAATGCCATTTCTTTTTTTTTTTTTAATGTTTATTTATTTTTGAGAGAGAGACAGACAGACAGAGTGCGAGCAGAGGAGGGGCAGAGACAGAGGGAGACACAGAATCCAAAGGGGCTCCAGGCTCTGAGCTCTCAGCACAGAACCCAACGCAGAGCTCGAACTCACCAACTTCAAGATCATGACCTGAGCCAAAGTCACTCAACCGAATGAGCCACCCAGGCACCCCCCAGCCTTTGTTTTTTTTTTTTTTTTTTTTTTTTTTTTTTTTTTTTTTTTTGAAAATACCTCTTTTTACCAGAAAATAATATACACTCGTTTCCAGAAAGGGTTCAACAATACCGAAAACCTACCTGTGAAATTAGCCACCTGAAGTCCTACCACCCACAGGTGGCCACAGTTAGCACTGCCACCTGCTGTGCCATTGTGCACAGCTGCAGGATCCTGTTCTGCTGCTCTTGTGTAACCAGCTGTTTTTACTCAACAATATGTCATGGACATTTTGCCATGCCAATTATTCCCAATCTACATCACCAGTTAAGTGGCTGGAGAATATTCCATTATACGGATGCACTCTAAATTAATCAAATCCCCATTGATAAACATTTAGTGTTGCGGTCAAGGGCAGAGACTCTGTAGCCCCACGGTCCAAGCATAAATCCGGGCTCTACTCCTCCCTGGCTGGCTCATCTCCAGTGGAAACCCAACCTCTGAGTGCAGGTTCCTCCTCTATAAAATGGGGTTGTTCATAATACCCACTGCAGAGGGACGTTGTGAGGAGATGTCTGCAGAACATCCATAGCGGTTTCTAGCAGCACATAGTAAGTGCTCAGTTAAGGCCAACTGTTGTTGTCACAAGCAGGACTGTGACCGTCATCGGAACACATACTCCCCATTACCTACTTAGGATAAAACTTAGAAGTATCATGAAATAGCCAAATGGTAAACGCATTTTAAAAACTGACCAATATGGCCCACGTCGGTCGGGAGCAGGACCTGTAGCTGAGAGGCGGCAGTAAGAGGGGACAGTCACGGCCTCCTGGCCCAGAGCACCCGAGACCCCCACAGGTCGTCCACACGCCAGCCGCCAGCCGGCGAGATCTCCTGACCTGCCCGAACTTCTGGGTGGCATTCCGGAACACCAAGCCGGATGAAAATTAATAGCAAGTCAGGTCAGACTCACTCACTTTGATTTCTAGAAGGAAAACTAGAGTTGGGGCCATATTTGAAAATATAGGTCAGATCTCGGTTTCTGTGGTTACCAAACACTGTCAACCAGCAGTGACTCCCTCCCTCAGGGGTGATGCCAGGGTTCCGAGGCCCTGCCCGCGGGGCCTGGCTCCCCTCGGGCTGCGCCCCCCGCCCGGCTCCGCTGCCCCGCGGGCCGCGGCGGGACTGCAGGGACCCTGCCCTCCACTCCTGGGGGGTGGGGAAGCTTGGCGGTGCTGCCTATGGGGCTCGGGGGACCCCGGGCGGCGGCCCTGCGCCCTCGCCTGCCCGGCTCCCCGCGTCCGCGGGTACGGGGAGCGCCCCGCCTGGGCACGGGCCGTGCCCGCCGGAGGAGGGAGGAGGCCGGCCGCCGCGGGAACAATGTGGTCGGTTGTTTTGCCGACTGTCAGCCTCGTTCCCGGATCCTCCTTTCCACGCCCCTTGGCCTAACCGCCACAGGCCCGGCACGCAGAGGGAAGAGCCCCCTTATTTGGTCTTGGAAAGAAAGGGGAAAGGTTATCCTCAGATGCCTGCGGCGTTGGGTCATCGGCCCGCAGTTGTTGGCCCGCACCCGGCTGCAGTGCCGACTCCCGCCGGTAGGTGGCGGCGCCGGGCAGCGCCTCGCGGAGGCGCCCAAAGTGGTAAACAAGCCCCGCAGGTTCCGGTACCTCCGTCTGGGGGTCTTCTTTTGTGTGCGCTCTTGGGGGGGAGGGGGTGACCAGGGGCCGAGGCGGGAGGGGGGCGGCGGAGGCGGGGGGCGGAGGCGGGAGGAGCGCGCAAAGAAGAAAACAAAGCCTTTTTAATGCGACAGTCAAACCTTCAAAATCAGAAAATGGGCTTCAGCGGAGGGTGTGACTTTGCCGTGTCGATTTCATGTGACCCATTTGCTCGCGCACAGGCGGACGCGGGCGTCAGTTTCAGGGTCACCCGGGCAGCCGGGGTGCAAATTCCTTGAGGAACATCGATAAGGTACTAGGTGAAGTTTCGTACCAGCTTGGGGGCTTCCTTTCTTTCCTCCCCCACCCCCTTCTTCCTCTTCGCTCCCTTTGCCAGCTGCTCAGGTGAGTCAGTGAGGTGGAGGGAGCCACCTGCCTTCTTCGGCCTGGGCAGGAGGGCACAGTGGGGGTTCCTAAACACCAACCACGTGCAGGCTGGCCCTTGCTCGCCCTTCGTGCTGATCCCCACAGCCTATCAGCAAGACAGAAATTGCCCTCGCCATTTTCACCCAGGCAAAGCTGGGATTTGAACCGTGCTCCTTCACGCTTCAAAACCGAGGCTTGTCCCATAATTAGGAGCACAGTTACCTCGCCAAAAGACTCTTCCGAATAAAGAATAAAGCTCCTGTACTGTATAATAGCCTCTCCGAAGATCTTTAAAAAGAACCAAAACATGAGCGTGCTTTGCATTTCTTCAGCAGAACAGAGCAAAAGCTACCCCCCCAGGGAGGTGGGTCTTGTGGCCGAACTTGCTCCCCAGAGGTGGGAAGGAGACAGGAGATTGGGCGGGGAGCCAGGGGGCATTAGCTTCTGCGTTAACTGCCCTAGGCTGGGGGTGGGGGGGATGTATCTCTCCGGAGAGGCTCTGGGCAGCAAGCATGCTCTGTGGTGCTCGGAAGAGGGAAGGGGGGCCTGCCTGGCGGGAAGCTGTTGCTAACTTTTATTTTCTATTTTAGTCAAGTCTTAGGGGCCCTTTTGTTTGGCTGAGTCTCCCACCTGCAACTCTGCCCCTGCCCCATTGTTCTGTCTGCCTCCTGGGGACAAGGGGGCAATAATTTTCACCCAGAAGACCAGTTTCAGGTTTCCTCATCTGGAGATAAATTAATTTTCCAAGCCACCCAATTACAGGCAACATTTTCAAGACTTAACTGGAGCGCCAGTTTCATGCTTGGATTAAATGGTGCCAGTTTTTTTTTTTTTTTTTTTTCCTTTTTTTTTTTTTTTTTTTTAAAGAAAGTTTGTGTGAATAAAGTTCAATCCAAGAAATGTGTTTTTTCTCTATCTCCTTTTTCATGAAATCATAAAAAAAAAAAGAGAAAAAAGAAAACGCTGCTTCTTCCAGTTTTGGGGGGTTTCCAGGTTTCCAAGAATTTACTTAGTAGCTTGCTACATAGTCTATTTCTGTGGAAAAAAATACAGCAGGAATATCTCGTAGATCATGACTTTCCAGTCATTGTTTTATTGGTCCCCAGCTTCAATGAGAACCAGCACTGTCTGGGTTTGCCCTGACATCCAGAGCCCAAGTCCCCATTTCGGGAGCCAGACAGAGTCCAGCAGGATCGGGAATGCAGCAGCCATGAGGGCTGCTTGTTCCTTCCCAGATGTGCTGGCAGACCAGCATGGCGTCTCTAAGCCCTCTCTCTGGGCTTCCTCCTGCAGTTCTTCCCACCATAAAACTCCCCAAATCTTGATTTGGTTCCACTCAGTTGCTTGGACTCCGCTCTCTGACTATGCCTTGAGGCAGGTGAAGTCCAAGGAACTTGGACACACAGTGGTCTTCATGGGAAGGGAAGTTATACCCGAGTCCTCAGTATCTTACCATCTCAGGGGCTGCCCCCGGGGCGTCTCAGTGGCACCCAGGCATCCAGCACAGCCTGGGGGAGCAGAGTTACCCAGCCAGGGCCACTCTCTTCAACCTCTGTGCTCTCCTGCTGTTGTGAGGATTGAATGATTTCTTCATATGTGATTGAATCCTTATGGAAAACCTAGGATGTAGGTAAAGTTAGTGCATACACAGGGAATTCAGAATCGGCTAGAAAGCAAATTACCCAAAGTCGCACACGGCTGGTACGTGGCGGGGCCAGAATCCGATTCCAAAGTGTGTGTCTTTGTTGATTATAGGCAGCCTGGAAGGGAAGAAGAAATCATAAATAGTCCTATGTGGTGAGCTGGAGGGTTTTTATAGGAGGGGAAGTTATAACTGACTCTTCAATATGAATAATTACTGTTATCCTTATGTCTTTGGGGTGGCTGTGGAAGACAATCAGGTAGGGCTGATTATACCTATAGAGGTAAGAACCAATCACCTTTGGGTCTCCTGATTGTCATCTGCCTAAATTTCCAAAGCCTCATGGAACCCTTTTAAAGCCAGGCCAGAGATGGCTTTATGTACTGGTCAGGCCTCTTTGTTTTTGCAAAAGACAAAAACCCAACCCAAACTGATTTAAGCAAGAAGAGATATAGTTGGCTCATGAAAGTGATAATGGAATGATGAAGGCTTCAGGCCTGGCTTGATCCCAGGGTTCGACAATATTATTCGGACTTGGCCTTATTTATATCTCAGCTCTAATTTCCTCCACCTTGGCTTTATTCTCAGATTGTTTCTCTCACTGACCCCTTTTGGCCCTCATTGACCAGGCTTAGGAAAACTTGGGTCCCTAAAACAAAAATCATGGTTTCTTTTATTAAAAGAGGCTAGAGATGCCACGTCGGCAAGAATAACAGATGTTCACTCTTCCCTGCCTATGTAGCACCATCAATCGGAAAGACGGTGGAGAAGTTTTAATGGTGAACATTTTTGCCACAAAAGTTATTCACAAGTCAAGCAGGCAGGGGAGAGGTAAGTACAACTGTTTCTGGTTGCACACGGTTACTGAGTATTCCCCAGGTGCCAGGCAGAGGGCTAGGGCCTGTGAATTCTGTGAGGAGCAAGACAGATCGGACTTTGCCCTCAGTGAGTTTAGTCCATTGGAAAGACAGACATCAACAGAGCAACCATGAAGCAGATTTCTTCACATTGCACATGGCGCCGTAGAGAAGTGTGGTGCCTAGTGCTGAAATGCATATAATGGGGAGATCTGTCTTTGCCTGGGTTCCCCTACAAGCGGCCCCCCAAGACTGGGTTTTTGGATGTGAGTAGTTCATCTGGAAGGTGAATGCAGAGAGGGAGTGAGACAGGGAAGAGAGACACTGAAGGACATATCAGTGGAACGCTGACTACGGTGGGCCACTGGGACTTAGTGTTGCTGAGGACACGCTCCTTAGACCATATCGACTACAAGTTTCCCACCACCAAGTGGTGCTAGAAGCTGGGTGTTTATCACCAACTTCTGTCCGTCACTGGGGAGAAGGTGCTCCTAGGGGGCGTTGATCCCCCCGCCCCAGCACTTCCAGCTTGCACTGAGAGCCGACCAAATGCTGGGCTACAGCCAGAGAGGACCCACAGACAGACAGAAGCTGGTGCTTGGGGGAGGGACCCCTCCATCAAAGCCCCAGGACTCCGTGGGCACTGACAATCGTGCGCTCTACAAACCCGATATCTGACTTAAAGATGAGGAGGGTGGGTCAGAGGGAACAGGATGTGCAAATGTGCAGAGGCTGGAGGGAGCACAGGAATCTGAGAATTAGGCGATGGGATGGGGCTGAAAGCTGTGTGGACCAGACAGAACTTTTTACCACGCAGAGAGCTCTGTGAAGCCTAGGTGGGTAGGCAGCACGTTGGGCTCACATTTTAAGAAGGCCTATCTGGCTGCAGTGCAGAGAATGATTCAGAGAGGGCCAGAGTTGCAAGCAGACATTGGCCCCCAGCAGGGGCTGGAGGCTCTTGTGGTTATTGATGGAGCAGGCGTGGGTAGGCCTGAGGCTTTTGAGTGACAGAGTGAGCTTCTGGAAGGATTTGAACAGGGGGCTGATGCAATCTGGTTAGCATGTTGAGGGGATCATCTGACCTCTGTGTGGCGGATGCATTGTATTCCTCAGGAGGAAGCCCGGCGATGATGGGGGTGAGGGAGCTGTTACAGTAGGAAGTAAAACGTGGCCAGAGTCAAGACATTCTTTGGAGGTGGAGCTGACATTATGAATGGATTAGATGAAGTGTGAAGGGAAAGAGAAGACTCAAGACTAACTCCTATGTTTTTGATGTGTGATGCTTTATAGTGTGATGCTTTATAGTGAGATTGGGACAAGGAATAAAGAGATGTGTCTGTATGTGTTGGTGTCATGCTAAAACACATGAGATCTTTAGAAGGATCCCTGGAAGATACAAGCTTCAACTTTGTCTCCCTTGCTCAAGATCCAAAGTTCTGGAACATGGTATGCGTTCTCCCTAGCTGCTCTGACGCTGGGCAGAGAGGCCCAGACTCTGGGTGATGGCCATCCCCTCCCAAAAAGAAGTCACTCAGGGAATACCCCGGAAGAGACTCAGTGCTTCTAGGACTGAGGTAGAATGTTGGACAGCCAAAAATGAGCTAGAATCCACTCTAAGAAGACCAGTCTGAGGGTAAGGGCATGGTCTGTTGAAGGGCACTCCAGCCAAGCAAGAGCCAGCATGTGCTGTGGGCTCTAAGGTCAGGGACTAGAACCAATTAGCAGAAGCTCCAGAACGCAGGTTTTGGTTTGGTAAAAGACAGAGACTTCCAGCGTTTTCTAAGATCCCCCGGACCACTCGGATACAGCCATTCTTTGTCACTTGGCTCATTTAAACGTCAACTGGCCAAGCGCCTGGAGGATGTGAAGGAAGAAAGCTAAGCATAGTAAGTGAGGGGCTCAGAGTGTTTAGACTCAGCACTCCCATCAGGAAAATATCTCCTACCTCTATATGCATGTGTTTGTTTATTCAAATGTATATCATGTTCTGTAAAAATGATAACTGTACCTATGATAAACCATCAAAAAATAAACTTGAAAGGATGAACAATAGATAAAATAAACTTGTTTTAAATTAATTTTTATTTTATTAACACTAAAAATCTCTTATCACTAATATATTACATATAAATTAGCAATCTTTGAGAGTGATATGAATTAAAAATATTTCGTTATTGTGGTGCCTGGGTGGCTCAGTCAGTTAAGTGTCTGACTTTGGCTCAGGTCATGATCTCTCAGTTCGTGAGTTCGAGCCCCACATGGGGCTCTGCAGAACCTGGAACCTGCTTCGGATTCTGTGTCTCCCTCTCTCTCTACCCCTCCCCATACTGTGCTCTATCTCTCTCTCCCTCTCCCTCAAAAATAAACATTTAAAAAATATATTTCGTTATTTTTTTATTGATTTACCATTCTGTAACAGTGCAATGGCAATGTTTGGTTTTAAATTCAGTTTACCTGAAGACCTGATTTTAATAACTGTTGAGCTGTGGAAGATAATTCTAAAACATGCCAGGTTCCAAACAGCAGAGAGGCAGGCATCATTGGTCATGGTGAAACATGACTTCTATTTTTCAGTGCCACTTAGCACTTGATCAAAAAAATTGTATGAAATGTGGTTAGTACTTCTCTATCTTCTTTGATGTTAATGAGTTATTCTTGAAACTGAATTGGGAAGTATCCCAACTTTATATTGTTTGAATTGGGATAAACTACACACAACATAAAATTCACCATCTTAACCACTTAAAAAAATGTTTTAATGTTTATTTCTGAGAGAGAGAGAGAGAGAGAGCACGTGAGCAGGGGAGGCGCAGAAAAAGAGGGAGACACAGAATCGGAAGCAGGCTCCAGGCTCTGGGCCATCAGCCCAGAGCCTGACGCGGGGCTTGAACTCACGGACCGCGAGATCATGACCTGAGCTGAAGTCGGACGCCCAACCGACTGAGCCACCCAGGCGCCCCACATATTTATATTTTTAATAATTGGACACAAAACCCAATTAAATATTTCACTTGGAAAATAAACATAAAATATACACCTAGAGGAGTTTATTGTGACCACAATGTATCTGTTTTTGTAACAAAATTAAAATCATATCATGTTGGAAACATTTTAAAACATCTATTTCAAAATGACTTCATGTTACTTTCAAATTATATGCTAATTCATTGTTCCAAGCAGCACCTTTGCTTGAAGGTATGTGTGTAATCTGTTTCTTCAGTTTTACTTCCTGTATATGCTCATATTATTGACAACCGCTTGTCATCCCAGAAAAGGTCAGAAAATTTGGAGCGTTTTCCTTTTTGTCAAAAAAGACACCTGTTTCTTAAGGTCACCACCTGGCATTATAACATCGTATAAATTTGACTGCATTTTAAACTTGTTTTCCCAAAATTAGTTAATTTTGTGTAGTTACACTGACACCTTGTATCATCTTGTGCACTCTGCCTTTCAGTTCTTCCGCACAGTGCTTTGCCTGTGAAGGATACAGTGATCGGTCTGCACTTGCCGCACTTGCTCTGAAACCCAGCCCTGGAACTTTTATTAAAAACTGCAGTCAATGGGGGCGGCTGGGTGGCTCGGTCGGTTGAGCGTCCGACTTCGGCTCAGGTCACGATCTCGCGGTCCGTGAGTTCGAGCCCCGCGTCGGGCTCTGTGCTGACAGCTCAGCGCCTGGAGCCTGTTTCGGATTCTGTGTCTCCCTCTCTCTCTGCTCCTCCCCTGTTCATGCTCTGTCTCTCTCTGTCTCAAAAATAAATAAACGTTAAAAAAAAATTAAAAAAAAAAACAAAAATAAATAAACGTTAAAAAAAAAAAAACCTGCAGTCAATGCAGCCATCCATGCTTGCTGTGGTCACATCTACTGTTTTCCCACAAAACATCATCTTTAACAAATTCACATGCTACTGAGAAAATGTCTGCTACATCTTTCCTTTAATAGCTTCTAAACAACAAATTTTTTAGTTCTCATCACTAAACAAACTTTAGTAAATATCATGAACTGATATGGGTAAAATAACACTGTACTCTCATATAACTGCACAGCAAATGTCCCATATTGCATATTTTCAAATACTTTTATTTTCAAATCTTCAGCAATATGTTCTATGTCTTTCAGCAGTATTTGCTGACGAATGAGTGCATTTTCGTTTGTCTTTACTTTTTCTATGTATTATCTCTGTTATTTTTATGTGAGAAGAAGAAAAAAATTCAGAAATGATATGTTGAGTCTCGGTCTTTGGCACCAAAAACCTTAGAAGAGGCTTCTAAACATTTATCATTACAACTAATGAAATCTTTTAAGGTTTGGACTCTCTGATTCAAGATTGCTAAGAAAATTACAGAAGTTCGTCTTTATGTTTTAGATGCGGGTTTACATTCACTAAAACACAAAAGTCTTCAGTGTATAGCAAGATGAATTTTTCCTTATGTATCCACCCATATAACGGTGACCCAGATCAAGATACAACACCTATCCTGAGCCTCAGAAAGCTCTCTTCTTCCCTTTTCCAGTCAAAACCCTGCAGAAGTAGTAACCCCTAGCCTGACCTTTTACCACCATAGATTAGTTTCGCCTGTTCTTGAACTTTATATAAATTGAATCATACGTCTTCTGTGTCTACCTTCTTTTGCTCAATGTTTTTGAGATTAATCTAAGTTGTTGCAGGCATCAATACTTGAGTCTTTGTCATTGCTATGTAGCATTATTCCAATGTACAAATATATGAGTAAACCACAAATTATGTATCCATTCTCTTGCTGGCAGACATTTGGATTGGTTCCAGGTTGGAGAAATTCTAAATAAAGTTGTTGTAAATGCTGTTGTGCAAGTTTCATAGAGTAGCTGTATGTTTAATTTTTGTGAGAAATCACCAGCTTTCCTGTTTACACTTCCACCAGAAATGGATGAGAGTTCAGTTGTTTTAATCCCTGCTAACACTTGACCTTGGGCTTTTAAATTTTAACCACCCTTGTTGCTGTCTATTGATAATCACATTGTGGTTTTAACTTGCATTTCCTTGATGAGTAATAATGCATATTTATTGATCATTTGGATATCTTCTTTTGTGAAGTGATTATTCACATATTTTGCCCATTTAAAAAAATTGGTTGTCTTTTTCTTATTGATTTGTAGAAGTACTTTGTATATTATGGATATGATTTATTTTTAGAATTTACTACAAATATTCTCTCCCACTTTGTGCTTCACCTCTTCTCTTCCTTAATGGTGTCTTTTGGTGGAAAGTTTTTAAATTTTGATGAAATTTTGATGAAATCCAATTCATTATCAATTCATCTATTTCATGGATACTATTGTATCGTATTGTATCTTATTTTAAAAATCTGTCCATTTCCAGGTCAGGAGGATATTTTCCTATGTATATAGTTTTACACTTTCCGGGTTTTGCATTTACATGTAGGTCTAGGATCCTTCTGGCCTGAGTTTTCTGAGGTAGGGCACAGAGTTTTCCCCTCCCCCTAATGTGAATATCCAGTTACTCCAGCACCATTTCCTGGAAAGTGGATGTAAGTTTCAAGTGTCAAACAAATCACAATGACTTCACATTACCATTAGCAGGTGTCTCCGGGTGCAATGCACACTTATGGTGATGTTCATCACTAAGGACAGTGGATATAAATGCTTATTTAAAAGACTATTCTTAGGGGCGCCTGGGTGGCTTGGTCACTTAAACATCCAACTTTGGCTCAGGTCATGATCTCACAGTTCATGAGTTCAAGCCCCATGTGGGGCTCTGTGCTGACAGCTCAGACCCTGGAGCCTGCTTCAGATTCTGTATCTGTCTCTGTTCTTCCCCAGCTCACACTCTGTCTCTCAAAAAATGAATAAATATTCAAAAAAACAAAAGACTATTCTTAGAAATTATGACATGATTTGGATGCTCTTTTCTGATCTTATTAACTCATCATTGTTTTTATTCTGCAATGTGGCTAAGAGCTCATAGTAGGGGTAGGAGAAAAATCAATTCTATAAATTTCTTTAATTTACTTATGCTTGCATTATTATAGTATATACTATCTTTTAATATATTCCAGAAGTATTTTTAAGATGCTTACCCCCCTTCTTAAAAATTTGACATTGATGGAAAGTTTGTTTTTTTCTCTGTAAAATTTGCCCACTTTTATATTTTGAGGCTATAATACTAAGTACAAATACATTTTTTAAAATTATATCTTTCTGGTGAATTCAATTTTTTATCACAGTAAAGTGATCATCTTATTTCTGGGAAGACGGTGGAAGTTAAAGAATATATTATCTGCTATTAATATGGCCACATGACCTTCCTTTTGTCATTTCTCCAACCTCTTGATTTTTGGTGGCCCTTTGGTTTAGATGTTTCTCTTGAAAATAGCATATAGTTGAAATAAAAGAAAAATGACTCTGACTATCTTCGTTGGTTCACTGAAGCTTTTAACCCTTTATATTTGATGAGATATTTATGTTAAGTTTGGAATCTTATTTTGTGCTTTCCAGTGGTTCTACCTTATGTTAGTTTCCTAGGGCTGCTTATATTAGTCTGGATTATATATATATTTTTAAAAGAACCAGAAGGATACATTTATATTTATATTTACTATAAGGAATTGGCTTATGCAATTATGGAGACTGAGAAGCCCAAGATGTGCAGTCAGCAGGCTGGAGACCCAAGGGAATTGATAGTGTTAAGTTCCTTTTTTTTTTTTTTTAATGTTTATTTATTTATTTTTGAGAGAGAGAGAGAGAGAGTGGGGGAGGGGCAGAGAGAGAGGGAGAGAGAGAATCCCAAGCAGGCTCTGCACTGTCAGTGCAGAGCCCAACGTGGGGCTCGAACCCGCGAACCTAGATCGTGACCTGAGCTGAGATGCTTAACTGACTGAGCCACCCTGGAGTCCCAAAAGTGTGAAGTGCTAGTCTGATTCCAAGTGTGAAGGCCAGGGAAAGCGGATGCTCCAGCTTCAAAGACAGGCAGAGAGAAAGAATTCTTTCTTACCCAATGTCTTACTCCATGCACACCTTCAACAGATGGGATGAAGCCACTCACGTTGGGGAGGGCAATCTGCTCCATCAATGTACCCATTCACATGTGAATCTCACCCAGAAATACCTGCATGCAAACAGTCAGAATAACGTTTGACCAAACATCTGGGCACCCGCTGCCCCCGTCCAACTGACACATACAAGGAACCACCATGCTGCCATAATGAAGTACCACAAACTGGGTGGCTTAAAACAACAGAAACCTATTCTCTCACAGTCATGGAGGCCAGAAGTCTAAGATCAAGGTGTCAGCAGAGCCGTATTCCCTCTGAGACTGGGCAGAATCCTTCCTTGTGTCTTCCCAACTTCTGGGGGCAGGGACGGATCCTCAGCAGGTTTGGATATGGCTCCAACCTGCCTCTGCTGTCCTGTGACTGTTCCCTCTGGGTCTGGGTCTCTTCTCCTTTTATAAGGACACAGCTGGGATGCCTGGGTGGCTCAGTCGGTTACACGTCCGAATTCAGCTCAGGTCATCATCTCACAGTTCGTGGGTTCGAGCCCCATGTCAGGCTCTGTGGGCTCTGTGCTGACAGCTCGGAGCCTGGAGTCTGCTTCAGATCCTCTGTCCCCCTCTCTCTCAGCGCCTGCCCTGCTCATGCTCTGTCTCTCTTTGTCTCTCAGAAATAAACAAATTTAATTTTTTTTTTTAAATATAAGGACACAGCCATATTGAATTAGGGCCCATCCTACTTCAGCATGACATCATCCTAACTTCATTACATCTGCAAAGAACTTATTCCCAAATAAGGCCACATTCATGGGTACTGGGGTTTAGGAATTCAACATATCTTTCTGGGGGACACAGTTCAGCCCATAACACACCTGTTCCATGACTCTTTTTCTCTCCTTTCCTGCCTACTTTCAGATTATTTCTATCAATGCAATTTTTCCTTCTACTACATTGAAAGTTCCATACTCTTTCTATTCTTTTCATTCTTATTCTAGAAACTACGCCATAAGTATTAAAGTCTAAAGTTAATCAGTACATTTACCCCCTTCCCAGACAACATAAAGACTTTAGACCATTTTAATTCCACTTGCCCCTCTATATAACATTGTTATCATATACTCGATCTGTTTTAACACACTCTTTTTATTGTAAAATAAAGCGGAAAGCCACATGAATGAAATATATCGCTTCATGAAATATTTTAACGTAAACACCATTCAGGTCAGGAATACAGTTTTGCTATCTGCCTCCCCAGAAACACGTTTATGTCCTTCCCAATTACAACCCCCTCCTCGTCCCTTAAAGAACCACTACATTGGTTTCTATACTTAAAACTTTCCTTGCGTTTCTTTAAAAACACATTTGATCAAACAAACGTGCATCCCCTAGATACTACACCACTGCATTGCCCATTGAGACTGATATTTCTTTTAAGTCTTTTCATTTATAAGCTCTCTTTCCAGTCTTTTCTTTTCCTTACAGTTTATGTCTCAAAGTACCTGGCTAGTATGATGAGTGGTTTAGTTTCCCCACAGCCTGGAGTTTTCAAATCACATCCTCACAGTCCCCTGTATTTCTCAGCCCTGTCTATTTCCAGAAGTTTGGGCAGCTGGGTCCAGAAGCTGAATCAGATTGGGATTTGACCCCTTTGGCAAGACCATAGGAGGTACATAATATCCAGTTGTCACTTTTTTTTTTTTAAATGTCAACAGCCATGGTGCTTAATGCCTAAATCTATTAATTCCTTGGGGACTGCAAAGTGGTGATATTCTATCTTTGTTGTTGTAATTTAGTAGTTGTGATAAGACAGGTCTCCATCTAACATCTGGTTATCCTACAGTACAGGTTATACAGAAAGACGGAATAAATGCTGGAGTCACTTCCTTTATTCAGTAGTTTTTAAGATAATAATTTAGTTCCTTATCCTCCTCTGAGGGTGACCAATTGTTTTTCACAGTATTACTATAAACTCGTGAATTTAAACATTATTTTTACTGCAGCTCAAATTGGCTCAATGGGAGCCTGAGTTCAGATTGGTTCCCGAGGCCTTTGGCCACGACCTTGGGAGTGTTTAACAGCGTCCTTGAGATCTGGCATGACAAGATGTTCCAGGCTCACCTTGTACATTTCCGGCACCAGATCTGGATTCGGTCAGTTCTTCAGGAAGTCCTGGTTCCTTATAGGGGGAAATTGTACTTCAGGACCACCATCTAAGATTGGAGGTTGGTGGTCACTGTTTTCTTTTCAGGGGGTCTAAATGCACAGGTGCGCACACTCACGCACACATACACACACAACCGAGTTTGTGAAATTTGGATGTGTGTCGCTCATTTCATGACTTTCATGTCTTGTACCCCTTATATCCAAATATATATTTAAAGACAAAATATCTCACGAGTCAATATTGGTTCTTCTAACTTAAATTAAAAACTACCTAGATTTCATTTAACTTCTTCCATATTACACCTGTAACTCCTTTCTTCTATACCGTGAATGCTCGTTCTCAAGAATACCGGGGATCTAATACCAATATCATTAGAATTGTCCATAATTAGTCATTTGTCTTATCCCATATTACACACACAAAAGACTTGGAATAAGAAAACTGATAAAACAAAAACAAAAACAAAAATACTAATGGACGACCAATATGATCATTTCAAACATTAAAATAAATCTTTTTGCATATTGCTTTTCCCATCTTCTCTCTGCTCTTTTCAGTAGGTGTACTATAAATTGTCAAAGCATATGGCCATTATGGTCTATGCTCACCCACTTTAAGCCATCATTCAGACTTAGTTGTACAGGTTACTATAAACTTAATCCCTACCATCTGCCCTCACATCAAGGAGGGTCATTTGGTTGTCTGAAGCTTACTCTCTAGTAAGTTTCTCACACGGGGCTCATGGGAACAATATTCCCTGAGATCTTGCATATCAACTGTGTGTTTTATACCTGAAATTCAATTTTGCTGGATATCAAATGCTGGGGGCACATTTTCTTAAACACGTGGCTACATTTTTTTTTCCTGACATAATTACTACTGTCTGAAAGTCAGATCTAGGATTCTTTTCTCACAAGTTCCATTCTCAGGGTGCCTGGGTGGTTCAGTCAGTTAAATATCTGACTCTTGATTTTGGCTCAGGTCATGATCTCACAGTTTGTGAGCTCAGCTCCGCGTTGGGCTCCATGCCATCAGCACAGAGCCTGCTTGGGATTCTCTCTCTCTTCCTCTCTCACTTTGCTTCTCTATGATACTCTCAAAATAAATAAATAAACTTGAAAAAAAAAAGTTCATGAGGCACCTAGGTAGCTCAGTCAGTTGAGTGGCCGACTTCAGCTTAGGTCATGCTTTCATGGCTCATGAGTTCAGGCCCAGCATTGGACTCTGTGCTGACAGCTCAGAGCCTGGAGCCTGCTTTGGCTTCTGTGTCTCTCTCCCTGCCCCTCTGCTACCTGCTCTCTGTCTCTCTCTCAAAAAATAAACAAACATTAAAAAAAACAACAACAACCAAGTTCATTCTCTTTTGGATGTTCAAATAATTTACATTTTTTTCTTTAAAGTCCAGTATTTACAGTAGGATATCCCTAGGTGTTAGTAATGTCCAGGTGATAATCATAGGTACTTGATGTCCTCTTTTGATGTGTAATTTTAAATCCTTTTCTCCCTCTAATTTTAGGCACGTTTTCTTGGGTTATGGTCATTAGTATTTGTTTCCTGCCTTGCTTGGTTTGCTTCTAAAGGTCTCCTATTATCCACATATTTTGTCTTCTTTGCTGTCTTTAACTTTTGTTATTTTCTCCCAGATACTTTTTATTCCTTTCTTTTCTTTTGTATTTGAAAAGTTTTTCTTTTTTTAGCCTTCTGTTTCTCCTAAGGCATTATTCATTGTTAATCTCCCTCATATTCTTTCTAGTTAACTCTTCATTTCTGAAATGATGTTTTTCTTTTATTATTTCTTAAAAATGTTTGTTTATTGCGAGAGCGAGTGAGGGAGGGGCAGAGAGAGAGAGATAGAGAGAATGAGAGAGAGAGAGACAGAGAGAGAGAATCACAATCAGGCTCCATGCTACCAGTCCGGAGCCTGATGCCAGGGCTCGAACCCACGAACCATGAGATCATGACCTGAACCGAAATCTAGAGCTGGATGCTTAGCTGACCGAGCTACCCATGTGCCCCAATTTTTAATTATCTCTTAATTATTTCTGTCACTTCGTTTCTAAGTTCTTATAATTCTGATGTATTATCATTTTCTTAAAACTTTTAGCTCGTTTTGAGATAGGAGATGACACTTTTATCTTGTTGGCATGACTTTTTTTGTGTTTCTGTTCCTTATTTTTCTTCTTTAAATCCTAGCTTTGTACGGAATTTGACTTCAATGGCTTTTCTATTTCTAAGTTTTAGGTGAAATTTGTTTTACTGACTTTTAAAAATGAAGCAGGGTGCTGTAGACTGAATGTTTGCATCCCCTCAAAATTTATGGCTTGAAACCCTAACCTCTAATGTGGTTGGGATTTTGATAGATGAGGTCATGAGGGCTCTGCCCCCACAAATGGGATTAGTGCTTTTGTAAGAGACATCCCGGATAGCTCCCTTATTCCTTCCGTCGTGTGAGGACATGGGGAGAAGTCAGCAGTCTGCAGGCATCCTGATGTCCAGAACTGTGAGAAATAAAGTTCTCTTGTTTATAAGCCACCCAGTTTATGGAATTTTGTTACAGTAGCCCAAGCTAGGGCATGGGGTTCAGGAAATTTTTTTTACATCATAAAGTCCCCTCCTCTGTTATTTGTATGTGATGTCAAATATCAGATAACTTACATTCTGAGATTCCCTGTCTTGGGTCCCCTCCCTTACCTCTGGTCTAGACTTTTTGTTTTCTTCACTTATGATGTTATCCTTATCTGGCTCAGTTTAAATTCCACTCCCAGCACTTTCCCCTAGGTAAGGGGTCATGTCTTAGGAGAAAGCTCCAGAAGGCCAGTTTGAGAGTTCATGACTCTTGTACTCGCCCAGCAATGTAATCCTCAATTGACTTTCTAGCCTTCCAGTACATTCTGGTTGGGGTTTTGCTATTCTCAAGTATATAAAATGCCATCCTGTTACCTTTCCTTTTCTTCTTCTCACACAGACTCCGGCACAAAGATCCGTGGTCACTGGTAGTCTGTCTACACTCACTTGTATTTTAGGAGTTTGGGGCGATAGCTTGTCACCAGTTTTGCCATAAATGTGTCTGTTACCATGTAGAGATTCCGAGCAAGAAAAAAGCCGGTGTGACTACAGTTTTCTCCTAATCTCTCTTCCATTTTTTTAACCTCACAAGACACTATTATTATTTTAGGCAGTCAATGTTTGCTTAGAACTAGCCTCATATTTTCTCCTTTCTTGGCTCTTTGTTCCTTCTTTATCTTCTTTTGGGGATCAATTTCTTTCTGCCTTTAAAATTTCTTTTAATGAGAGTCTACTGGTGGTAAAGTCAACAGCATTTGTTTGTTTCTGAAAGTATATTTATTTTGCCCTCGAAAGGTATTATCTCTGCGTATAGAAGACTGGGGTGGCAGTCATTTTTGTATCCAATTGAAGGTGTCATTCAACTATCTTATGACTTCCACTGTCACAGGTGATAGGCCAGCTGTGAGTCTGTGACTCAGGCAGATCTTTTTACTGTGGTTCCTTTGATACTTTTTGTTTTTCCCGTGTTGCTGTTTCACTATGATGTGTTTAGTCTTACATTTCTTTTTATTTATACTGCTTGAAATTCATTCTTGAATTCATTAGGGAATGATTCATTATTGAAATCTCAGCCATTATATTGTCAAATACTCTGCATCTTTTTTTTCTCTTTTCTCCTTCAGGTACTCTGCTCAAATGGATATTAGACCTTCTCAGTTTATCTTCCATAACTTATAACCTCTATTCTCCATTTTCCATCTCTTTATCTCTTTGTGCTTTATTGTGCCGTATTCTGGAAAATGTCCTCAAATATATCTTCCATTTAATTAAATTCTTTCTTTGGCTATGTCTACTCTGTTGTTTTATTTTATTTTATTTTTTTAATGTTTATTTTTGAGGGAGAGAGAGACAGAGCGTGAGCAGGGGAGGAGCAGAGAGAGAGGGAGACACAGAATCCAAAGCAGGCTCTGAGCTGTCAGCACAGAGCCCAACTCGGGGCCCAGGGCCCAAACTCACCAGCTGTGAGATCATGACCTGAGCCAAAGTTGGATGCTTAACTAACTGAGCCACCCAGGCGCCCCAGTGTCTACTCTGTTTTCATATGTACCCACTGAGTTCTTCATTTTAATTCTTGTACTTTTCATTTGTAGAAACCTTATGCACACTGGTGCATGGCCTAACTCGGGGCTTGAACCCATGAGCCATGAGATCATGACCTGAGCTGAATTCAAGAGCCGGATGCTTAACCGACTGAGCCACCCAGGCGTCCTGTTAATCGTTAAGTGCGGTAAGCATACCTGCTTTGTGATCTGTGTTTGACAATGCCAATAGATGAAGTCTTTGGATGTTTCTACTTTATATTGTTTCTGATTGTTCTCATTCGCAGTGCCAATTTCCCTGTGTGCTTGATTATTTTTAGGTGGGTGCTGCTTTCTGTCATTAAAAATTATTTGTAGGGGCCCCTGGGTGGCTCAGTCGGTTGAGCGTCCGACTTTGGCTCAGGTCATGATCTCACGGTTTGTGAGTTCGAGCCCCGCGTCAGGCTTGTGCTGACAGCTTGGAGCTCGGAGCCTGGAGCCTGCTTCCGATTCTGTGTCTCCCTCACTCTCTGCCCTTCCCCCATTCATGCTCTGTCTCTCTCTGTCTCAAAAATAAATAAACGTTAAAAAAATTTTTTTAATTAAAAAAATTATTTGTAGGAATAATTTGAAATCTGGAAGAAAGGGGCATTCCTTAGAAGATTCACATTTGTCCTCTGCTAAATGCTTCAAAGCAGGACATCATGAGTTTCTTTCAAACGAGATTCACAGCTGTCATGATTTTTGTCTTCCCAACTGATGTTACTTTGGGCTGCAAATCCATGCAAGGGTAGTTCTCTCTGGATCACCCATAATTTGAGAGAGGAACCCTCCAGTTTACTTGGGGCAGGGTTCACTATGGCTCGACTTCTGTTCCTCGTGCCCCAAGAGACTGGAAAATCTAATGCCTCTATGTGCCTACATCAGCACACACCCTAGGAGTAAGAGTTTTCAGGGTTCCCACTTTAACATCAATTTTCGATTACCTTATAATTCCTAATTTTGCTGCCAATTCCTTGATATTTTAAGAGAGTTTTTAATTTTATTTTAAGGTTTTTAAAAATCTATTTTTACGTAGCATTTTTAGATGTGAAAATGAAAGTAGGAACGTTTGTCCAAACAGCTTATCATTCACCCATCCAGAACTCCACTTGTCTTTTTTGTCAGTCTACTTACAACTAGGTACCATCATGCCTAACGCCACTTAGCATGGGAGTCGGGGTGCAATCTATCAGGATGGGGCTTCCGTGTCTGTCCCCCAGGACTCCTGGTGCCTTACACACTGAAACTGCATGGCCAAGAGAGAGCATAAGTGCTGTATACATTTTAGATACTCAGAAAAATTAATTTACTCCTTGTTGTTGACATAAAGATAAAAGCAAAAAGGTCAACTCTTTCTTTTCTATATCCCCAAACATCATCTGATGCACCTCTTTTTGAATTTGGTTTCTACCTAGCCAGGGGTCCTATGATTCTGTCCAAACCCACTCTTGTCAACAGATCTGTGGCCAGGATGTTCCGTCTTCCCAAAACTTGGCTCTTCCCTTGGCTACAGGAGATCTTGGCCGGCATACGTAGCCTTGCTTTCCACCACATCTGCAGTGCTGTTGTTGGACTTTACTGGGGACAACCATATCACACTTTCACAGAAAGCCCCTTTTTCGTTGTGACACGAAGCAAAACATTTACTCCTGATCTTCAGGCATCTGCAAACAGGTACGTGGGATTTGAGTGTGTTCTTTGGAGGACTTTGGCATGGAGATTTCCTAATACCATGACTCCACTGGACAGCTCTTTAGGAGGCAAATGTAAAGCTATTCCTGTATGCTGCCATTTTTAGTCCATTTCCCCTTCTCACGGTGTGAACAAATTTCCTATCTTAAACTTTCTAAAATGCCAGTCTGTGGTCCTAGGTCCCAGGTAGTGGGCTTTTCAAGTGAACCTGTGGGTAGTTTTCTCATTTTGTGTTAGGAGGGGTAAGCAAGCCTGCCCTAAGGTAGGAAAAGTCTGTTGCCAACCAGCTGCTAACCTTCAGTGAATTGTTCAACCTCTCTGGATGCAGCTTTCCACTTCGAGAAAGTGAAGGGATTGATTTGCCTTAACACTCTTCTAGATTCTAACCCTAAAACAATGATATGTTCTGTATCCTAGGATTCTCCCCTATATTTGATTTTCTATAATGATTTGTATAATGACTTAAATTTGTAGGAACTAAAAAAATCAGAGCAATGCTACTAGAGTAGTTTCATTGCTACTAAGTTTTATGTGGTCAGCCACAAAATTGTCACTGAGGCTGAATGATGAGTTTCTATCAGGACAAAGATAATACAGATATTAGGTCTCAAGTTTAATAAAAGGGCAAAGAATTTGATGTAGTGTCTTGGGTCGTGTCCAACAATCACTGCCCCATTTTTTGAAACAAATCTGAAATCATTTGGTAGAAAAGCAAATGTATACACCTGACCAAGGTGACTGACTTAAAGCTGTTGTTTTCCTCTCAGCACCCCCCACCCCACCAAAAGACATTCTTTGCTTAGATTTCTTTTTCTTATCCTCTCAAGGAAACAGCAGAAAAAACTTCTTTGCTTGCTCTTCAGTGCCAAAGTGCAGATACAGGTTTATAGTATGCTGTGGTCTCTCGTGGGAAAACCAGGTGCACCATATTGCATGGCTTTTCCTTTGGTTTCAGCCTCCTGGCTGCAGCCATACGTCCCACCAAGGAGAAAGCTGGTGCCCTCCTGGCTCCTAAACTCCCGGCTTATGGCGGACAGCGCCCCTCCGACACGCCGAGCAGCACGGCGTTCTCTTGGGTTCCTCCGCTCCAGTCATTTCTCTCTCCACACCACATTTTTTGGTCCCTTTTTCTCTTTTTCATACCTCAGTGGATAGACTGGTGGGTTTCCAGGATTCCTGAGAAAGGTGTCAGCCACCATCTGTTCAACTGCTTTTCAACTTAGGAACATGAGAAGTTAGCTTCTCATTGAGATTGAGGTGGGGCTCAGGCCTGGAGAGGGATGTTCACATCCTCTCTAAAAGCTGATTTCAACAGCAGCGAAATACCAAGGCAGGGCCTAATTATTTTGTGCCGGGGCTCCTTTTGGGGAAATCGAAACTACATAGAGATCCCGGGAAATAATGAAAACCAGAGCTTTGTTTCTGCTGTGGTGGATTCTCAAAGTTAATCATTTGCTTCAAATCTGTCCTACCCTCTTCTCCTCCATTGCTTTCAGTCTTCCCCCAGGACCCCTTAGCCTAGAAAAATGAAATGAAATGCCCCTCTCTCCGTTCCTGTGGATTCACCACCTCAGCACCACTGGCCAGCCGCCCCAATGAGCAGGGATGGAGAGACAAGAGCTGGATGGTGTGGGTGGGACGTATATATATACCAGATGCTGTCTGAAGTCACTTGGACCATGCGTCCTCAGGGGCAAGGTCTCCCCCAACTGTGTTATAGTTGGAATGGGGGTTGGGGTGTGATGGTTCATTTTATGTTTCAACTTGACTGGGCCATAGGGTGCCCAGACATTGGGTCAAGCATTATTCTGGGTCTTCGAGGGTGTTTCTTGGTAAGATTAACATTTGAATTGGCAAAGCAGTAAAGCAGACAGCCCTCCCTAAAGTGGATGAGTCCCACCCAGTCAACTGAAGGCCTGAATAGAACAAAAAGGCTCACCCTTCTTGAGCGAAAAGGAATGACTCCTGCCTGACTACCCGGACGTGGGACAGTGGTTCTTTCCTTGTTCAGACTCACACTGAAACATCAGCTCACACGGCATCTTCAGCCTGTTGGCCTTTGCATTGGAACATACACCATTGGCCCTCCTGGGTCTCCAGCTCACCAACTGCAGGTCTTGAGGCTGGTCAGTCTTCATAATCGTGTGAGCCACTTCCTTATTGTTTATGTTTTAAAAATATGAACACACTGAAACATATTCATATGCTTATATATATATATATGTACATTGATATGTATAAGAATCAAGTTATGCACACATACATCCTACTGGTTCTGGAGAATGCTAATATAAGGAGCAAAAATTCTTGCATATTTTAATGGCTTGTAGGGGCGCCTGGGTGGCTCACTTGGTTGGGCGTCTGACTTTCGTTCAGGTCAGGTCATGATCTTAGGGTTTGTGGGTTTGAGCCCCACGTCGGGTTCTGTGCTGACAGCTTGGAGCCTGGAGCCCGCTTCGGATTCTGTGTCTCCCTCTCTCTTTCTGCTCTCCCCTGCTCACACACTCTCTCTTTCAAAAATAAAACAAATGAAATAAACATTTAAATATTTTAAAATAAAAACTGAGAATAAACTGAGGGTTGATGGGGGTGGGGGGGAGGGGTGGTGATGGGTATTGAGGAGGGCACCTGTTGGGATCAGCACTGGGTGTTGTACAGAAACCTATTTGACAATAAATTTCATATTAAAAAGATAATAAAAAATAAAAATAAAAAAAGAATTGCAAGAAAAATAAAATAAAATAAACATTTTTTTAATAAAAAAAAGTAATGGGTTGTAACCCTCCTCCCCCCACAAAGGGCCACAGTGCATCAACGTATTTGCAATACATCTGTGGTATTAAGACTTCATGGAGGTGAAGGCAGTTAGGAAAAAATGCTCTTCCAGGCACCTGGGTGGCTCAGTCAGTTAAGTGTTCTACTTTGGCTCAGGTCATGATCTCATGGTTTGTGAGATCACGGTTCGAACCCCATGTTGGGCTCTGTGCTGACAGCTCAGAGCCTGGAGCCTGTTTCAGATTCTATGTCTCCCTTTCTCTTTGCCCTTCCCCCGCTTGTACTGTGTGTGTGCGTGTGTGTGTGAGTGTGTGTCACGCTCTTTCTCTCTCAAAAATAAACATTAAAAAAATAATAATAAAGGAAAAAATGCTTTAAAATCTCCTTATGGGTAACAATGATTCTTTTTTTTTTTTTTTTTTTTTTTTAGTATTGAGAAACACTGCTATGTATCCTAATTTTTCATGTTCCCCGGATGAATTGCAACTACCAAGATGTGCATTTCTATCCCCCAAGGCTTTTTCCCCTTTTGCCAAGGCTTGTCAACCACTGGCTGACCGCAGTTGGTGTATCAATGCCCCCACTCCCTCATTCCTGGGCGCACTGGGTGATTCCGAGCTATGTGTTTTTCAGTTTGCCCACAGGAATGAGCTCCAGTTGCCCTTTGTGGCTAAGGCTTAAGAACATAGCACTTAGAACTCTCAGCACCTGGGTGGCTCAGCCGGTTAAGCATCAGACCTCAGCCCAGGTCATGATCTCGCAGTTGGTGAGTTCAAGCCCCGAGTCAGGCTCTGTGCTGACAGCTCGGAGCCTGGAGACTGCTTTGGACTCTGTGTCTCCCTCTCCTTGCTCAGTGGCACTGAGACTCTGGAGATGGACTGCCTGGCTCCTCCACTTTCTAGCTGTGTGGCCACGGACAAGTTACTTAGCCTCTCTGTGCCTCCGTGTCCTCATCTATAAAGTAGGGATGATACTGGTGCTTCCTCACAGTGCTGTGTGCTCTAAAGGATGTAGTCTGTGAAAGCTCTCTGGGCTGTGCCTAGACAAGGGTTAGCCACTGTCTCTGTTATTGTGTTGTTGCTGAGCACGTGGTTCTGTGAGTGCTAGACTGTGAGCACAGGCCCCCCCTCTCATTAAGAGAGCAGGAAAGGAAAGTAGCAGTAAAAGTTTTACTAGGACTTTTTGAACCAGGAGTCACCTTTTGTCTAAGAAGACCCAGACATTAGGCCATCCGGGCTAACATGTTCTTACTCTCTTAATTGTCACATTATTGAGTGTTTACCCAGAGCGATCCCACACCTCCAGTTTTGGGATTCAAAGATCCCCATCACCCATAAAATCCATGGCCGGCACCTGCTTTACGACCCACTGGGCTACTGCATCCAAACACAGAATTGTTAAACAGGTAGGTACTGGCCTGGTATAATGAACCCTATTGGGCAATAGATGCCTTCAGCATGAGAAAAATGTCCCATGTTTCTTTTCTCTCTGTTTGCAGCAATAGGACAAGCAGAGCTGATAGCCTTTATACAAAGGTGAAGAGAGAACCCAACTGCTTTAACCATCCCCCACCAGTTGGCAAGGGGAGGTTAGGCTCCTTCCCTCCGTGTTTCGGTTTCCGAAGAGATGTCTCCCTCCACTGAAGTTGATTTTGAGGCGATTTATTTGTGAGTCAGAGATCCCATAAGTTGATAAAATGTTTAATATCTCTATAAAAACCTACATGGTAATTTGTCTTTGTACCCAAGCAGTTCCATTTAGATTTATACTCTGCTTATTAAAGAATGGAATCAGGACCCACAGAACCCTCTCTTCCCCTGTTCACGTTGGAACCCACCTCCTCATCGAAGGCTCCAATTTCCCCTGCATGTACTCTGTTTCTGTTTCTTCCTTCCCATTATCTGAAAATACGTGATTATTTCTTTCCCCACCCCATCTGGCCATCACCTCACCAACAGCCTGTGGATCTTCTCTGAGACAATTGTTTCCAACAGAACAGGGATCCGGTGGCATTTTTTTTTTTCTATAAAGGGCCAAACTGCAAATATTTTAGCCTTTGTGTGCTGTACGATCTCTGTTGTAACTACTCAACCCTACAAGTATATCATGAAAGCAGCCACAGACAGTATGTAAGCAAATGAATGTAGCTTTTTCCCAATAAAACTTTATTTACAAAAGCAGGCAGTGGGCCAGATTTGGCCCACGGGCTGTAGTTTGTAGATCCCTGCTCCAGAGCGACAAAATTAGTCATCCATCATATCTACTCAATAAAGTATTAAAACCTGCCTTGCTTTTTACAATAATTTTTAAATGTAATGCCATGTGCACAAGAATTTCCATATTTACATCTAAAGCTGCTTTGAGACACAGCCAGAGTTGTACTGCAACATTCTCTATATTCACCATACTTTGTCAATTGAAAGCAAGAATTAGGGCCCTCGTATTCATGCATCCATTTCATAAAAACCACATACTGGCCACCAAGGTTACACCCGTTGGTACATTCATCAATGCTTCTTATTTCACTTTTCTTCCCATTACATACAGTATAATTTTGTTGACCACATTAGGCACAGCAACAGGGGTTTTTTTCTCTACTACGGACACACAATCAAAAGCAAAGGAGAATACTGACCATACTAACTTTGGCTCAGGACATCTGTATGGAAACTTCAGAACAAGAAATGCAATTTCTCTTGGTTATTTCCTCCACTCTCCTGAGTTCAACTGTGCACAAAATTACTTGTCATTGTGGTGGCACAAATAAGACTTCATTAACATCACCATTCTGATCTTGGTAAACAAGTTTATTTACACTTGAGCACTGCTGAAGAATGAAGTCATAGAGAAAAGTTCATGGTAGGTGGTCCTGCCTTTTTCATTAAGGCGGGCTTTGACAAAATCACCAGCACCTCACTTGGACAAGATGCTATTCAGTACCCTGGGGTTAATGCAAGTGCGGGTGTGTGCCTGTTGAAAGGCATCCGGCGACAACACTTGTAATCGAGGCGGGGCACATTTTTTATTTAATGATACGTGTTGTTGCTGTTTCTTGTCGTGCTTTTTCCTAACCCCTGGCTCCCCTGCTCTCCTAGTGCCTATGACAAGGATGATGGAATCTATAGGTTAAATTGGATTTCTGACATAATTAGAAATCAAGTGGGGGTGCCTGGGTGGCTCAGTCGGTTGAGCGTCTGACTTTGGCTCAGGTCATGATCTCACCGCTCGTGGGTTCGAGCCCCCCCATCAGGCTCTGTGCTGATAGCTCGGAGCCTGGTTCAGATTCTGTGTCTCCCTCTCTCTCTGCCCCTCCCCCGCTCATGCTCTGTCTCTGTCTCTCTCTCAAAAATAAATAAACATTAAAAAAATTTTTAAAAAAAGAAAAGAAATCAAGTACTTCTCCAAGATGGCGAATCCTGAGAAGGTGGGGCTCCAGGTGCTCCTCGGATATTGTGGGAATGAATGTGTTTAATTGTCACACTGAAAAAAACAACATGGGGCTCTGGCCGAGTCTCCTTCTTTGAGAGCAGAATGCATGTGATGGGGAAGCGCCATCTAAATGTTCAGGCTCCTAATGCAGGACTAGGTGGTGTCAGCCTTCACACAGCAAAAGCAGAAGGAAATCGCAGCTCTTGATGTTGTATATGCTCGGAAAATACACGATGATGGATATGAATGTGAATACTATTCGCTGTGATGGCCTTGCCCGTGCAGAGGAAACCACTGCAGGGCAAAAAGAGCCCCCCATCTCCCTGCCCCAGAACCTCCTGGTTCAGGGCTGGGCCTTTCCACCAGGAAGGCCAGGTCTGGTCCTGCTCACACACTCCTTGGCCAGTGATTAGCATCCCACCACTCTGCTGGACCAAGAGGAATACCTGCCTGTGACAGCTCGGAGCCAGATACCAGAGCGGTCTTTCCCAAGAGTCAGCGGAGTGAGGGCAAGCTCCAGGCAGGGGTAGGGGACTGGGGCAAGAATGAGACCTACCATCATGGAACATCAACCACGCTTGGGGCATGGAGATCAGTGACGTATGCCATCTGGTCATATGTCACGGAGATTACACGAGACTCAGTGGTATTCTCTGAACCCCAAACAGGATGGTTTCCTCCCTCCGTCCTTTTCCTGGGAGGCTGGTTTGGAACAGAAGACCTAGCGACTTGTATTACACACTCGCGCTGAAGCCTGAAACAAGAATAGTCCATAGGAAACATTTAAGGACGGACCCTGAACCATCCCCTAGACTCACAGTAAGATTTCTTTCTGATAACAGAATGCACTAGTGTTATAGGCCCAGCTACAGGGCTCCATCCACTTCAGAGATGGGACCTAATTCTCGGAGGCTGGGTGTGTGGCCAATGGTTTGCTGGCCCGGAGACTGGTCACACTCTGCCCTTTTCCAGCCAGCACGAGCAGACAGCCAGTGAGTCCACGGGAAGGCACTGAGCATCCCCAGGACTAGATGTAACAGTAAATGGGAGTGTGTGGCTGGTAAAGAGACAAGGTTTCAAGCCCCAAAGAGTTTTCTGTCCAAAAGGGAAAAGCATGAGCCAGTAAGTAATCCCTTCATGCGATAACAATAATTTAACAGATATTTCCATGTGCTCAACTCTGCTCTATATGCTTCGCATACTTTAACTCACTTAATTCTCAAAACAGTGCAAGGGGGCTGGTACTGTTACTATCCCTATGTTAAAGATGAGGAAAGAGTTCAAAGAAATTAATCAGACAAGTCACACGCCTCGTAAAGTGGCAGGGCTGGTACTCTGAGACCCATATCTCCAGAGGGGGAAGGAGAATGAAAACTGACCCACATCAAAACAGCTAGAACTCTGCGGCAAGAGAACTTGGCAACTAGGTTCTTGGAAATGATGGTTTTCCAAAAATAACTACACTTACAGAGGGTTTATATTTGATATGTCCAGTCCTCGTAAGATAGAAATACGCCCCATTTTGCAAATGAGGAAGCTGAGTATCAGGGGAATGATACAACTTGGGAGAACTCACATAATCTACTAGCTTGGCAAAGTTGAGATTCAATCTTAGGTCTGTCTGAAAGCTCTTCTCCAAGTTGGCTGACTTGGAGAATAAAGGGACACCTTGAACCCTGCAGGGTTCTATGATGTCTGGTTCCCGGTTCCACTCTAGAGTTACGAGCATTTATTCCACTTATGGGCCAGGCAAGATTTCTCAAGAGTGGAGGTCTAAACATGGTGGCAGTCTAAGACAGGAGATGGTTAACAGTTGTCTCCATAGCATTAGGTGCTAAATGGGGGGTTGTAACACCACTGGAATGCTCAGTCCAAGCTGCTAGCACCAAGGTCCTTTCGACAGTCACAGAAGCTGAGATTTTTAAGACCTGAGTGTAATCAATACCCTGGTTCATACCAAGTGTCTTAGTTACAATACCATTGACAAGGCCACCTTTGAACTACATGGAACGTTGAAGCCTTGGTGAAAGAGATTAGTTTATTTTTCAATCCAAATGTGCCAAGTGAGCTCTAAAAAGTTGTGGAGATCAAGTTTTTGAGATATCTTCTGGGAAGATCATAAGCTGAAAGGCTGCTGTCATAGATACTGAAGTCAGTCATCACCCACTTGCTAACTGAGTCACCTGTCAGGTTAGTGTGGATTTTTTCATGCCCAGGTGCCCAACCCTTCTAGGTAGAGGGCCGGTTACCCAAAGTAACCTTGGCTGGAGTAACGAAAGGGCATCCCTTGAGTAAGTGGCATTTTGGAGGCTCTGAGGGTCAAAGCTGGCAAAACTAAAATTGTTGGAAACCCCAAGGGTCACAGTCGGATACACGCTGAAACAAAGCAGGGGCACAAAGCAAAGGTAGGGAACATCTAGAGGGACCAAGGTAATTGTCACACTGTCTTGTAAGATTAGATTCACCTGTGTTTAGCAGACCATTCCCAACTCACACAAAGGAATCAGGAGAGTTACAGAATTCACAGAGAGTGCAAGAAGTGTGGTTTGTGTCTTTCACATACAGACATTCCAAGATGGGCTGTTCTGGGATAGTATGGCCAATCTGTTCCCCGATGGTCTTAAGGACTCTCTTAGGGTCAGTGCTGGCTGCAGTGACAAGCAAGCCCCCAGATGTGAATGTCTTAACACAGTAAAAGCTGTTTCCCTGATGATTTAACAATCCAATGTGAGTGTTTCTGACCAGCAGGCATCTTTCCTCCCTGTGGGTCTAACCTATTGTTGGCTCTTATAACCACTTGTTAAATAAACCTATTTCGGGAATGTATTCAGAGAAGCGTGCACATGGATTCCTTCCATCTTGGGATTCTGCCATTCCCTAAAGCCTAGGAATCTTCTGCATGTGGCTAGATGATGGAGAAAGAGTACAGAGGAGGGAACATGGACTCTAGCGGGCCACATCTAGAATTCCATTCCATTCAAATTCCATTGGCTGCAAGGGAGGTTTGGGAATCTAGTCCAGCTGTGTGCTGCAGAAGAGCAAATCACTCTGGTAAGCAGTCTTTGCTACAAGGACCCAGGATCCTGGTGGCTCCTTGCAGCTCAGTGGTACCTCGCCCTCAGGGTCTGGCCCTTGATCAAAAGTGGCAGCCAGCAATGCCTCATTCTAGCTAGCAACCTAGCTAGAAGGGCCAGTGAGCTAAATCCTTAGTATAAGTCATCGCTCCCTAAGTAACTAATCTCTTGGGTCAGTTTGGATTTTTTTTTTTCATCTATAAGAGAAAGAAAGGAACAAAGCAAAATAGAAATGATGGCGTGTATCAGGTGTGCCTTAGTTTCCTCATCTGTAAAACCAAGACGATAAGAATACTTACTCCATAGGATTGTGAGAAATAAAGGAGCCGATACATGCAAAACGCTTGAAGGCTCATAGTTAGTGTTTGATAATAGAGAACTACAGGAAGGGGAGAGGGGAGAGGAGAGAGAAGAAAAAGAGGAGAAAGGAAGGTTCCCTGAAGCAGAAGGGTCCCCAAAACATAAATTTTCCGGGCGTTTCTGCTGATTTGCCATTGGTCAGAACTTAGTCACACGGGCACAGAGCTACCAGGGAGGCTGGAAATGTAGTTTTTACTCCAGAGACTCATACACTTGACTAAAACTCAGGGACTTTATTACTATGGAAGAAAAGGAGAATGGACACTGGGGGACAACAGTTTCTGTCACGATCACTAAGAGCCTAGACAAAGGTTCAATGTTCACAGCCACTGAGTTCCCAGGGAGTGAACAGAACCCCCTGGTTTAAACGACAGAATGGGGGCCTGAGACAAAGTCCATAGGCATGACTCTGGAGTGACAGGCATTTGGGTGCCCAACCAGGGGCAGCCCTGAAAAAGGTTGATGCTGGTACTACTCTGCAGCTGGGAGAGTAGAACACCCAAATGTGCACCATCGGTCAGGGAGTATGCGTGAGCCGAGGCACCTCCGGGACTGATGAGAGACCCTGGCTTCAGCCACGCCTCAATCACTTCCTCTTGCTTCCTTGATTCTTCAGCCCCCAAGGACCCTCCAGGTTCCTAATTCCATCCTAGGCCCCATTCATGCCTGGCCAAGGCCCCATCTAGGCTCCTCTCACCCTCTGCACCTGGTGTTACAGGTTGAACTATGTTGCCCCCGCCCACCCACATTCACATGTTGAAGTCCTACCTACCCCCAGTAACTGTGAATGTGACTATTTGGAAACAGGGTCTTTGCAGACGTAATTAGTTAAGAGGCAGTCACCTTGGACCCTAGCAGGTGGGACCCTACTTGCATGTGACTTGTGTCCTTATAAGATTGGGATACCAGGAGAGTGCCACGTGGACATAAAGACAGAGATCAGGCTGATGCGTCTACAAGGCAAGGAATGCCAAGGACGGCCAGTAAGCCAGCAGAAGCTGGGGGCATGGCCTGGAACAGATTCCTTTCACAGCCCTCAGGAGGAACCAAACCAGCCAGCACCTTGATCTTGGACTTCTAGCCTCCAGAACTGGGACACAATAACTGTCTGTTGTTGAAGCCCCCCAGTCTGTGTGACTTTGTTATGGAGGCCCAAGTAACCAAATGCACCTGTTCTGGCTCCAGCTTACTGTCAGTTTTCAAGTCCAGCTTTGCTCCAAGCCTCCAGACCCCGCCTCCTCAGCTGGTCTCAGCCCTCGGCGGCAGGCAACTCGACCTCTGCTTTCCCTATTCCACGCCCACCTCACTTGCCCCTTCCCCCTCCACCCATCTGCTTCCCTGATGCCCCAGCTCTCTCCCCCTGAAACCCTGGTCACCTCTGCCAATACCCCTGGTGTGGATCACACCTTCACTTTGAGAACCCTCCACCCACAAAACTGTTTACAGCCAGTGAGGGAGCATTTTAGGGGAAGCCAGAAAGCCTCGCCTCCCCTTCGGCTTTATTTGTACCATAAAACGAAATCCAGTCGAGTACCTTCCGGATAATCTGATTAACATTGACAGCCAAACTGAATAATTAGACTGTGTTTCTTTGGGCGGGGAGGGGTGGTATTTTTGCCAGAAACCAAGCACCCTTTCTCTCTAGAATGTTTGGGCACAGTTCTCTGTGTCTGTGCCGTCTGGTTAACTCGGAACTTCTGATGTATCTGGACCATCGATGGAAGAAGCCTCAACCGTTATTTACAAAATATTTCCCAGAAACTGAAATTAGAGAAGCTCGTGAGACAAAGATTTAAGAAAATAAGGGACGTGAAAAGATGTGCAACTAGTCTGACCATATCCAAAAAGGAAGTCCGTTGCTGGAAAGTTCCCAGGCCACCCAAGCAGAGAGGCAGACGCCAGCTTCCCAGCACAGCCCCAATTTCAAAAATTCACTTCCCTGAACACCTCGAGTCCCCATATGTATGTGTTTGGGTTTGGGGTTCAGCAAATACGGCCGCCATTGAACCAGAGCTCATGAGGAAAGCCCCCCTGCTTGCATCAGGGCACAGTGGAAGGTGGGGTTTTAAGGGGTGCTGATGGAGATCTGAGGAAGGGTCACGGCGTCATGGAGCATCCAGGCTGCAGGGGACAGTGATGCCCCCTGGGGGGAATGCAGTCAAAGGTCTCCTCCCCCAAACTGGTTGGTAAATGCCGTCTGGTTAAAATGAATCAGGAAGGCAGTCTTGAAATGGAAGAGAAGTCCCAAATGGATAACGCAGGAGCAGGCATGCAGAGGACAGTCGTGGGTCCTTTACTGCCCCACTCCCTGCACCGTAGGAGTAGCATCCTGGGGGCTGAGTGCTGTCAACACTGGCCTTCAGGGAGAACCGAGATCAAAGGTGGTACAAAAGGACTGCCCGGGAGCGGTCAGCTGGTGCTGGAACTGTAGGTGTGGCCCAGGCTTTCCTCCTGGTCTCCTTCAGGGAGAGACAAGAGGCATTCTCCCTGAGCTAGGGCCTGCACCACCCTGATGTGTCCCAGTGTGGGCTCCCCTTGTCCCCCGAGCCCTGCAGATCCAGGGTTCAGGGCAACACAGAGTCCCTGGTGTCTGGGAGCCAAGGTTGGTGCTCAGGCATTGCTCCCATGAGAGGACAAGAGAGAATATGACCCCCACCCCCCCAACCTGGCACTGGCCACAGTGGGAGGCCAGGACCCCAGCCTCATTTCAGAGGAAGGGGAATTTAAGGAGCAAAGGGCAGCGCGGGGTGGGGGGGCGGGGGGAGGAGATTCCGTCTGCGTTGCATCAAAATTTTGTTTTGTTTTGGCTTTTTTTTGTTTTTAATTTTCAGATGAATAATTCAGTGGCTATGCCAAGGTTGAAATATTTTTCTGTTTTCAGTAAGATGTGAGAAAAGGAAATGAATTTTAATGAAATGTTTTGGTTTACTTTATCAGAGGCTTCCAGTATAGTGGGATTCCCACGCCCTAAACAGATGTCAGCTGTTTTATCCTCTCGCCTGCAAAAGGCAAAAGAGCCGTTCGGCTGTCTTCATTACCTGCTTACCTTGCCCTGCCCACCCTCCCGCATCTGCCATGTCCTGGATGGAAAGAGCTACCTGTGTGCACCAGGCTGGTAGAAATTTGAAGCCACGCACATTTCAGAAAACGAAAATTACAAGGGATGCTTATGATGTCTTCACTGACACAGGCCAACAGGTCTCCCCAGGTGAGGGAGGGACCTTCGCATCCCTGCCCCGCCGGGTGGTGCTGGCTCTGGCAGGTGGCCCAAATTCTCCAAGCCGACCACTCCCAGGAAGGACTCGAGCGCCACACAATTCTGAAAAGAGGATTTAAGGGGGAGGTGGAGAGATGTGGCAATATCTCTAACGACAAGGCATTGCCGTCAGGTGGAGGTGATGTCACAGACATCCGAGAATATGCCAGAACATGAGCTCATTTATAGCTGCAGGCTCAGGACATGTTTTTAGCAGAAGCATCTGAACTAAGTCAGCAAAGAATAGACCACATGGACTCTCATAAACGGGATTACTGATGGGATTCTTCCTAATTCAAGAAAATGCCTGCCTAAAACGAGGTGACGTCTATAGATCAATCAAAAGCATGACTGGTTAGCCCTGGAGCACTGCACTAGTTTGGGGGATGGAGAGGTAAGGGGAATCGGCTCCTGCCTGCAAGGGCTTATGAGAATATGCTTGTCGGGGCAGTGACTGCACAGCCAACCAAAGAAAACCCAAACAAAGTCTGCAATCAGGTGCTCCTTACCTGGATTTCCAGCTGCCACCATCCCTGTGGCGTCACCCTGTCTGAGATCCAAGCAGGTATTTAAAAAAAGAAGAGCAGTTGTTGAAAGAACAGAGCTGTCAAAGATTCCTGCTGTCACAGGGGCCCCCTAATAACTCTGGTTTGATACGTCTCCATGTAAGTTTTTCCAATCATCTTCCAATCTTATCACATCATTGCTCTTGTAAGAAAAGAGTGGGGGACAGCTTTGTCCTGGTCTTACCGGTGATTTTGAGGAGAACTCGGCCTTCCTAGCTTCCTAGGAGCATCTTCACTCTGTTCCCCTGATTCATGCGGAGGGTGGGTGCAGCGGGCAGAAATCCCGTGAGGTAGAAACTTCTAGGGGAAGCCAATGAGGAGGCTCCCCTTTCCCCTTTCCTTTCCCCAGTCCGACTCCCCAGCAGTGGAAGGGCCCAAAGTGGCCAGTGATGGAGGGGGTGCCGGGAATGCAGCAGGAACAATTTCTATGTCCACAGGCTTTGCAGACATCCTCGAATATAGTATGGAGAAGGCGGGTGGGTACCTCATATAGACCTGGCTGAAGGAATGGATTTGCTGAGGAAAAAAAGGATCAACAGAGCAAACACAGAGCCCCAGTGTGTAGACAGCTGCAGCCAAGGGGTGAATGGATCAATAAGAAACAGTAGAAATTTAATATAAGCCTGAAAAAGATACCCACTCCTTTATCCTGCCATTAGACAAGCTGACTCTAACATTTATATGGGAAAAACAAACTAGACTGTGCAGGAAAACTATAAAAAGGAAGCGCAATGAGAAGGGAACCCTCCAGATCAAACATACGGCTGAGCCTCAATAGTGAAAATAGTGTGGGAATGGCCACAATAGCCAGACATACCAAGGGAAGCATAGAAACTCCAGAAACAGACCCAGAGACACACAGGAATTTGATTTCTGGTAACAGTGGTGTCTCATTTCAGTGGAGGTAATGTTAACATTTTTAATAAATATATTAGGACAAATGGATAAACATCCAAAAAAGATATAGCTGAATCCAGGGGCGCCTGGGTGGCTCACTCTGTTAGGCACCCGACTTTGGCTCAGGTCATGATCTCATGGTTCATGGATTCGAGCCCTGCGTTGGGCTCTGTGCTGACAGCTCAGAGCCTGGAACCTGCTTCAGATTTTGTGTCTCCCATTCGCTCTGCCCCTGCCCTGCTTGCACCCTGTCTCTGTCTCTCTCTGTCTCTCTGTCTCAAAAAATAAATAAACATTAAAAAAAAATTTTTTTAAAGATATAGCTGGGTCCATACGTTACATCGTACAAGATAAGCTCCAAATGGATCAAAATTTAAATGTGAAAAATGAAATCATAAAAGCCTAAGAAGAAAACATTAAAAAATTTCTTTGAAACCTTAGTGTAGAAAAGGTCTGCCTATGATTTGAAAAACGAAAGCCATTACAAGAAAATTATTATATAAATATAAAAAGCTTCTAGAGGGCAAAAAATAGCACAGCAAAGAGATAAATAACAAATGAGGGAAAATATCTGCAACTCATACCTCCCTCCCATATACGGAGCTCCTAGTCATGGAGAATATGGAAAACCAAGAATCTAATACAAAACAGGCAAAAAGATTTAAACAGAGAGTCCACACACACGCACACACACACAACGGCTCTTACATTTATGAAAGATGCTTAACAGAAAAATGCAAATTAAAACAACACTGATGTAGCATTTTTCTCCCATCAGTTTGGAAAAACCCGAAAGTTTGGGAACATACTCTACTGGTGAGGCTATGTGCAAACTGAGCTGGTAAAAACGCAGAATCGTTCATTTCTTAAGGGGAGGGCGTCTGGTACTCAAAAGTTTATCAAAACGACTAATGCCTTACCTCTGCCCAGCAATCCCACCTCTGGGAACTTACCCACAGCTGCACATCACATAAGTATGCTAACACAAGATTCATCATTGTAACAACATTTGTAAGTGGGGGAAAAAAAGTATAAACATCTCAGGTGCCCATCAATAGGGAAGGGATTAAATAAACCATGGATTATCATGTAGCTATTTTAAAAAATGGGGGCACCTGGCTGGCTCATTCCATGCTGCATGCGAGTCTCTTGATCTTGGGGTCGTAGCTTTGAATTTCACACTGGGCGTAGCGATTGCTTAAAAATAAAATCTTTAAGAAGAAAAAGAATGAGGGGATTTTTTATATTTTAATATGGGACATTTCCCATGGTATAGTAAGCCGAGCAAGGAAGTTTTGGAACAGTAAGCTACCTTTCCCGAAAGAAATGGGAGAGATGAGATTGTGAGCATTTGCATAAACGACACTGGCAGACTACACGGGGAAACTCATAAAAGTGATCACGGGGCACATGTAATTGAATAGTCAGAAACAGGAGGAAGACTGAGACCCTCTGTCTGGGTCTGACCCCCTAAATGAGGGCTATCCAAACCTTCCCAGGGGAACCAAGTGGATTCAGTACATTTCAATTAAAAAAAAATTCTTTTTAGTCAATAGGAAGAAATTCAAATGACAAGGAGCTTGTTCTGAATCTCTACCAACCCCAAATCCTTAGTCTGACTTCCAGCCTCCGCTCTGGCAAACCTCAACAAGAAATTCCAAGTTTGGGGTTAGTGTTTCCTGAGAAGATAAATTATAGCTGATTTCCAAGTTTAGTTCAGCTATTTGCTTAGTATAAAAGATTTCTTGGGGGTGTGAGATTGCAACCCCAAACAGTAAGATTGCACCATGACTTTGGGAGGACACATATATGTCTCTTGTATGTTTGACTTCATGTTGTAAATATTTAAAATAAAGCAATCCTTTACGATGCTTTAAAAGGGTAGGAGAGATGTATTTACTCATTCTTTGACTCAGTGTTTTCTGAGTGTGAACCGGGTGGAAATTTCTGTGTCAGACCCTTGCCACCAGAAGAAACCAACTCGCTCTGCTAAGCAGCATGACTTTCATGGCGAAGTCTGGCTTACCCACTCTCATATTCTGTGTTGTGGCCACACAGGTCCCTCCGCTATATGCTATCCCTAACCGTTATCTACCGGAAATGTTCCGCTCCCCACTGCTTGACAAACTGACCTCTACTCATCCATCAAGGCTCAGCTCGAGAGCCCATCACACAAAGCTGATCAGGAAGTAGCTGCCAGGGGCTGGGAAAGTGGGGAACCCAGAGGGATTGCTCATGACAACGGGGTTTTAGGGTTGATGAAAATGTTCTGCAATTAGAGATGATGGTTCTAAAACTCTGTGCACACACTGAAACCACTGTACCCGTTCAAGGGTGAATTTTGTCGTATGTGAATTATATTCAATACGTATATATTTAAAGATCCCTTCTTCAGAGAAATCTTTCTGGATCAGACACCCAGTACTTCTGAGGGCTCTGTGGTACCTGTTATGGCAGGGATCACAATTATAAAGAGTAATTATGTCACTGGTTATTAAATACAGTGGTGTACTGAGGGCAAGGTGGTGGGAAGGGTCCATTGCAGAGAATTTAAAAGCAATAATAAAACCAACTAAAAGCTGATCTTCTCTTTACTATGCCGTGTCCTGGCAGTTCTAAGCAATGTCGGTGATAAAATACATCCTCCTTCCAGCAACAACAACAACAACAACAACAAAAGGCTTTTTGCTCTACTTTCTAAAGAATCCCAGGGATTACCATTGAGTTTAAGTGATATGTGTGTAAGCTTCAAATGAACACATTCTTATTCTTTTAATAAACATTGTATTCTACATGGAAGTTAATTCAGAGAATTCCCAATTATAGCCAGTCCCCTGCAGATGAACTCAGCTAGAGGGGTTTCTTGTGAGATAAATTTGTCATTGTAACGAAACAGTTAGAAATGTTCAGCTGGTGTTTCCAGCCTTGCTACTACAAATACGTGCCTTTCAAATGTGGATTCAAAGTAAACACTGATAGCACACTGATTATGAAGACGAAAGGGGAACATGAGGTAATCACTTCTGCGGGTTCATGTAACTACTTGAGTTTTTGTGTTTTAAAATTTTAAACAGCAAAATAGCGAGAAGAGAAATTTTCATTGGTGAGTGCAATAGTTCGCGCATGGAATATTTTACTGAATTGCATTCTTTTCTAATTGTTGTTTGCTTTAAACTACAGAACAAATTCAGAAAATAAATTTTTACAACAGTGGTACCATATGGTGGTTGCCTAAGTCATACCTTTCCCAGTTTGGTTTTATTAAAATTCACTTATTAGTTACCGAACAATTATTTACACCAAATAATATTATAGGAGACTGTAACCAAAGGATCAAAGTTTAATTTTAAATAGATCTAAAAATGAATAATAATCAGATTAGGTTTTTCCCCTTTTAAGCACAATAATATTTTTATTTTCCTTTTTTACTGCCAGATTATGCAAACAAATATTTACTATCAGGAAACTTTCCTTTAAAAAAATTTTTTTTAATGTTTATTAATTTTTGAGAGAGAGAGAAAGCAGTGGAGGGCAGAGAGAGAGGAAGACAGAGGATCCAAAGCAGGCTCCGTGCTGACTGCAGAAAGCCCAGTGCAGGGCTCAAACTCCCAAAGGGCAAGATTATGACCTGAGCCAAAGTCAGACACTTTTTTTTTTTTTTTAATTTTTTTTTTCAACGTTTTTTATTTATTTTTGGGACAGAGAGAGACAGAGCATGAACGGGGGAGGGGCAGAGAGAGAGGGAGACACAGAATCGGAAACAGGCTCCGGGCTCCGAGCCATCAGCCCAGAGCCTGACGCGGGGCTCGAACTCACAGACCGCGAGATCGTGACCTGGCTGAAGTCGGACGCTTAACCGACTGCGCCACCCAGGCGCCCCATAAAGTCAGACACTTTTAACTGACTGAGCCACCCAGGCATCCCTAAGAATACTTTCAACATGGGGAGAGTATCTGTATTTCCTTTCTGGACATTTTTGTTATTCATTTCATTTCGTGATCATTGCTGGAAATAATTTAGTCACATAGTGGAAGGGATTCGTTTCTAATACTCCTTTCTGTTCAATCAAATAGTAATATTCATGAAGGATATGTTGATGAGCTACATATGTTCTTGAACATATTCCCAAATATTTGGAATGTATAATAAGGTTATGTATTTTTGAATAATGCTCATATTCATTTAAAATATTCAGGAAAAATACTCATCAAGGCAAGGTGTTGGTAAATGGCTAAACTGGGTGAATTAACTGTTTGGTGTCTTAGCCAAAACTCTGATGTAGAAAATGTGAAATAATTTTTCTGTGGTCACAGCATCCGTAGGAAGAGCTGGGATCTGAACCAGAATCTTGTAACCGGAGAGCCTGCTCTCGTAACCATCACACAGTATTTCTTCCTCACACACGTACTATTAAAACTCAAGTCACCCATGAAATGCCAATTGTAACTACACCAGAGAGGTTGCCCAGGTAAAGATGGAGATACAGAACCCCAGTCTACACACTGGGTCAAACTCACATGTCAGCCCAATCGCAAGAATCAGAGATCACAAACAAGCAATTCTTCAAATGCCAAGGATCCACTTGCAGGGTGGTTCACTGGGTTCCTCTCCTGGGCTAGGTCCTGAGCCATATTACATCACTCCTGCCTCAGGGCCTTTGCACTCACTGTTCTTTTGTCTAGCTTTCCTTCCTGGCTCTTGAAATAACTAACTCTCAGGTTACCTCCTCAAAGAAGCCCTTCCTGACTATCATATATAAAGTTACCCCTCCTAATCACTAACCAATCGCTAACAGTTGCCCTGTTTCATTTATTTTTTATAGCAGGTTGCACTGCTTTTATTCTCCATCCCTTTCTTTTTTAAATCAACTCAGTGGCTGGTATATAATGGGTTCCTAATAACTATTTATGAAGTTATTGAAAGAACGGCCATGTGAAAGGATTAGTAATGCCGTGCGAAGGAGGATTCTGAGGTTGCATCTAGGCTCAGTGGCACAGAGGACTGTGAGAAATTAGCCACATGTCATGCACAGGATGGGGGGGGGGGGGGCAGCATGTACATGTGGGTCCTGGACTGCCATATTATCCAAAATAGAGGGATGGGCTAGGGCTCGCCCCTCATCAGCACCCATCAACCAACTCACCGGTGTAGGCTCACTCACTGATGGGATTCCTTAGCTCTCCCTCCCTGGTTCTTGCGGAGGGAAAGTGGGCACAGCACAACTAAGGCATTACTGACAGCTGACAAGCCAGATCTCAGAGTTAAGAGGCTAAAGGCTTTTTTTTTTTTTTAAGACTTTTATTATGATTCTCACCTTCACGTGGAAACGACAGATTTGACTGGTGAGCAAAGCTTCCTCCATAGGGTTCACAGTTCATAAACCAAAAACTCTACCAGTGACCCACAGCCTGAGTCTGGAAGGAAGGAGTTCATGGAAAGGAAGCAGGCACGTAAAACCAACCCCAGCTGTGGAAGATTCTCTCCTTCCCCTCCCAAGTCATTAACAAAGACTGACACTGTAGTCTTTATCAAAAAATCTTGTTCCCTAAGTGGTGATACAGAATAATTATCTCAGCATGCAATCAGCACAGCGATCTTCTTCAAAGCAATTTGTAAAATTTGTGGCAAGGATATGCATTTTTAAAATAGATTAAATTTTCAAGAGCTCGCCTCTTAAACCTGGTCAGAATGTATTTACAACTCACCTGGTGAGATGATGCATATCTCCAAGCTGGAATTCTCTTTCATTAGGCCTTACTTAATTGAATCAGGCAGAGTCATTTTGGGATGGTCCCAAAAGAAAACCTTTTATCTCAAGGCAAATGTGTCTTAACAAGGCCCTACAGGTAAATAAAGCCAGGTTTCCACAAACCCAAGTCTCTGCTGCTCCTTTCAAAAGCTTACCAGCGGACTTCATTTGTTTTTCTCTTAAGTGAGGAAATTGCTTTATGGAGCTCACTGTTGCTAGTGAAAGCAACAAGTTGCCCCACCCCCTCCCTTTGTAACTATTAAGAAACACCTTGTCTCCTTTCTTTTTTTCCTTCCTTCCTCAACAATTAAATTGTGTATATGCTGGAATGCCCTTGCAAAGCAAGGGCTTGTGCAAGGTATAACCTGGAGTGTCAGATTCCGCCTCTGGTTGATTCCCACTGGGTGGACTCTAGAATTTAGGCTTTGAGACAGTCTTTGCTGGATTCACTAAAGGTCAAAGACCATGACTCTGCATTCCCCCAAATAAGGTATAGTAGGAGCCCACCGTGTTTACCATGGGCTTCTTGGCTCGTCAGCCAGAACACCGGGGCTCTCCAACATTCATGTGCCCAACCGGGATCCTGGGGGCCTGGGTGGAGGCGGGGCTGGCCCCTGGGCCACACTCTAGACTTGAGAAACTGTGAAGGGTAATTGTCGTGATAACTACATACTTTCAACAGGAAGGGGTCCACTCTATTTCTTGGGTTTTTTTTTTTTTTAATTTTCTAAAATGTTTTTACTCATTTTTTAAGGAGAGAGACACAGAACATGAGCGGGGGAGGAGCAGAGAGAGAGAGAGAGAGAGAGAGAGAGAGACATAGAATTTGAAGCAGGCTCCGGGCTCTGAGCTGTCAGCACAGAGCCCGATGCGGGGCTCAAACTCATGAACCGGGAGATCATGACCTGAGCCGAAGTCGGACGCTTAACCGACTGAGCCACCCAGGCGCCCCTATTTCTAAAACCAATTCCCAAATCTGCAGCGTGGCTTGAATGGTCTGTCGCCCACCAGTCCCCCTACAAACACTCCCCCACCCCCCCCCACCCCCACCCCGGGTCTCCCTGCTCCTGGCCCAGGAGAATCTAAGATTGGTCTAGAAACGGGACTTGTCTTTCCTGGCACTTTTTCTCAGTAGGTTTCCTTGACGCAGTACAAAGTCGGGTTCCAGCAAAAATCAGAGGCGGCTGAAGCGGCCGTGACTCCCCTCCATCACCAGCCACGCTGCCCGGTCCTGGTACCCGGCCGCCTGCCGCACAGATCGAATGTCACTCGGGGAGGACTAATCGCGGACGCCGACGAGAAGCCTTGAGTCTGACGGTAAATGAGCCCGTGCAAACTTAGCTCGAGTCATCTGACGGGTCACGTGGGCGGGGCGCGGCGGGCCGTCCCCCCTCGCCCGCGTCCTGCGTGACTCAGTGCGGCACACGGTCCTCGGAGAAGGGCAGCAGTTACATAAACGCCAGTGAGTTCGCACAGTGCGGCAGGGAGGCCGCGACCCACACACCTCCTCTTTTAGCTCCAGGGGTTGGGGGGCGGGGCGCCCCGATGGGGGCGGGCCCCTACTCCCCGCCCTCCTCGGACTCCCGGGAAGGTCTGCGAGGCCGCGGGGAGGTTTCCAGAACGCAGGAGCGCCCACTCCTCGCCCCCCCTCCCCCAGGAAGATTTTCTCACGCGGGGACCCGGCCCGGAGTTGGTAAACCCGGAAAAGACATCCTCCATGCTGGATCCCTCCAGAATTGCCCAGAAAGCGATTCCTCCCCATCCCAAAGCCCGCAGGGGCGGGGCGGAGGACGCGAGGCCGGAGAGACTCGTTCTATTATATAAACTTGTAATTGGCTTTGGCTTCTGCGGCTCAGGGCACTGCACGATGTTTCCAACCAGATGGATTGTGAGGTCGGTCAGCTTCCATTGCCCCTCCTTCCCACTCCTCCCACGTCCCCTCGCTGCTCAGGCCCCACCCTTCTGCCTCCCCAAGACTACCAGAATTTCCCTTTCTTTCCAGGCCTCCCCTGTCTAAGGGATGGCACCCAAAAAGGCACTATTATTTGAAAACGGTGCTTAGTTATTAAACTAACGTGTACCCAGCCTGCAAATCCGCATGTAGGAGTATCTCACTAACTCAACTGGAAAATGAGTGATCTAACACCAGCGACCAGGCCTCAGACTTTTTTTGCATCAGAAGGCCCTGAGGGGCCTTGTTAGAACTCAGGGTGCTGCGCCCTACTCCCGGAGTTCTGCTCACTAGGTCTGGAGCCGGTGGAGGAAATTTGCATGTCCACAAATTACCAAGAGATGCCGCAGCTCGTTGACCCACTAGTATAGATGGGGGGGGTGAGGGCAGGGCTACAATTTCTGTTTTTTCTACCACTGAAGAAGGTTAGTCAAACAAATCAATGGTGTGAACAGGATGTCGGGAAGACCAACCACCTCTTGAGGACTCTCGCATTTTAGAAGTGTGCGTTTACAAATCACACGTTTGTTTTAAATCGTAGCATCCATCCCCGTGCGTAATGAAACAGCTTTGCGCGAGCCCCACAAATTAGCAACCAAAGCTGGCTCATTCCAAGAGTTTGGAAATTCAGCATTTTATAGTAGGAGGTGACCTCAGAGACTGGCCAAGCCAAAACCTCACCTAACAGGTGAAAACCGAAGGACAGCAATGCTGGTAGATTGGTGTAGAGAACTGGGAAAGCCAGCGTTCCGGTAAACAGGTATAACCAACTGCGTTTATTCAAACCCCCGCTCCACCACTGGTTAGACATGCAGTCTCCATTTCCTTCTGTTTCCTAATCTGTACAAAAAGACCGAGGTCTATTTTGCTGCAGTATTGTGAAAATGCTGTATAATATTTAAAACTTGCATAAATCAGATCAGATTTGCACCTGTGTCATATTGTGGTGTTAGTAGTGATCAAGGCCACGGTGCTAATTAACAGGTGAGCTAGGATTCAAACTCAAGACCCCTGACTTCCAAAATGATTTTTTTCACCGTCCTAGTGTGTGGGGAATGTTTCTTAAAAATATGTGCCTGAGGTACTTAACCTCAATGATGCCTCTGATGCTGAAGCATTTTCTCCTGATTTGTACAAATAGTTGATATGTGTTGGACATTCTGGTTGTATATGAGCCTGACTGAAGTAACAATACCAACCCAAGAGCCCGAAGGATTCAAGATGCTATTTTGGAGCTTTTTGTGAAATACGTACCCTGAATTGGCTCACTCAATCTCGCCTGCTTTTTAAAACTGATGTTTTCCATTATTGGGGGACCGGGGTTACCTGTTAGCTAAATGACTCCCACCATCGCCCCACCCTAGGGCAGATATCCTTAGGACTAAAGAATCTTTGAAATTTCAGGCTGGAGCTTGGTATTGCCTAGTCTGAATCCCTGAACAAGCCACTGCTAGTGCCTAAACCACTCCCTCTGTGTTATTAGCAAACAGGGCTACCTCTGCACCTGCTTTTACCAAGCCCCCTGAGAGACCCCCTGCGGCTCAGAGAGTCACAGATCAGAAAGGGTTAGGGGAGGGAGGAAAAGCAGTCAAATCATCAGGGTGACTAATTGGAAATACAGAACCCAACGCGGCACAGAGCGCCATCGTGGGTACACGAGTACGTGGCATTCACATCCCCTCAAGAAATGAGATGCTAAATTGCTAATAGCCTCCCTGGGGTTCGGTTCCCTGCTGCGACGCCTTCTAGATTTTGTAGGAGTTTAGGCGCATTAAAATATCACAGCGTATGCTCACATGTGAGGCATCCACTCATGCCCTTGATATTGATGCTGAAATTCCATAAGGAAGAAAAGCCTCTTTCCCACGTAATCCAACTGTAAATTGGTATGAACAGGCACTTCCAAATGAGATCACTGTTGCTGTAAGCACCGCTGTGACGTCTGAGGCTTCTGAAGTTGTGATAGTGATACACAGAACAAGTTTTGAGCTGGTCATTTTAATTCTTAGAATTTGTGTCTCTGCCACATTGTTTCTTTCTTCCGCCTCTCCACACTGACTCTGACTTGGCCTTCAGTTTTATTTCATCATTGCTCTTATTTTTAACTTTTCTCTCTCCCCCACCCTCATTTTAGATTTACTTGGCCTTTAAGATGGTGATTTTCCACTTCGGTTCCCATCGTTGGTTGGATTGTGAAATCAACAAGTCCTTTTATTTTTATTTATTTATTTTTAGAGAGAGAGAGAGCGTACACGCGTGCGTGCAAGCAGGGGACAGGGGCAGAGGAAGAGGGAGGGAGAGAATCCCAAGCAGGCTCCACCCTCAGCACCAGCACAAGCCTGACATGGGGTTTGACACGGGGCTCAATCCCACGACCCTGGGATCATGACCTGAGACGAAATCGAGAGGCAGATACTCAACCAACTGAGTCACCCAGGCGCCCCAACAAGACCTTTTAAAAATTGGTCATACCGAGATTTGTGTGCCTAAAGTGTATCTTCAGGTAGGTGACATCCGTGACTAGAATCTATTTTAAATCCATATGCTAGTCTGAACACTTATTCTGAATTTTCTCAAGTCATTGTCATGGAGTGATCACTTATTTTCCCTTTTCATCTTGATATTTTCCTCCGCGGTCAGTAACTCTTTTAGCCTGTCCTCAGGCACTGTGATAGATTGTGATTTATCTAACCTCTTACAGATTCAAGAGTATGGTTCCTATTTCTGAATATTTGCAAGCTAAGTTTTGATTGTTTTTGTGACAATTATTGATATATGTAATATATCCGGACCTGTCATCATTTACAGATACATCCAAAGAGGTGGACTTGATGTAAAACTGAAATAATCACTCACTTGGCTCCCTTTCAAGGTTGCAGAATGGTTGTTCCCCTTGGGTTAGTCACTTCCGTATTAAAAACATTTTGTCTTTTTTTAATTGTGTCAGTCCCAATGTTCCTTCAGGGAATCTGGCGATGGTGGCAAAAGGTGAACAGATTTGATCTCTAACAGTGTCACTGTTAGACCAGGGACTCTGGAAGCCCGAGGAGGAGCATCTGATCTGCTTTTGGGAGGCCAGGATGGCTTCCTAGAGAAGATGGCACCTTTTCTGAGTGTTATAGGAAAAAGAAGAGGTTGATGGACAGAAAAGTCATCAATCAGTCAGTTAAGATGATGCTTTAAAGCATCTTGGATATAGGCTAAGATCTTCTTGTTTGTCTACAGATAACAAAGATTGGTTGTTAGTTGGCAGTTGGAACAGTTGGAACAGGTAGAAGTTCATCTCTCACACATAAACAAAAGCCAGCAGTGGTATGGAGGCTTTATAGTGTCCTCAACCCAAGGTCCTTCTATCTTGTTGCGCAGCTATGCATGATCTCTTGGTCCAGGATGGCTGCAGGAGCTCCAGCCGTGACATCTTCATTCCAGGCAGCAGCATAAGGGTGAAAGGGAAGGAAGGAAGGAAGGCCTTTTCCTTTTAAGAGGATCAAACTTTATTACCTTCTTCCACATAGCTGCAAGAGAGGCTGGGGAATAAGGTCTTTAATTCTATGGCAATATGCCCAAGTGAAGTCAGGGTTGTTAGAAAGGGAGAAGGGGAGGTATTGGGAAGCAGTGAGCTGTCTCTGCCAGAGTGGTAATTGTGGGTGGGGAGAAGACAGTGTGAGCAAAGGAGGGAAAGAAAGCTTATCTTGTTTCAGGGAATAAAGATAAGTAGGTCAATTTGGCTTAGAGTTTAGTTTGCCAAGAGATAAGGCTGGAAAAATAAACAGATGCTAGGTTGTGGGAGGTCTTATAAGCTGTGCCCTGCTGAGAAGCTAGAGTGTTATCCTGAGGACCACAGGGAGCCATTGATGGAATTCGTCCTTGAGGTAGAGGGGAAAGTACACTGGGAGGTGAGGGCAGAGGCCTCATTGAGAGGTGACAGCCTTTCAGGAGGAGCTATGACAGCCTGAACTAGGCAGTGGCATCAGGGATCTGGAGACGTGAACAGATTTAAAAGATATTAGAGAGGTAGAACAGGTCGGGTGTAGGTGGTGAGAGAGAAGTGACCAAAGATGGCAGAAACCCAGCAACCTGGGTGGATACACCATTCCCTGACATCACAGGGAATGCTGGAGAGGTTGGATGGGGAAGATGAGCTTGGTTTCGGTGCTCTGTCCCAAGCATTGTATCTGCACGTTCAGTTTGGGTTAATCCCGTTTTCTAGCAGTTTTGTCGAGGTTTCATTTATGTATCATAAAATCCACCCATTTTAAGTGTACAGCTGGATGCGTTTTTAGTAAATTTAGATAATTGTGCAACTATTATTTAGTTTTGGAAGACTTCCACTGTAGCAGAAAGTTCCCCCGTGCCCATTTATAGTCCACTCCCTCCCACCCCTAGCTCTGAGGAATCACTGATTTGCTTTTGGTCAGATCCACTTTTTCAAGCGTAAGTTCAATAAAACAAGGAGTGTAGCGGATTTCCTGGTGGCGAATCAAGGGGCGACGAGGTTGGGGTGGGGGGGTCATGATTCCCCAGGTGAGTATACAAAAATCGTCCAGGGGGCTTTTGCAGACTGCACACCAGTCCCACACCCCCTCAAGGACTGTGTTCCCTTTGCACCTCCAACCTTCCCCCGTCATGAGCCACTATGTTCCAAATACCAGATGAGATAGTGCTGGAAAGCACACTTTGTATTATGTAACATATCACTTTTCAATACCATCCCCTGGTTTTCCCACAGTCGGTGTCTCAACAGTATTGATGTACTAATCCCACCCGCCACTCCTTGAATAGACTTTTTCAAGTGCAGATCAGCAATTTACAAACCCAAGAGGTGTCCCAGCCTCCCTTGATACAGTAACTGTGTTGTTTTTTGTTTTTTGTTTTTTTGACTGTGAGTAATTCCAAATGTAAAAACGGACCGATGATTCTTTTTAATGGCAACGCAACCCTATTGAATGCTTTGAGGATACGTTGGTTTGAACATCTATGTTTGGTTTTCCCCAGCACAACTGTTCGATCAGGAACACCTTTTCCTAGTACTTGATTTGAAGCTTATTATAGATATCTAAAGTCTCCGAGACTCCATTTCCATTATATCTATCTTGAGCAAAGTCAAGATTTCTTAATTAGTTGCGAACACCATCAAAGCTAGGAATCCTAAGACTGCTGTTTTAAAAATGAAAATTATGTAGGCACTTTTTGCTCCCTTAATTGTCTCAAAGCATTAGAGATTCAAAGCGGGTTTTGGATGGGACTATGGCTCTAACACATTTCCATCTCTCAAAAAGGCTTTTCCACTGTTCAAACCTCCCCCAATCTTTCTGTCACTTTCATAGATAGAAACCACAAGCTTTAAAAACCCATCATATCAAATATTCTTCAAATTCAACTTTCCTTCTAGCAAAGAGCTCTGGTGTAAGCAGCTCGTTGAAATCAATACCTCTCTGAGAAAAGTGGCCCAAAGGGGTTACCGTGTGTTCCTTCACCCCACAAATATTTTTGAGCACCTTCTGTCTGCCAGGCCCTGCCAGGTGGGGCACAGGGGATTCAGCAATGAGCAAGGCAGGAGACTCTCTGCCTTCCAGGGCTGACATTTTGGTTGGGAAAGTAAAAGACCATCACCAGGATAATTTCGAACTAGTAAGTGGAATAAATACAACAGGATGATGTGCTAGTGAGTGACTTGGGGAGGGTCTTCTTAGAAGGGACATCAGGGAGGGCTTTTTGGAGGAGGTGGAATTTTTGCTGAGCCCCAAATGAAGAGACCAGGCAGTTGTGGTCAGAAGGAGGACAGTTCCAGAGAGAGGACCCAAGAGAGGACAGAGACTGACACACTCAAGGCACTGCCAGGAGGCCAAGGGTCTGCAGAAGTATGATCCAGGGGAAGGGGTGTGTGATGGGGTGGTTGCCGTGCAGGCCAGTAGCCCATGGGAACGTTTTCTGTCTATTGTAAGAGCCACGGAAGGTCACTGGAGGGCTTGAGGCTGGCAAGTACCAAGATGCCCTTTGCTAGGAAAATCACCCTGGCTGCTGAGTGAAGCCTGGACTGGGGCAGGGTGAAGGAGGAGATGGGGAGACAGGTTGGGAAGCTGTTGCCTGATACAGGTGGGAGATGACCATGGCTCTGAACTGGATGGGGATGAGGGCAGGTGGCAGCAAGGAGGAGGATTGGGGGCACGTTTTGGAGTTGGAGCATTGGGATGCAATGATGGGTGGGTGGGGTGAGGAAAAAGAGGAAGCAAACATGATGCCAAGGTCCTTGACTTGGACAGCTGGATGGATTGGGGGTGGGTGGGGCTGCTTACTGGGGTGGGGAGGAGGGCAGGAGGAGCAGGTATGGAGAGTGTGGGGAATCAAGAGTTCTTTTTGGACATGTTCCATCTGAGATATCTGTTCACCCACTCCTTCATTCATTCACTCACTCACTCACTCAGTCAACTCTTCTTCAAATGTGTCCTCTGTTCCAGAGACCAAGCATTCTCCCTGGGGTGATAATAAGCCAGAGTCCCTGCTTCCTGGGTGTGCTTAGTATCACAGAGGAGGCAGACATGTAAGAAAAGGTCATGATATGGGTGATCAGCGACATAATAGAGGTGAGCCGGTGGACCAGCCGTACCTGACTGAGGGTATGACCAAACTGAGGTTAGAGATGCTCAGGAGAGCTGGCCTCTTCAGGAATGACAGAAGCTCCTGAGTTTACCAATAAGGGGCATTTTCCTTGGGCACTGGAGATGGTAGCCATGGGAATCCATAATCCAGGGAAGGAGGACCCGGAAAGTATGTGGCCCTCAAGAGGAGCCATGGATCCACAGTGACTGGCAACTCTTTTGAACCTGGGCCAAATTGAGAGAGTTACATGTACTGGATAACATAGATTTAAAAATAGATATATGAATAAACATGCTATACTGTATTGGCCCCAAATAAGAATTCTGTAAAGAAAGATGTATTTTCAGTAGTATTTTTGGAGGTGTCTCTCCATTTATAGAGGAACATAAGAAAGTTAAGGAGCTTACCCAGGGTCACTCAAGGGGTAAGTGCCCAGCAGGGATTTCAGCTCAGGAGGCCTGGCTCCAGAGCCCAGTCTGGCCCCTGCTTCCAAATGTGCCATCATGGAAGGATTAGCAAAGGCAAGAGGAGCACATTGCAGAACAGTGTGTTCAGCATGATCTTGACTCCATTTATATTTGCAGGGGGGAAAGGCACTTAACCATAAACATGCATTCTGTGGATAGAACTTTTCTAGGAGGATTGAAAAAAGACTTAGAGGTCACTTTTGGGGAGTTGGAATAAAGCTAGACAAAAAAGAAACTTTTACTTTAAATTTTATATCCTTCTGCTGCCTAGATTTTTAAGAAGTGAGAAAGCATTAATTTAAAATTAAAATGTTGGGGGGGGGGAGGCGCCTGGGTGGCTCAGCCAGTTAAACATCCGACTCTTGGTTTCAGCTCAGGTCATGATCTCACAGTTCTGAATTTGAGCCCCCCATCAGGCTCTGAGCTGATGGTGCGGAGCCTGCTTGGAATTCTCTCTCTCCCTCTCTCTCTCTCTGCCCCTCCCCCCGCTCGTATGTGCTTTCTCTCTCTCTCTCTCTCTCTCTCTCTCTCTCTCAAAATAAATAAACTTAACAAAAAATTACTTTAAAAATAAACAAATAGGGGTACCTGGGTGGCTCAGTGGGTTGGGTGTTCGACTTCGGCTCAGGTCATGACACCGGAGCTCGTGAGTTCAAGCCCCACATCGGGCTCTGTGCTGACAGCTCAGAGCCTGAAGCCTGCTTTGGATTCTGTGGCTCCCTCTCTCTCTGCCCGAACTCTGTCTCTCCTCTCTCTCTCTCTCTCTCAAATAAATAAACATTAAGAATTTTTTTTAAATAAATAAAATTAAAATATTAAAGATCGGTAGTCCAGGCAGGACCATGCCAGCATCCACAGTCCACCTTGCCTACCTCCCTTTCCTCCGTGGGATTTTTCGGATGCTGGGTTATTTTCCTTCTGGCGGCTGTCCAAGCCTACTTTGCCATTGCCCCAGGGCCTACGTGGGTAGAAAAAGCAGTTTCACTTTTGGACGCTCATCTTCTGAAAACGTACTCCCTGAACCTTCTTCCTGATGCCTCGCACCAATCTTGGTTGCCCTCAACTCGAGAGAGAGTTCATCGAATTCTTTCATTATTGCCCCAGGAGGACCATTCTCTATGGTCTCACCCTGAGAGGTTACAAAACAGGCTGGAGATAGTTTAGGGGTAGAAACCCTAACTACAAGAAAATCCTGGATGACTAAGGATGACAAGAGAGTACAGAAAACCCAAGTGGGAGAGTTCATGAGTTCAAGTCCCACGTCAGGCTCTGTGCTGACAGCTCAGAGCCTGGAGCCTGCTTCAGATTCTGTGTCTCTGTCCCTCCCCTGCTCGCACTCTCTCTGTCTCTCTCTCTCTCGCAAAAATAAATAAATATTTTTAAAAATGTAAAAGTGGAAGAGACCGTCAGAAGAAGAGAATCACAAGGAGATCTGAAGATGTTATGGGCCTAAAGAAGGAAGAGGTCCACAAGCCAACGGATGCAGGTGGCCTCTAGAAGATGGGAGAAGAGAAAGATAGGAATCCAATCCTAGTGTCTCCAGAAAAAACACAGCCCTGCCAACACCTTGATCTTGGCCCAGTGAGATCCAGGTTGCATTTATAACTTCTAGCATTATAAGATCATGAACCTGTGGTTTTAAGCCAGTAAGTTTGTAGGGACTTGTTGCCACAGCCATAGAAAAGCAAATACAAAGGACAACAAATGGAACGGGCATTTCTTACACTTCTCTCCCTTGCTATGATTCCTCAGGACTCTCCAGTTTGCTCTGGTCTCTTTAAGGGGCCCCATCAAAATTCCATCCCATGTATCCCAATTCTACAAACATTCTCTGTGCGTTATGTGACAGTGCACTGGGATTGGAAGCGAGGACATGACCACTGCCCTCAAGAACAGTGAGTTAGGGGCGAGCTAGACACACACGTGACTGATCCAGGCACAAGGCAGGCTGTGGCAAGTGTAGTTCCAGAGGTATGAACCAAGTGCTATGCGTGTAGTGGAAAGAATGAGATAAGTATCAGCTGGGAGAACCTGAGTTACTCATCTCATTTGAAGAAAAAGCCAAAGGCAGGATTGAAGGCAAGTAGGGATGACAGCCACCTGGCATCCACACCTTATTAACCATACCTGGCCTGTGGCAGACATCACTAATCAATCACTAATTTACTAATTCCTTTTCTGCAGAGTTTAGCCTTTGCCTCAGAATTTCTCTGTTTCGTGCACCTGGCAGGAAATACCAATTGAGTGCATTTGGCACTTGTGGTAAAACCTATTTGCCACATCTTGTGGGTAGGGTATTTATCACACTGAGATGGCGTCAGGCAAGGGATGTAGTAATGTTCGAACTTCAGTTGGTCCTTCCCTCCTTATTGCTACCTGAAGTTGCCCCATCATGACCTGAGCTGAAGTCGGACACTTAACCGACTGAGCTACTGGCCTCTTCCACTTTTAAAGGCACTTATGATTACATTGAGCCCACCACTGGGAGATTCCAGGACCATGTCACTATCTCAAGGTCAGCTGATTAGCAAAGAAAATGTATCCTTCATTTTCTTTTTCCAGGTAAGGTAGCATATTTACAGGTTCTGAGGATTGGGGTGGGGACATTTTTGGAGGGACCGTAATTCTGTCTACTGCATCTTTAAACTTACAGACAACTCTGAACCCCCAGCGGGTGGATTTGAGGGGACATTTCATCTGACTCAGAGTGGGGGCTCCCTCCCGTCGCCTCACAGAGACCATAGAGGCCTACAGGTCCCCAGGGGCATGGCGGGAGGACCGCTATACTCCTGTCCCTCATGCTAACATCATGTCGGCATCACTCAAGAGGTGAGTTCCCCTCAGGGTGCCTTTCAGTTTGGTAGTATTCTCAGGTCTGGGAACCTCAGTGGAGAAGACCCAGCATCCCTGGGACCCCCAAGGACCTTTCCTGGTCTTCACAGACACTCTCCCCTCTCCCCTTCCTACTTTGGGACCTCCAGCAAAAGCTGTCCAGTGAGCTGGGAGTGTTTCAAGACAGGATCCCCTTTCCCCAGACACACACGCTTTATGCTTTTAATGGAGCAAAAACCCCTGAGGCGAGACTTCCAAAGGCCCTGACTACTTGCTTGGAAATGGGGTGGAGGGGAGGAAAACACAGAGAAGGAAGCATACATTAATACCTCAGAAATGTCTCAGGCCACACCTTTCACCCACTTTTGCCTGGGGCCCGGCTCTGCACCGTAAATGCCTCATCACAGCCCTCCTGCCTGGGGCACTCTTCCCATTTGGACGGCACTGATCTGCTCCTCTCTCAGCCCTGGGCAGGAGGCAGTCCCCCTGTCGCTGGCTGCAGTGCTCATAAATGCCCAGGCCAGGCCGGGCACGTCAGAGCCTCCCCGGGGAGCCGAAGGGTGTTTACACGGCTGGCAAGGAGGCTGGCCTCAGCGTGAGAAGAGGCCTGTTTGGAATAGAACGCCCGGAAGGATTTATGGAGGGCAGGCTGCTGAAATAGAGCAGTCATTAAGGAGAGGTGGGCAGCCGTTGGAAGCGGGAATATTTAGTAATGGCATGGGCACAAACATCGGTTAGGGAGGGCCTTCCTAGAATGTGCTGTTTTCTATTTGCTTTGTGGGGGAGGAGAGTCTGCTGCCTTTTTTGGAAAATGGGGATAAAAATGATGTGACTTTAGTGCTCGTGAGAGGCAGAGGAAAGCCCTGGGAGCAGAAGTCCTTAACGCAGCCCCAGGGGCGCAGGTGGGCCTGGCTGTGACCCGGCGCCCTGCGGTGGGGCCAAGGCCGGGGGCAGGAACCTGCAGGGTGGACAGAGCCTAGAGATACACCTGCGCAAATCATGCCACCCAGAGCCCGTGAGCCAGACTTCGGGTTTTTCCAACTGCTTTGTCCTTCGTTTCACCTGCAAAGACAAGGCAAGCTTTTATTCTTTCCCTTTTTGGATTTATTTTAAAATTCTGAACACTCTTGGGGCACCTGGGTGGCTCGGTCAGTTAGGTGTCTGACTTCAGCTCAGGTCATGATCTCATGGTCTGTGAGTTCGAGCCCAGCATCCGGGTCTGGGCTGACAGCTCCGAGCCTGGAGCCTGCTTTGGACTCTCTCTCTCTCTCTCTCGCTCTCAAAAATAAATAAACATTAAAGACGAATTATAAAATTCCAAACAGTCTTGAAAGGTCTTTACCTTAGAGTCTAAGGCTTAGACAGATTTTCATATGTGCTCCTCGAGGGTATTTACAAACTCTTTCTGAAGTTTTTGTTACTTTTATGCATTGACTTGGCTTCACCTGAGGCATGGGTAGCTGAATCAGAAAGAGTTTCCTGAAATTGGAAGAAGCCCTAAGTGTTGCAGTCCTGTTGTTTGTGTCTGCCCAGCATCCCTTTCTTTGGGAGAAGATTCCCTCCCTCATCTATATGGTCCTGCTGGTCCATCAATCATGGGACTCACATTTCCCCTTCAAAGAGATGGGTGTATGAGCGGAGCAGACATGGTGATTGGTCAGGAGTAGACACACGACCCAGTCTTGGCCAGTCACAGGACCCTCTGGATACAGTGATTGATCTAGGATGAATACGTGGCCCAAACAAGGGCAAAGAGTGTTCCTTTAGGGAATAGCTGCACATTAATGATCCACAGCATCATTAATTTGAAAAGAAAGAGGTGGGCTTTCAGGGTGCCTGGGGGGCTCAGTCAGTTGAATGTCCAACTCTTGATACTGGCTCAGGTCATGGTCTTACGGTCATGGGATGGAGCCCCAAGGCGGGCTCCTCACTGACAGGGGAGCCTGGAGCCTGCTTGGGATTCTCTCTCTCCTCTCTCTCTCTCTCTGCCCCTCCCCACACTCTAAATAAATAAGTAAATAAATAAATAAGAGATGGGCTTTCTACTGGAACTGTTAAGGGGCCATCTGGGCCATCTTATGTGGCCACAGGAGGGAGCCTATCTGGAGTAGGAGACGAGGGAGCCATGGCACAGGAAAGGAGAATGGGGACAGGGAGGCAGGAGGATCCAGAGTCATCATTTGTGCCCTGGGAGGAAACTGAGCGTGGAGTCGGTACTCTTGGACTTTTTAGTTGCGTGAAATTCCCTTTGGATGTTTCACCTATTTTGAGTTGGGTCTCTGTCACCGACAGCCCAAAGTTGCCAACACATTTAACAAATACATTTTGTAAGACAGAAAGTTATTTTGTATCTCCAGATGAGCCTTGAGAATATTGTTTTCCTCATTCTGTTCCTTCACTCATAAAGTCTCTGTTTGCCAGGTGTGTGTTTCTAACTCAGGAGCTACTAACCCCTCCTCATATGTCCTGTAGCATCAAGAGACCAGACGGTCGTTGTTCCACCAGCATCCACAGACCCTTGCCCAGGCTCTTTTGGCCAGCATATGCAGCTGAGGAACAGCTTGGGGGTGGGGGGCACCCAAAGTTTGACGGTGAAGTGCTCGGTATGAGAATAGAAGTCTGTGCCGACCTCGTGTGCCCTGATGCTCCCAAGGCTGGCCCAGATGGGTGGAAAACAAGGGAAGTTTGTCACCAGGAGGCAGCATGGTGCAGTGGTTGAGGAAGAACATGGTTTGGGGGGCCAGAGACATGGTGGTCCGATCCCAGATTTACCAGCTGTGCACAGTTGACCCTGTTCCTTAGGTTTCTTGTGCCTCAACAGCCTTATCTGTTCAGTGGAGCTGATAAGAACGTCTAACCCACAAGGCTGGGCTGGGGGCCCAGTTGTTCATGTTACTAATTCAACCCCAGAGCCCAGAAGCAAGACACTTGGTGCAGAATCTCACACAATGATGACAGTCCAGTTCAGCCCTTTCCTATCTGTGTAACTTTGTCAAATGACTTAAGGCCTCTCGGCCCAGTTTTCTTGCCTGAGACAGGAGGATGGTAACACCTTCCTCATATGAATGTGTGAGCACTGGATGAAACGGTGCTGGCAAAATGGACATGATTGTAAAATGTGCATGGCGACTACTCAAGACACATCAGCTATCAGCTCTCAATGTGGCTCTTTCCCGACAGATTAAAATCGAGCCACCCCAGCTGTCTTTGCCAAGAGCAAGCTTCGCCCAAGCATGAGGTGTGGCAAGGGGAACCCTGCCTGAAATAGGGGGTCAGACCTTCTGCCGCTGGCACAGTCCCCAACCCTTGTGGGCACTCACACCTGCGCGGGGATACCTGTGTCAGGGGCCTCTGTGTTTTCTGGGACAGGAGGCAACTGCTGGGACAGCTGGTTCCGACATTTCCTGCTTGCTAATTACATATTTTAATTCAAATGGAATATCCTGATGCCTTGCTCAGAGAGTTTCTTTCACGTATCAAATAACACTCTCTACTTTTGCAGGCTAAGAAATACATTTCCTCGAAACTTTACTGTTTTTAAACAGTATCTGTTTTGAAGTGTTTAGTTAACTTCCAGTGTAGAAATACATCAATATAATTAATTTCTATGTAACTGGCTTAAAAGCAATCAAATTTTACCTTTAACCAACTGCGTTTTGATCTGATACGTATTTGATAATTCAGGCGTTGAGTAGTTTCAAGTGTGCTATCATTATTGTGAGATGATTCATCACAGTGTATTTTATTCTTTTCAGAGAAAAGCTGATCCCCTGAAAAAAAATGATTAAATTTGTATTTTTAAAAGAAAACCAATAGGCTTTTTAGTAGGTGTAAAGCTAAATTAAAAAATAAATAAATAAATATTGAGATCTTTAGACAGGCCTGTTCACCATTTTTTTTTCTCAAGGATGAAAATATGACGATGGATAGAAGCAATGGTATTTCTAAACAATGTTAGTTGAGAGGGGAGGAAATCGTAGTCTAAACATAGAATTGCAAAAGGAGGAAGAGAGAAATCAGAGGAGAAGGAAAGTGTTCTGCGTGCATGGCACCAGTGCTGGCTGTGGCTCACCTTGGCACAGAGGAACCCTTTGCAGACCTGCCCTCAGACTTGATGGGCAGGCGGACCCGGGAGTGAATGAAAGTTCCATTCAAATGGCTCTTTTCAGCCTGGAATCAAAACGGACTGCTCAGAGCCCAGGTCAATGAGCCGTGGTGTAACCGCAGACAGGCAGCCACCTCTGAGACGAAACACAAACCCAGGTTCTTGCCAGAATATTCCACGAAGGGGATGGGCAGGCACCACACACGTTTCCAAGTAGCTGTGTGCTGACTTCTAATGTTTCTTTATCCGTGCCAAATGTTTTGCCCTCTTTGTGTCCGATTTAGCACTTTTTCCTAATCTGCCTTGTGTTTGTCACTGTTTTGCATCTCTGTATTTTCTCCCCAGGGTTGGTCAGGAGGCAGAATGGGACACTGTAACCGACTGAGGTTTTACAACCAAACAGACTAGGCTCTGATGCCCAGCTGAGTGCCTTAGCCACCGATGAGAATTTAACACATCCTATGTGTTTGAAAATTTGACCTTGAAAATCCTTTCTGGGCCTCAGTTGCCTCATCTATATGTGATACTAACACCTGCCCTACACATTTTTTTGTGAGAATTGAAATAACCCGCACACAGGTTCGCACCTAGTAAGTTCTTAATACATATCAACTATTATTATTTGCATTTTTATCGTCATAGCTGGAATACATGCGTAGCCTTCTAACGTTTTAAAGGCCCTACTTTCAAGAACAATGGTTGCCCAATGACAAACTTCTTGCATGATGTTAAAAAATGAGCCTCATTAAATAATAATTCCCAGACTTCCTGGGAAGATGACAAAGGAGGAAGATCTTAAGCTCATCTCATTCCACGGATACAACTGGATAAAACCCACATCAGTATAAATAACCCAGAAAATTTCCCAGAGACTGGCAGAGCAAACACTCCACAGCTAAATGTAGAGAAGAGACCACATTGCAGAGGGTAGGAAGGGTGGAGACCCAGTTGGGAGCTAAATGGACCCATGGGACGGTCTGCGGGAGGGAGGGATGCATTGGGTGTGGAGAGGGGAGAGAAATAGACCCTCACACCGGGGACCCCATAAGATTTGGCTCTGAAAACCAGAGGGGCTAAATTTCATGAGATAGCACAGCAAATATCCCCACAAAGATACAGCATACGAGCACCAGTTTGAAAAACATCTGGGGCATACGCGAGAGAGATGTTTACTAATCTCAGAGCGTGTCCTGGAGGGGCAGGGATCCTCGGGAGACTTCTCCAAGAGCAAAAGACCTGGCAGGTGCCATTTCCTTTCCCCCACCCTCTACCCACCTAGACACGCAGACACCTGCAGGAGCCAGCATGGCACCACCATTCCCTACCTAACTTGCTAACAGCACACCCCACCTTGTGATCTCCTGCAAATATACCCCCTCCAGCCAGGCCTCCACTACAGGTTTCCTCCCAGAGCAGACCTGCACAGATAGTGCTAACACTGGGAACCTCAGCTCCATGTTCCCCTGCACACCTGCCCCCTCCAATATGCCCTTGGCTGGAGCCCATCCAGAGCAACAAGCCTGGAAGTGTGCAAGCAGCCCCAATAGGGGCCAGGACTACCCCAAAGTGACTCCTGCCCTGGGGACAGAGGAAGCTAACTACACACAGACCCCGGCTGTGGGCTGGGGAGAGCATCTGGTCTGACTGCAAACGCTGCCCACCAACAAAAGTTTCTCAGGAGACAAAGCAGAGAAAGCGCCCTGCAGTTCAATGCTGTTGCATCTCTGGCAAATGCCTGGTCTGACTCAGTGCAAACCCAAGGTGGCCCAGACTGGCCCACTAGCAACACAGGGACCAAACCCTTCCCACAATCGGCAAAGAGACTCATTGCAGATGGCTGGACTGAAAGCAAAAGCAAAGCAGCTCACCCATGACAGCAGGGTGCACACGACACACATAGGAGACACCCCTGGAGCACCAAATTCCCATGAACAGGGGACACTGCCGTGCAGGACACTCCAGGACCTCTTCTCCATAAGCCCACTACTTTGAGGGCAAGAGACGTAGCTGACTTTCCTAACATATAGAAAAAGGCACAGACTTAGACAAAATTAAGAGACAGAGGATTATGTCCCAAATGAAAGAATAGGACAAAATCACTAAACAAGAGCTGAGTAATATGTCTGATAGAGAATATAAAATAATGGTCATAAAAATACCCCCTGAACTTGAGAAAAGAGAGGAGGACCTCAGTGAGACCCTTAACAAGGAGATATAAAACATTAAAAAAAACAAACACACACACACACACAACAGAGGGGCACCTGGGTAGCTCAGTCGGTTAAGTGTCCAACTTCAGCCCAGGTCATGATCTCATGGCTGGTGAATTTGAGCACTGCATCAGGCTGTATGCTGACAGCTCAAAGCCTGGAGTCTGCTTCAGATTCTGTGTCTCTGTCTCTCTCTCTCTGCCCCTCCCCCCTCACATCTGTGTCTCTCTCTCAAAAATAAATAAACATTAAAAAAAAATTTTTTTAAAGAAACAGAGATGAAGTACTCAACTAAAATCAAAAATACACTAGATGGAATAAATAGTAGATTAGAGGAAGCAGAAGAATAGATCAGCAACCTGGAGGACAGAGTAATGGAAAGCAATCAAGCTGAACAAGAGAGAGAGAAAAAAAAATAAGAAAAAATAAAAATAGACTTAGGGAACTCAGCAACTCCATCAAACATAATAATATTTGCATTATAGAATCCCAGAAGGAGAAGAGAGTGAAAAGGAGGCAGAAAATTTATTTGAAGAAATAATTGCTGGAAACTTCCCAAATCTGGGAAAGGAACAGAAATCCAGAATTAGGAAGCACAGAGAATCCCCAACAAAATCAACCTAAGGAGGTCCACATCAAGACACATAGTAATTAAAATGACAAAAATATGTGATAAAGAGAACTTCAAAAGCAGCAAGAGAGGGGCACCTGGCTGGCTCAATTGGTGGAGCATGCGACTCTTGATCTTGGGGTTGTGAGTTCGAGCCCCACATTGGGTGTAGAGATTACTTAAAAATAAAAAAATAAATAAAAATCTAAAAAAAAAAAAGCAACAAAAGAAAACAGTTACATATAAGGGAAACTCCAGAAGACTGTCAGCTGATTTTTCAACAGAAACTTTGCAGGCCAGAAGGGAGTAATGTGATATATTCAAAGTGCTGAAAGAAAAACAACAATAACAACAAAAACTGCAGCCAAGAATACTCTATCCAGCAAGGTTATCACTCAGAATAGACAAAGAGAGAACGAGTTTCCCAGACAAAGAAAAGTTAAGGGAATTCGTGGTCACTAACCCAGCCCTACAAGAAATAGTAAAGGGGACTCTGAGTGGAAAGGAAAGACGATAAATAAGATTAGGAAAAGTAGGAAGCACAAAGCAATAAAATAAGTATACTTATAAAAATCAGTCAAGGGTTTCACAAAAGAAAAGGATATAAATTATGACACTATAATTGTCTATAAAAACATAGGCAGAAGAGGAGTAAAAAATGGGTTCAAACTTAAGCAACTAGCAACTTAATATGGACTGCTATATGCAGAGGATGGTATATACAAACCTAATAGTAACCACAAATCTAAAACCAGTAATAGATAGGCAAAAATAAAAAGAGAAAGGAATCCAAATATATCACGAAAGAAAGCTCACAAACCATGAGAGAAGAGAACAAGAGAATAAAGGAACAGAGAACTACAAAAACAACTATAAAACAAGCAACAAAATGACAAGAAGTACATACCTATCAATAATCACCTTGAATGTAAATGGACTGAATACTCCAATCAAAAAACATAGGGTGACAGAATGGACAAAAAAGGAAGACTCATCTATATGCTGCCTACCAGAGACTCATGTCAGACCTAAGGACACATGCAAGTTGAAAGTGAAGGAATGGGAAAGCAATTATCATGCAAATGGAAGTGCAAAGAAAGCCAGAGTAACCATACTTATATAGGACAAAATAGACTTTAAAACAAAGACTGTAACAAAAGACAAAGAAGAGCATATATAATCATAAAGAAGATATAGCAAGAAGATATAGCAGTTGTAAATATTTATGCACCACACATGAAAGCCCCCAAATAAATAAAACAGCTAATAACAAACATAAAGGAAGTAATGAATGGTAATACAATAATAGTAGAGGACTTTAACACCCCACTTCCATCAACAGATAGATCATCTAAACAGAAAATCAACAAGGCAAGAGTACCTTTGAATGACACATTGGACCAAATGGATCTAAGAGATATATTCAGAATATTCCATCCTAAAACAGCAGAATACACATTCTTGTCAAATGCACATGGAACATTCTCCAGAATAGATAACATAGTAGGCCACAAAACAAGTCCCCACAAATTCAAAAAGAAAAAGTCATCTTTTCCAACCACAACACTTTGAAACTAGCAGTCAACCACAAGAAAAAATCTGAAAAGAACATAAGTACATGGAAGTTAAATAACATGCTACTAAACAATGAATGGGTCAACCAAAAAATCAAAGAGGAAATCAAAAAAGATTGGAGACAAATGAAAATGAAAACACAATGGTCCAAAAACTTTGGGATGCAGCAAAAGCAGTTCTAAGAAGTAAGCTTATAGTAATATAGGCCTACCTCAAGATACAAGAAGAATTTCAGATAAACAATCTAACCTTACACTTAAAGGAGCTAGAAAAAGATCAGTAACAATAGCCAAATAATCCAAAACCAGAAGGAAGGGAAAAAAATAAAGATTAGAGCAGAAATAAAGAAAATAGAAACTAAAAAAACCAATAGAACAGATTATTGAAACCAGGAGATGATTCTTTGAAAAGATCACAAAAATTGATAAACTTTTGCCAAACCCATCAAACAAAAAAGAAAGAGGACTCAAATGAACAAAATCAGCAACGTAAAAGAAATAACTGACACCACAGAAATACAAAAGAGTATAAGAGAATATCATGAAAAATTATATGTCAATAAATTGGACAACCTAGAAGAAATGGATTAATTCCTAGAAACATGTAACTTTTTAAAACTGGATCAGGAAGAAATAAAAAAGTTGAGCAGACAGAAAGAAACACACACAGAGACACACAGATACACACACACACACAAATGCTAGCGTAATTTTAGGTCTCCTTAGTAAAGAATGATGTCCATTTTGTTGTAAAACAAAACAAAAAACCAACCTAAATGGGCAGTAGAAACAAATTGTCATAGAAGGGTATTTAATGGCATGGAAAGATATTCACCACATACTGTTAAAAATATAAGTTGCCAAATAAATGTCCTGTGTGATCCCTTGTGGTGAATTATCTACTTTTGTATGTTGCTAGAAACCTGTATGTAAATGCATAGAAACAAGACTGAAAAGAATATACTCTCAAATAATGAGATTTCCCCCCTCCTTTTTGCTTATGAAATGTTCTACTGCGAGAATACATTTTGTTTACTAATAAAAAAAGATACACTAACAAATGGAAAGATATTCCATACTCATGGATTGGAAGAACAAAAATTGTTAAAATGTGCATACTACCCAAAGCAATCTACAGACTTAATGCAATCCCTATCAAAATACCAACAGCATTTTTAACAGAGGTAGAACAAACATTCCTAAAGTTTGAATGGAACCACAAAAGACCCTGAAAAGTCAAAGCAATCTTGAAAAAGAACAAAACTGTAGATATTATAATCCTAGATTTCACAATATACTACAAAGTTGTAGTAATCAAAACAGTATGGTACTGGCACAAAACAGACTCATAGATCAAATATAGAACAGAATATAGAGCTCAGAAATAAACTCAGGATTATATGGTCAATTAATCTTCAATAAAGAAGGCAAGAATATTCAATGGGAAAAAGAGTCTTTGAACAAATGGTGCTGGGAAAATTGGACAGCTACATGCAAAAGAATGAAATTGTACCACTTCCTTATACCACACACAAAAGTAAACTAAAAGTGGATTTAGGACTTAAATTTGAGACCTGAAACCATAAAAATCCTAGAAGAGAGTACAGGCAGTAATTTCTCTGACATTGGCTGTAGCAACAATTTACTAGATATATCTCCTGAGGCAAGAGGCACACAAGCAAAAATAAACTATTGGGACTACATTGAAATGAAAAGCTTCTGAGCAGAGAAGGAAACAACCAAGAAAACCCAAGACAACCCACAGAATGGGAGAAGATATTTGCAAATCACATATCCGAGTAAGGGTTAGTATCCAAAATATATAAAGAACTTATACAACTCAACTCCAAAAAAACAAATAATCCAGTTAAAAAATGGGCAGAGGAAATGAACAGACATTTCTCAAAAGACATCCAGATGGCCAACAGACTTATGAAAAGATGCTCAACATTATTCATCATCAGGGAAATACAAATCAAAACCACAATGAGATATCATATCACACCTGTCAGAATGGCTAAAATCAACAACACAAGAAACAACAAGTGTTGACGTGGAAAAAGGAACTCTTATGCACTTTTGGTGGGAATGCAAACTGGTGCAGCCACTGTGGAAAACAGTAGGGACATTCCTCCAAAAAATTGAAAATAGAACAGCCGTATGATCCAGTAATTCCACTAGTGGATATTTACCCAAAGAATATGAAAACACTAATTTGAAAGGATATATGCATCCCTACGCTTATTGCAGTATTATTTATAATAGCAAAATTATGGAAGCAGCTGAAGTGTCCATCAGTAGGTGAATGGGTAAAGAAGATGTGAAAATAATATAAATATAAATATAAATATAAATATAAATATAAATATAAATATA
>NW_026057582.1:126094244-126097716 GCF_023721935.1 Panthera uncia
ATATAAATATAAATATAAATATAAATATAAATATAAATATAAATATATAATACACATACACACAAAATAGAATATTGCTCAGTGATAAAGAATGAAATCTTGCTATTTGCAACAACATAGATAGATCTAGAGAGAATAATGCTAAATGAAATATGTCAGAGAGAGACAACATGGTTTCACTCATATGTGAAATTTAGGAAACAAAATTTTAAGTGAACAAAGGAAAAGGAGAGAGAGACAAACCAAAAACAGACTTTAACTATAGACAACAAACTGATGGTTACGAGAAGGGGGGGGGGGGGCGGGGTAAAATAGTTGATGGGGATTAAGAGTACAGTTATCATGGTGAGCACCGTGTAATGTATAGAAAGGAATGTTGAATTACACTATTGTACACCTAAAACCGATATAACACTGTGTGCAAACTACACTGGAATTAAAAAATAAGTCCTATATCATTACAGTCCCACACCAAGAGGAGATGAGTATTTCTTTAAGTTTGAACACAATAGGAGTAAAACAAATGAAGATAGAATAAAATAAACATCAGTCCACTGCTCCTACATAGCAAAATGAAAAAGTGGAGGGGGGGAGCATATGTGTGAGAGATTTTATTTAAAATAAATTATAATCATTCTGATCCCGTGCTCTCCCCTGTGTCATATGGGTGGTGGTCAGTTTCTTAAATCTATCCTTAAGGAAGTTCCTTTTGATTTCTTGGTCACTCACTGGAATTCCAGCACAGGTGGCTAGGTTTTGGTGCCCTGCTCGGTTTTCTCTCAGGAACCCTTTGAATTTTCCAGTGGCTGGCTGCATAATGTTCTGCGTACTCTTAGGCAGTAGACAAACCTAGAGCCACCTTAAATTACAACTTGGATGAAGCATCCAGTACAGGACATTAGCCACCATTTTAAATGCTTATTCAAAGCTGAGACTTCCCCCCTTTAGGCAGCTAAAAACAGAGTGACACACACCAGGGGTTGTCTAGAACAGTCTCAGTTTACCCCTATTGTCCTGGCATCCTGTTTTCTTTAATATCTGTCTTGCATTTCCCATTTTTAATCAAGTATTGCCTGTAATAGTGCCATTTAACGAAGCTGGTATCGCTTTGGTAGGTCTCCATTTGGTACCTTTCAGTTCTTCCAGGGTCTCTCTACTAGAGTCATGCAAGACTCACGCACAATGAATAGAGTTCTCGCTTCGACACAATATGAAAACCAGAAGTTGAGTGAAACTCTTTTTCCCAACCCTTTCCAAACTCAGGGTTAATGAATGACTTTTTTTACTCTCTCTCCAGGGACAGCGTGCAGGGTGGTGGTTAATAAAACAGTGTGCCCACACATAAGCATTTGGGGGCAGGTGGCTCCTTTCATTCTCAAACAGGGATGGGAAAAGAAGCAATGCTGTTGGGCCAACCAACCACTTGATATACCAGCCAGCTAGCTATACCATGGTGGGTGCTAAGTCACAAAGCTTCCAGGTGTCCCTGGGCAGAGTCAGCATAATGTGGAAAATACTAGGTTATGTGTGAGAGAAGAAATATGTACAGAAAATGGAAGCTGTGATCCTGTTGTAGAGCATTTAGACAATAACCTGAAATTTTCTGCTATGGTGGTATTGTTCCTTGTTGTATTGTATACAACTACTATTAATTGGTAATGCTTCTTATGTGCGATAAATCTTTTCAGCAGCAGTGATCTCAAAACCAATGTAGGTGCATGTTTAATGAAATGTTAAATATTGAATTTTCATCCTTTAAGAAATCGGATGATGAATATACAACTTGCACAAAATATCTCTTGGCATCTGTCATCCGTCAGGGGAGCTGCAACAATATTATTGGCCACATGAAAACTCAAAGACACCAGTCTGATGAAAAAGCACTAACATCTTCAATGCATGCAACTGCAAACAGGGTTTTATATATCATTCTGTGAAGCATGACTTTTCATTTAGATCAAACATCTTCCTTGTAAATTAATTTTTCTTATCTTTGATTCTCCATTTTCTTGTGCATGCGTGAAAAGTGAACCCATGGCTGTTAATGCGTTGGCTCCTTTAGCAGCAGAAGAATTTTTGCAAACAGTCAAGTGTACCTGATTTATATCAGCGACATCAGATGCTTCAAACAGAAAGCCAGTTAACTCTAGTAATAATTTAATATTTTTGTCCAATCTATGGAATCAAAGTCTGGTTTTTGGAGGTTCATTCCATCAACAGTGAAATATCTGACATTATATGGATACTTTCAAAAATCTTAATAAGAAGTTCAACATTGAAGATAAAATTCTTTGTTTTTACAGTGATAATGGATTTATAAATTTTGGTAGAATATAAAATTGTGGTTAAAACATTAGCTCTAACTTAACAACTTTATGGAGTAGAAGTATATTTGGAATTGATTGTGGTGCACAGGTAATTTAGAATCTCATCTAAACAGGCTGAAACATTTTACTTTCAAAATAGAAGTGTTGGTTATCTCTTCATCTACCTATCTAGCAATATCTACTAGAAATTGAACTACAAAATTTTTGCAACTGAGATGATGCTGAATACAAAAAGCCTTCAGCATGGCAGTATGTGTTTAGGGTTTGTTTGTTTCATTTTTGGAGTTAGTCATGAGTAAAATTTTAAACATGTTAGAGCTTTTAAAGAAATATTTCATAATCACCCAAAATATCCTGTAATGGAATTACACTCTCCCAAAGATGAGTCATCCGAATATTGGTTGCATTTTGGTTGCACTCTGTTTCAAACAAATGATTCCAACAAATCAGTTGGAAATATTCAATCAAGTACTCCAGGAATGGAGAAAAAAAAAAAAATGAGCTTTTGAAAGCTTTTTAGTCAGCTGTGATGGTTAAAAACAATGTTTGAGGCAGGAAGATACTACCTTTGTTTTCTCCACAAAAGCAAGGGAGGCACAATGAGATGCCACTTCACACTCACTAAGATGGCTATAATGTAATAAATAAATGGAAAATAACAAGTGTCAGGGAGGATGTGGAGAAATAGGTACCCTTGTACATGGCTGGTGGCTATGTAAAATGGTGGAGCTGCTGGGGAAAACAGTTTAGCAGATCTTCAAAAAATTAAATACAGAATTATCAGACGACCCAGAAATTCCACTCTTCAGATAAATACATAAAAGAATTGAACACAGGTGCTCCAACAAATACTTGTACAGAAATGTTCATGGCAGCATTATTTACAATGGCCAAATAGTATAAACAACCAAAATGTCCATCAAAAGATGAATGGATACACAAGATATCCTTTCTACTATATCCATATAGTAGAGTATTATTCAGCTATAAGAAAGGAAGGAAGTACTGGAAATGCTATAAGGTGGATGAACCCTGAAAACATTATGCTTAGTGAAAGAAGCCAGAAACAATAAGCTTTTATATATATATATATATATAAACAATAATATATATAAGCTTATTGTTTATGTATATATAAGCCTATG
>NW_026057582.1:126098116-126166106 GCF_023721935.1 Panthera uncia
CTACTTCCTGTCTCTATGGATTTACCTGTCCTGGATATTTCATATGATTCCATTCATATGAAATATCCAGGACAGGTAAATCCATAGAGACAGGAAGTAGATCAATGGCTGCCAGGGCCTGGGGGAAGGGGGGACTGGGGAACAACTACTTAATGAGAATGAGGTTTCCTTTTGAGGTGATGAAAACATTCTAGAACTCGATAGAGGTGATGGTTGGACAACACTGTAAATGGACTAAGCACCACTGAATTGTGCATTTTAAAATAGTGAATTCTATTTCAATTTTTAAAAAGCGAGGAACTAAACATTAAACATAAATGGTGGGGCGCCTGCATAGCTCAGTCGGTTAAGCATCCGACTCTTGGTTTTGGGCTCAGGTCACGATCTCATGGTTGGTGGGGTCTAGCTCCACATGGGCTGTGCTCTGACAGCATGGAGCCTGCTTGGGATTCTGTCTCCTCTCTCTGCCCCTCCCCTGCTTGCTCTCTATCTTTTTCTCTCAAAAATAAATAAACATTAAAAAAAAACATATAAATGCATGATTTGGGGAGAAGTTCCTATTTTCTAGTAGATGTTTAGTGTTATGTTTGGTAACAGAATGGAATATAATTGAAAAGACCTAAAATCTGCAGTGCTTAAAGTTGATGAAACATTAAAATTCAATCATAAATAAAAACAATTTGATTATTTTTGTCTCGCGCAAATAATTGCCAAAGAAAGTTTCTCTGGATGAATACAAAATGACAATAGCTGTGAAAATATTTTAGCTAAAATATTCACACATTTTGAATCCTGAAAAAAATAGAATACTTCACTTAACAGAAGTTGCTATGAGGTTACCAGTTACCTGTAGAGAGAGCATTTTGTCATTAAAATTATTGTAGTCTTTAGAGAAAGCTCATTTAAATATGGCACCAATTTCAGACTTATTATTTATAATAAATGCATACTACAGTGCATCTTTGAGGACGGCTTCAGTCAGTTTTATGAAAAAAAAGACTATATTAAAAAATATATGCTATTAGAGCAAGGCTGATAAAGCTGATAAAAGTATGTGAATATGCACCCAAATTATTTACTCTATTTTAAATGTTCAAATAATCAGCATAGAGGAGTTTTATATTTTTCTTAATGTACATTGTATATATATGTTTTTCTTTCTTGTACATTATACTTATGTATAATTTTATTTTAAAATAATAATTGTATTTAAAATAGTTTTAAGAGGACTATTTTTTTATAAAAAGTAAAACCAATTAGGTATTCCAGTTTGGATGATCAATCATAGAGGCACACTAGGGAAGGCCTGGAAGACAGAAGAAGGGGACCTGGTTCACTTCTACTGCCTCTCTTCCCATCTTCCCTCCCACACTGGCTAAACAAGGTAGAGGGAGGAGAAGTAAGGGGGTAAGAGTCTTTGACCGGATGTCCTGAGCTCTCTGGATCTAGAAGATACTTGATATTGACTTTCTCATGGACACTTTCATGGGCTTAATCTAGATTCCCCACATTTGGAAACCTCCACAGAAGATCCCAATAAGTAGCTAATGCATATTCTTTGGCAAACACTTCCAACCTGGCTTTCCACCACTGCCATTTTCTCCCTCTCACTCTGGCTAGCGGCATGATGCTATTCTCCCAGGTTGCCATGTTGGATTTTTTTTATTTTATTTTTTTTTATTTTTGAGACAGAGAGAGACAGAGCATGAACAGGGGAGGAGCAGAGAGAGAGAGAGGGAGACACAGAATCGGAAGCAGGCTCCAGGCTCTGAGCCATCAGCCCAGAGCCCAACGCGGGGCTCGAACTCACGGACCGTGAGATCGTGACCTGAGCTGAAGTCGGCGCTCAACCGACTGAGCCACCCAGGTGCCCCTGCCATGTTGGATTTATAGCAGGATTTAAAATGGTTTCAGAAGCAACACAAATGGCCATCAATGGGAACTAGTTGAATGAGCTATGGTACACAATGGGTTCCAAACACTATGCAGTAGTAAAGAGGAATGAGGGAGATCTCTGTATAGACATACAAGGAACCTTTAGGATATATTGTTAAGTGAAAAAAGCAAGGTGGAAAATAGTGTTTAAAGAATATTACTTGGGTGCCTGGGTGGCTCAGTAGGTTGAGAGTACAACTCTTGATTTTGGCTCAAGTCATGATCCCAGGGTCATGCGATCGAGCCCCGTGCCAGGCTCTGTGCTGAGTGTGGAGCCTGCTTAAGATTCTCTCTCTCTCTCTCTCTCTCTCTCTCTCTCTCTTTCTTCTTCTTCTGCTTCTCTCCCCTGCTCATGCACTCTCTCTCTGTCTTGCTCTCTCTCTCTCTCTCAAATTAAAAAAAAAAAGAATGTCACCTTTTGTGTAATAAAAGGGTGAGCGGATAAAAATATGTGTGTCATTACATTAAACTTCAAGAAGAAACAATAGATGGTAAAAAGGGAAACCATAGGAAACCTATGGAAAAAGGGAATAAAGAGGGTCGAAGTGCGACTATGAATGTACCTTGGCATAGAGTAATGACTTTGGAGTCTTGTACTTACTTTACATAATTCAAAAACAAAGTTAAATCAAGATAGTGAAAATCAGCCCCACAAAATTGAAAACAAGTGGAAATGACTTGTATAAGTTAATTTGTGCCGGTGGCATAACCATCTAAAGACAAAAACTATTTCAGGAGATTTTAAGCACATCAGATTGACGGTACAGGGTGATGGTTGACAACAGTGTGAAAGTACTAACCTGTACGTATAAAAATAAAATGTTAAGGGGCGCCTGGGTGGCGCAGTCGGTTAAGCGTCCGACTTCAGCCAGGTCACGATCTCGCGGTCTGTGAGTTTGAGCCCCGCGTCAGGCTCTGGGCTGATGGCTCGGAGCCCGGAGCCTGTTTCCGATTCTGTGTCTCCCTCTCTCTCTGCCCCTCCCCCGTTCATGCTCTGTCTCTCTCTGTCCCAAAAATAAATAAAAAACGTTGAAAAAAAAATTAAAAAAAAATGTTAAAATGGTAAGTTTTATGCTATGCATATTTTACCAGCATAAAAAACAAATACATAATTCTTTTTAGAATTTAAGAAATACAGAAAGCTAAAAAAGGAGAAAATACATCATCAATATTCCTATTATTTAGAGGGAAAAAATGTGTTTGCTAGCTGGAAAAGCCTAGAAGTAATGGCCAGCCAATAGCAAGAGCACCACTACTGCCCAGACAGTGGTCTCTAAATATCACTTCTCACTAGAGGGAACCTGGGCTCCTAGGAGAAATAACTGATTCTAGGTCTACTGCAATACTCAACGATTGATACGGTCATGTCAAAAGGACGCACGAGAAATATGGATGAGTTTCTGCTGGCCAAATCTAGGACAATTTTTACATCAAAATAATAATGACTGTGGTTGTTTCTAACATCTTGAATGAATACATAATCATTAATGAATAATAGAAGTCACACACAAAAAAAGGAGGCTCCTCTTTCAAAATGTTTTTTAATGTTTATTTTTGAGAGAGAGAGAGAGCACAAGCAGGGGAAGGGGAGAGAGAGAGGGAGACACAGAATCTGAAGCAGGCTCCAGGCTCTGAGCTGTCAGCACAGAGCCCAATGCTGGGCTCCAACCCATGAACTGTGAGATCATGACCCAAGTCGAAGTCGGACACTTAACTGACTGAGTCACCCAGATGCCCCGAGGAAGTTCTTCTTTAAATAAAAGTGTCAACTAATATAGGGGTGTAAAATTAGAAAATCAGCATTATACAAACCCCAGTGTAAAACTGATTCAGGCAAGGGTCTTCAACAGCTGGCAAAACCGTAGAGGAAATGTTTTAGGGGACCGGATATTTATGTGATGTCAAAGCATCACTGTATGGGCTATTTGCTAATTTCAAAAGAAAAAAGATATCTTCATAGTGAGAGTTCCGAAGGTGACCATCTTAAATGAATAATCAAGCTTAACGTCACTAACAGTGGAACAACATGATATCACCTGCTTTCTGGTATGATGCAATTTGAAGAAAGCAAATGGTTAAGAATTTCCTGCCAAAAAATAAATAAATAAATAAAAACCCAAAACACATAACCTAAATATGATCAAGCCTCTAGACATAATTTCCAGATGACAAAAAGCACAGGAAGTAGAGAAACAAATTCCAGTTCAGTGACAGCATGAAGAAACAATCAGACAAATCTAGAATCTAAGATGTTCTAAAAAATTTAAAAAAAGAAAGAAAGAAAGAAGCCTGAATACTTGAGAAAAATCAGTGTCACCCAGGACTCATATTTTGGTCTCTAAATACCACTGTCCACTAAAAGAAAACACAAATCTTTGGAGAACTGGGCAGGTCGAGGATAGGATAGGAGAGTCATTGGAAGAACATGGAATTTGTCCCAGAGGGTAAAGGAACTATCAAAGTCTATTAGGGTTATGGTAAAATAGCTCAGGACCATCTTGAAGAGTCTCACAATGGCCCATGTTGGTAAAATTTGAGCAATCATAAGAAGAAAGCTGCAATGAATGGGAAAACACTAAAGAAGCTTAAAAAATCAGTAAGTTCATGATAATATTTAAAAATCATTGACCACCACTGGATTTTGCTAGAACCCAACTCGTGACTCTAGAACATGATGAAGGTAGGGAATAACACATTTTCTGCATTTTATACTATCTTTCTTTTATAAAATTTATTTCAAAGCTACTAAATAGTTTGTTATGGTAATTTCTTTGCAGATATATTCCAGCTAAAATGCAGGAAGAACGATGGAACTATAACCATTTGGAATCCCCTAATGAAATAGTAGATGGAGGAAATGAATCAATGGCTTCTAAAAACAAAGAGAAGTGCTTATGGGGAGCTTTGTAATGATGGATTGGGATGGCAGCACCTGGTCCCACTGATTGATCTTAATATCAAAAAGAGGTAACAAGACGTAAGATACACAACAGGAAGTGCACAACACGTCCTCTTAAGCGTTCTTAAAAAATATTGGGCCGCAATCGAATTAAACCTTCAGATACAACGATTCACAGAAAACACAGGGAACAGAAGAACATGCTAAAACAGCATGGATGGAATCAGCAAAAACCAGAATATGAGAAATTCTACAGACAAATCCCAGTTTTTCCAATAAATAAGTAGCAATTAAAAACAAGAGAGAAGAGGAACTTGTAGATTAAAAGCATCTAAGGAGACATACGCACCTAACGCAACATGTGGACATTGTTTCGGTCCTGATTCACACCAGCTCATTGGGGAAAAAAGAGACAATCAGGAAATTTGAATACTGGCCAATATTAAAGATGGAGGGAGGGAGGAAGGGAGAAAGGGAAGGAGGAAAAGGGAGGTTAAGAACACTTTCTTCAAGTACATTCTTCTGCAGAGATGGGATATATCAAACAGATCTCCTTGAGCTACTCAAGACATAGTTTGAAACCCTGAGGGGTCTCTGGGAAGAACATGGCTAAATGGGCTTGAAGAACACCAGGATCTACCTTAAGCACCTAAGGGCCTGCCTCCCCCAACACTCCCTCAACCAGGCAACGAGATTCATTCCAGTGTCAAACCCTACGCATCATATCTCAGTTCCCAAACTGTTTCCTCAGAGAATCCAAAGGACGTACCCTGAAGTTTTAGTTTCAAGAGCCATCACCCGTAGGAGCCCCTTTCAAGGCTCTACTGTGGTCATGTGGTCACGTATTTCTGTAAACTTTACAAGAGTTAGATCACAATTGGTTAAGACCCCTGCCTCTCTCCATTCTGACTCTGCCTCCCTCCCGCTTTTCCTCCAGCTAGGTTTGGAATGGGTGTGGGGAAGCCGAGCAGGGAAGCCATTTAGTTTGGTTTTGGTGGGACATACATGTATATTTGGTCTTTAGTTACATCTATACATAGGGGAGTTACTGCCGAGTGTTCTGATCCAGGAAAGGCTTCCAGGAATACTTTCACTTCCCACTCTGCTGATTTACCTGGCAGAAAGAGACTAGAAGGAATGAAGCCAGGTCACATACAATGTAAGGGTGTCCTACAGCACCTGGCACCAAAGTCTGGGCAGAGTCCAAGAGAAGTAAGGTCTGAAATGCACAGAAATTCTGAAATGCACTGGAAGCCAGGCTGTGGAAAATTCTCCCAAATATTACAGATCATACATAAAACTTAATGGAGCTTTCCCCAAAACTACCACAATCCTTACGCTGCACACGACTTCAACAAAGATGAGTCGTAAAGCTGAAGGAAATATTTGCACAGCTATCAATAATAAAAAATACATTTTCATCAACCAATGCTGGAGTAATGGCTAAGTTATCTTTCTGTAGTCTCTGTGGAACAGACACCACAAACTGCTACCCTATGAAAGTGTGATTGAAGAGTAGGCAGACAAAAGATGTTACCTAGGTATGTCAGAAAGTTAATTAATAAAAATATTATGGGCTGGTGGGGGGAGAGGAGATTTTGTGTTGTGGTATTTGCAGCTTTAAACTTTTGTGACTTGTCATCATTTATTTTTCATTCTAAATACATACTCCCTTTTAAGCCTGATTTTATTTTATTTTTTAATTTTTTGTTAATTTTTAAATTACTTTTTAATATAATGTATGGCCAAACTGGCTTCCATACAACACCCAGTGCTCATCCCAACAAGTGCCCTCCTCAATGCCGTCACCCAATTTCCCCCTCCCCCACACCCCATCCACCTTTAGTTTGTTCTCTGTATTTAAGAGTCTCTTATGGTTTGCCTCCTTCCCTCTCTGTTTGTATCTATTTTTTTCCCTCCCTTCCCCCACGGTCTTCTGTTATGTTTCTCAAGATCCACATATGAGTGAAAACATATGATATCTGTCTTTCTCTGACTGACTTATTTCACTCAGCATAATACCTTCCAGTTCCATCCACGTTGCTACAAATGGCATGATTTCATTCTTTCTCATTGCCAAGTAGTATTCCATTGGGTGTATAAACCACATCTTTTTCCATTCATCAGCCGATTTAAGCCTGATTTTATGGTTGTCATTTTGTACTTTTTATTCATAAAGATGACCCTTCCTTATATAACCTCAAGCCCTACAAAATCTGAATCATTCCAAAGATGCCTTTCCTGAACCCCAAAACATGGGTTATCCTACTCATGTCATCAAGGAACCTCATACTTTCTCTTGACAGCTCTAACTATGGTTTGTAGTAATACATTCATCAGGGTGAAAATTTGATTAACACCTATCTCCGCCCCCAGCCCCCGCCGCCCAAGACCTTAAGTTCTGTGAGGATAGGACCACTTCTGGTATTGTTCCCAATTATATTCTCTGCTTTCCTGTGCTCTGTACAGCAACTGGCACATAATAAATGTTCAGTATATATCTGTAGAATTAATTAATAAATGAATGTATAAATATGCCTCCTCTCCTTATCAACATTAAGTACTCTGTTGCTTTATTAGTCAGAGTCTCTATTTATGCCAATTTCTCAGTTTCCACAGGTGGCTTAAATTGGGAAGCTGCGGAAGTATTGTTTTGATGTGTTTTCTAGGTATTGGATGTTTTTATGTATTTATTTTTTAAAAGACAGTTTATCAAAAAAGTTTATTTCATATCTTAATATGTGACACTGCAAGAAGTTTTTTTCTACTTTGTTACTTTAAAAGAAATAATGCCTTGGGGCACCTGGGTGGTTCAGTCGGTTAAGCATCTGACTTCAGCTCAGGTCATGATCTCGTGGTTCATGAGTTCAAGCCCCGTGTCAGGCTCTGTGCTGACAGCACAGAATGTGGAGCCTATTTCAGATTCCCTCCCTCTCTGTGTCTCCACTACTCGCTCTGTCTCTCTCTCTCTCTCAAAAAAAAAAAAAAAACCTAAATAAACATTTAAAATTTTAAAAAATAAAGGAAATAATGCTTCTTTGGGGCTTTATCAGAAAATATATACTTTCTCTCCCATGTACTAAGCTCTCCAGGCTTTCATAAATTTTGCTATAAGTGTTCCTGAAATGCTATCTTCATGGGTGAAAATTAGCTACATCAGAGGCATTTATTTAGGAACCTGAAGGTCTCTCAGGAGCCAAGGGTAGTCCCAGCAATGTGTTAACGATGGGACCACCACTAAAATGGGGAGAATAACACTTCTCAGGGTGGTTCTGAGGATCAGTGCAGAAAGGGAAGAGATGCTATTCCTGAAAGTGCTTTCAAAACTGTAACATTTGTTACAAATACTAAGCATTCGTCACCACCATCATCATCATCACAGCGTTTTGCCAAGGCTTTGACATTATTAAATATATAACTTACACCAACTCAAGGTAGGGACAGGAAAAATCTTGGGAAAACATAATTCTGTGTATTTATTACTTCTATTATAGCATTTTAATGAAAATCATATTTTTGTTTAAATGAAATACTTTCTTCTCTAGAACAAAGGTATGGTAATTCTGTCTGTTAATAGCTCAATTTTTAAAAATTTAAAATCAAGAGTTCTGAGGAATAATCTTCCAGGAGCAATAATCCTTTTTCTCAATTCATAGAATCTGCTGTTGGTTTATTCATTAGTAATTTTACATGAAGGGGAGGCTTGATTTCTTCGAATTCTATTCCACCTTTCCATGTCTATTGCCAACTTGTGAGCTAGAATATAGAATTATTTTCTGTATGAAAAAGCCTCATCTTGTTGCAGATGCTAACAACTATAAATTTCAGTGTTGTGCCAGTGTAAATAATGGTAGGGGCACAATGTATGCACGAATGCGTGAATGAAAGCAAGGATGTCCCTTATTAACCTCTTCACACAATGTCCACCAGAAAGGGTTTTGAAAATATTCCTTTTTCAAATTAAAAATAAATACAATAACACAAATTTGACCCCCAAATATTTCTGCTCAGCTCTGAGTTTGCTTACCCATCATTTTGCATAAAACCCGACCAGGATTTTGTGGGGTCATGCAACCACCTGTAAGTTTCTCATCTCCCTTACTGAGAGCTATTACAGAAATACAAGTATCTCATAGTTACTGTATTTTTGTCTGAAATAAGACAAATAGAGGATGAGCTGTGGGTCTTCCTATTATTACCAGTCATCTGTGTAATATGGTTTGTAGGTTTATCACAATCAACCCAACATCCACAAAGGTAAACTATATCATTGAAGAATGTTTAGAAAAAGACAGAACAAAAAAACCAGAAAAATACAAATTAGAAAATAAAACTTACCGTCACCCCACCTCCCAGAAAGAGCCTGCTAGGAACATTTGAGTGGTGGTCTTTTCAGTCTGTTTTCTAAGCATATATGATGATTTTCACTTTCATGGTGTCTTCAATCTGATTTGTAACCTGCTTTTCTCATGTCTTACCATTGTGAATTGTATTATGTAATATTAGTATCTACACAGTAGACAACTAATGACTGTACCATAACTTACTTCATTCAGTATTTGGTTACATTTGTATACAGCTTTGAGCAAATCTTTTCATACAGTCAGGATATATCCTAAAAGTGGAATTTCTAGAATAGAAGATACTCATGTTTTTGAAAGCTTTTGATAAATAGTTTTAAAATACTTTCTAGAAGGCTTCAAATAATTTATTTTTTAAATTTAAAGCCAGTATATTTCTTTTCTTTCTTTCTTTCTTTTTCTTTTCTTTCTTTCTTTTTTTTTTTTTTTTTTTTTTTAGAGACAGAGCATGCACAGCAGGGGAGAGGAATAGAGGGAGGGAGAGAGAGAATCTTAAGCAGGCTCCACGCTCAGCACAGAGCTTGAACTCATGACCCTGGGATCAGAACCTGTGCCGAAATTGAAGAGTCAGACACCCAACTGACCAAACTACCTCAGGTGTCTCAAGGCTTCAAATAATTTAAAACCACAAAGTCCTCACCAGCATTTGGTATTATTAAAGCAACACACTTAAAGACAAAAAAAAATTACCCCACTATTTTAATTTGCCTATTTGATTTCTAGTGAGTTTGAATTTTTAAAATACATTTCACTGTGGTACCTGGGTGGCTGAGTATGAAGCCTCCTTAAGATTCTCTCTCTCTCTTTCCCTCTGCCCCTCTCCCTTGCTCACTCTCTCTGAAAAATAAAAAAAGAAAAGAAAATATGTGTGTGTGTGTGTGTGTGTGTGTGGTATTTTGGGAAGAGGGGATCACCTCTTCATGTCTGCTACGGCAAAAAGTTGTCCTTATTTGGGGGCGCCTGGGTGGCTCAGTTGATTAAACGTGGACTTTGGCTCAGGTCATGATCTCGCGGTCTGTAAGTTCGAGCCCCGCATTGGGCTCTGAGCTGTCAGCTCAGAGCCTGGAGCTTAGAGTTGCTTCGGATTCTGTGTCTCCCTTGCTCTCTGCAACCCCCCTACCCCCACCCACCAGTACTTTCTCTCTCTCTCTCTATCTCAAAAATAGATTAACATTAAAAAAAAAATTTAAGTTGTCTTTTTTTTATTGATTTATACGAATCAGCTTAGTTGTTTACAAATGGCAGCAAAAGACAAATTTCCAGGACAACAGAACTAGCTGGTTGGTGATAGATAATTTGTTTTACTGTATGAATACCACACTGGTCGTTTGGATAGAATACTAACTGAATGCTTGCATGCACGCACACACACACACACACACACACACACACACACAATCTTTGCAATGGCAACCTGTAGCTAAGACATTGTAACTCCACTCCTGTGTTTCAGTATGAAGTACGGTCCAAGGAGTAGAAGCCAGCCTTCACCTCCTCCTAGACAAACCCTGTGAGGACCCAGAGTACGCCTCCAGCCATTACCACACTTCTGTCAGGAACATTTCTGGCTGTGACCAGGTCTCGGGAGGAGTGGAAATGTCCTTTCCTGCTCAATTTGCCAAAGAGCTCAAGGCATCAGGCACACCTTACTACCATTTACTAGTAAGAAGACTCCGGACAAGCTTCGTCTCAGGCCAACCTCAGTGTTCTCATTTGTGAAATGGGAATAATAAGACCACTGCTCCCATGGATTAACATGAGTAACAAGTGATCTAAGAACCCTAAAGGACTTCGTGTAACACACAACACATATTAAATGTTTAATCAACATTCCAAATGCACAAGGTGATTGACTTTTTCTTATCAATTTATAAGAAAACCTTTAAATTTCAGGGGGCACCTGGGTGGCTCAGTCGGTTAAGCCTCTGACTCTTTTTTTTTTAATATATGAAATTTATTGTCAAATTGGTTTCCATACAACACCCAGTGCTCATCCCAAGAGATGCCCTCTTCAATGCCCATCACCTACCCTCCCCTCCCTCCTACCCCCCATCAACCCTCAGTTTGTTCTCAGTTTTTAAGAGTCTCTTATGCTTTAAGCCTCTGACTATTGATCTCAGTTCAGATCTTGATCTCAGCTCAGGTCTTGATCTCAGGGTCACTAGTTCAAGCTCTGTGCTGGGCTCCACGTCGGGCATAAAGACTACTAAGAAAAGAAGAACAGGAAAGGAAAGGAAAGGAAAGGAAAGGAAAGGAAAGGAAAGGAAAAAAGAAAAGAGAAAAGAAAAGAGAAAGAAAAGAAAAGAGAAAGGGAGAGGAGGGGAGGGGAGGGGGAGAGGGGAGGAGAGGAGAGGAGGGGAGGGGAGGAGAGGAAAGGAAAAAAAGAAAAGAGAAAAAAAAAGAGAAAAAAAGAAAAGAGAAAGAGGAAAAGAAAAGAAAAGAAATAAAAGAAAAGAAAACCTTTATTTTTATATTTAACTTTCTAGGGTGACTTAACTAGCTGGTCGGTTGCTGATGATCCGATTATGGGACCAATACAAATAATACCATACTCTTGTCCTGGATAAAACTCGCTGGAGGGGGCACCTGAGTGGCTCAGTCGGTTAAGCTTTTGGACTCAGCTCAGGTCATGATCTCGTGGTTAGTGGGTTCGAGCCCCGCATTGGGCTCTGTGCTGACAGCTCAGAGCCTGGAGCCTGCTTTGGATTCTGTGTCTCCCTCTCTCTCTGCCCCTCCCCCACTCACACTCTGTCTCTGTCTCTCTCAAAACTAAATAAACATTAAAAAAATTTTTTTAAACCCACTGGGCACCAAAAGGAGTATTATTTGTATTATCTATTTATTTGTGTATTTATTTATTATAAGATTGGCAGGTGGTGGGAAGGACAGCAAGATAGAAGAGAGGAAGAAGGAAAGTGGACTTAGGAACTGGGCACCACTGAACACCATCTGGGATGGTTAGGATCGGGTAACACCACACTCAGCAACTCACAAACAACCCCAGCCACCTTCTCAGAGCACAAAGATCCTCATAAGCCTGGTCACTAAGCACATACAGCTCTCCTCCTGCAAAGGTACAAAAGAATTCCTTATTCACACAAGGCTTTCTGCACTTCTACTCCTATCTGATGTTGACCCAACGTGGCAGAGCGGAAGCCACATGGAAATCATAAACGGAGCCCACATCCCTGCCAGAATGCTCCCTGCAGCCAGACAGCTGGCCAAGATGCTGTTGTTAGTGGAGGATATGCGTGTCACTGAGGATTCCAAGGAATTTGGCTTGTTCTGGGCTCTGCCTCTCCAGCAAAATGATTTCCACTTGTTCCCTGCATTACCGGCTCTCTCGATTATGTGCAGTGGTGGTATCCCTTCCCGGCACAATTGACAACACTAATAAAAATAGATAACGTATTTTTAAAACCTACAGCAGATTGTCATGGCAATAAATAATTGTATCATGTTGCTGTCATAGCAACGAAGTCTGTGTAACAGAGACAAATCAAGCCTATATGGAATTTTTCTAAATTTAGGTGTTTTAAAAGAGTTAAAATAGCCTATAGTCATGGAGAGGTGCGTTAAAAAAAACACTTAACCTTCATTGGAAGAAACATTTTTAGCGATATTTTAAAAACAGAATTGCTTATTGTTATATTTCCTCATTCCCTTCAAATTATAAATAAACTTCCCATTTTGTCCATTGTGTGTATATATACATAATATATATATTATATATATTCTTAAGGGCTTTAATAAGCAGTGCAAGATTAAAGAGGATATTCTCTGTCTCACGCTTTCCCTCTCTCTTCTTCAAAAGTAATTTACAAGGAAGCACATCATAATTCTTGTACTTTTCCCTGGCAGCTAATGACACAATATTAATGGAATAACAAGTTACATTAGCTAAACCACGCCATAGCAAATTAATAGCTAGTTTCCATACACTTGGCTCCATTTTTTTTAAAGCATTTATTACTGCGTGATATCTAGAGTGTCATTAAGAAGTACAGACTACCAGAGCTAACCGTGATTGTTCTCTGACACAGTAAACTTTCCCTCCCGACTTCAACTAAACGCCACTGAAGTGACAAATAAATGGCATCACCCAAAAAGGGGAAAGTGATTTTTTTCGCAGATACGTCATTATTGTGCCGTTAAGAGAAATCTCGAAGTCCAAAGTAATTACAGGAAAAAATGCCGCAGTTTCCCACGTGACAAAACAAGGCCTCTTTCATTTGATTTGTTTTCTTCTTTCATTTGGCTTTGAGGAAATGAAAATATTCCTTTTTTTCTTCTGTGAAGATTTCTTGTATCCAAGTCCCCACGGGGGAGGAGCTGTCTCGTCATAGAAACGGTTCAATTCTGAGCTCAGCTACTTAACGCTGTGTGCCACCTGCAACACCACGATACGGTATGAAACTTCTTAAAACTGTTATTATTTTGAAAAACGAAAAATTAGGTCACCAATTTTAAGGATAAAATAATTAAATGAGATAGTACATGCAGAGTATCTATACATAGTAAGTGCTCAGAAATATGCAAGCTGCTATTTTTAATTCAAATCAGAGATTGAATTCCGTATTTAACTTTTGAGAGGAGTCTAAAATGAGATCCTTAAACATCCGTGATGTAGGGAAACATCCAATATAAGCATCATAAGCAATGTGTTATAAATCGGTGCCTCTAATGACACTCTTTTTCTTTACTATGTCCCTTTATAATAATTTTCATGATATATTTTTCTCAGATGAACTTTATGAAAAAGTGGTTGTCAGAAAGTGAGCAGGGTCTTTGGGGCGCCTGGGTGGCTCAGTCGGTTAAGCATCCGACTTCGGCTCAGGTCATGATCTCGAAGTTTGTAGATTCAAGCCCCACCTTCGGGCTCTGTGCTGCCGGCTCAGAGCCTGGAACCTGCTTTGGCTTCTGTGTCTCACTCTCTCTCCCCCTGCCCCACTCGCATTCTGTATCTCTCTCTCTCTCTCTCTCTCTCAAAAATAAATAAACATTAGACAATTTTTTTAAAAAAATGAGGAGACTCTTAGGAAAAGGGGAGATCGTGTTACCACATTCTGGCACTCACTCCACCAACGGCCACTGGTTTGCTTGCTTGACTCCCTGTAGCGAGTGGGGCTTCCCGGAAATTGGGAGACAACCCGAACCTTCTGCAGCCCCAGCTGTACCCTGAAACCCTGAAACCCCGAAACCCTGATGGCGAATAATAAATGTCTGCCGAAGAAGCCTGTGAAGGAATGAGACAGATTATGGCTTGCCCCTGAAATCAGAAGTGTACATATTTCGACGGATGAAGTTTGCAGCGTGCCTGGGAAGGAAGGCCCTGCCTTCTCGAGGACTCTTCACCAAGAGCTCAGCCTTGGTCTTGCCCGAGGTCTGCTCTCTCCTGGGCCGCTCTACCAGCCAGAAGCAACAGCGCCGCGTGCTTGCAGAGACAAAACCGGTTTGTAGGGTCGCCTCTCTTCTACTTCTGGGAGGATTCCTTTTCGCCTTTACTCTCTGAGGTTCTGTTCTCTTCGTTTCGTTTTGGTTTGTCTTTCAGAGGTATTTAAATGCCAGCAGAGGACAGACCAACTTTTCGATGCTATTTTACAGGCCAATCATGCCTTTTAAAGTTATACACCAGCAGGAAGCTCTCACAAGCGAGAAAAAGCCTTCACCAGACACAAAGATGCTCAAGTTTGTCCTGCTGCGGCAAAACCTAACTTCGTAGATTCACTGCCCCATGCGTTTTACAGCATAAATTTCAACATGTAATTCTAAAGAAGGAAGGAAAAAGAAGAAAATAGATATTATATTTAAGTGATAATACTACAGATGATTCTTATTTTTCTTACCTACATTTTACCCCATTCCCACGACGAATATCTTTAATCTGAAAAAAAAATGGACATTCTGTAGGGGAAATCAAATTCTTCTTCATGTGTATCTGGTGCCCTGGCTGTAATTAAAATTAAATCAGGGGCACCTGGGTGGCTCAGTCAGTTGAGCATCTGACTCGTGATTTCTGCTCAAAGTCATGATCTCACGGTTCATGGGATCAAGTGCGGGGTCCAGCTCTGTGCTGACAGTGCTATACCTGCTTGGGATTCTCTCTCTCCCTCTGTCTCTGCCCTGCTCACTCTCCCTGCTCACTCCCCTGCTCGCTCGCTCTCTCTCAAAATAAATAAACTTAAAAAAAATTAAATCAGAATGATGACACTGGGCCAGATGGCGTGTGTGACCCCTTCAGCTTCTAGATGCCATGGATTCGATTTGCACGGGCATGCACTGCCAACTGAGACCATGTGGCAGCGATAAAGTCATCCGATCTTATTACCTTAATGACCTTAATTGTCGGATTTATTGTTTTGGTAGTATCACTCCTGTCGCTGCCTTGCATGTGACATTTTTAAACAATTTCAAACTGTTTTCCAGTTGGTTATCTTCTCCTGAGACTGCAATATAACTTTACCCATTTTACAGAAAAGAAGACTCATCACCTCGTACTCAGGCTTCAGATCCTCTTCTCATCCTGTCTCTCTCTAGGAACTCCAAACGCCATTCAGTGTTGACATTAATTCATAAGTGGCGTGTGATTCTTGTGCGCATGTGAGAGGTGGCAGCAAATTTATCTTCCTAATTATGTTTTGCTTAGGCTAACATAAAAATCGGCTTGCGTTTTCGGAGCATTCCCCAGCTGGGAAGTACAGAATGTTTTGTGATGGGGGGAAGCCGCCTTGAGAGTCAAACTTGGCCATGTTTTAAAACAAACAAATAAGCACGGGGAGACATTTGGAGCATGTGGCCAGACAGTATGGCAAGAGTTAATATCTCTATTATATACTGAGCTTACACAAATTGTTAACAGCAGCATGAAACCCCACCAGGCACAATGAACACTACCTTATATTTACATATTTTCTGCGACTAAGAAAAGATACATTTCTAGTTGAAAATCTAGAAATGTTTGCTTAAACATTGCATTGTGGCTTATCCCTCTAATAATCAAAGAAATTTAGTTTAAACCAAATTGGAGTGAGGCACTTTCCAGAACAAGGATTTAAAAATAGGAAATCAGTATACTTAACCTTGAAAATTATCCATTTTGAAAATCAATCTGCCAATATGTATGAAGAGCCATCAGAATGTTCCATCATTCTACAGGGTTTTTTTTTAAGGTTTATTCATTTTTCAGAGACGAAGACAGAGCGTGGTAGGGGAGGGGCAGAGAGAGAGGGAGACACAGAATCTGAAGGAGGCTCCAGGCTCCGAGCTATCAGCACAGAGCCCAACACGGGGCTAGAACTCACGGATGGTGAGATCATGACCTGAACTGAAGTCAGAAGCTTAACCGACTGAGCCACCCAGGCGCCCCTATCATTTGACAGTTTTAAGGCAACAATGTCATATATGGAAAACACAAGAAGACATTTGTGAAATGTAAAAAGCAACATGGAAAAATATTCTGGATAAAATCAGTGGGAGAAAGAAAATAAAATTGCATGTACCCTAGGATGATAATGACTTAAAAATAAATATGTGACGGGCACCTGGGTGGCTCAGTCAGTTAAGTGTCTGACTCTTGAGAGTTTGTGAGATCAAGTCCCACATAAGGCTCTGAGCTAACAGTATGGAGTCTGCTTGGGATTCTTTCCCTCCCTCTGTCTCTGTCCCCGCCCCCCCCGACTGAAAATGAATAAATAAAAATAAAAAATAAATAAATATGTGAAAACAGTGGCGGGGGGGGGGGAAACACCCTGAAAACAGTGATTGTGGGCTTTTTATTCTTTCTACTCTCTTTTTGAAAATAGTAATTGTGGAGATCATTTTCCCCCTTTCAATTTTTATTATTTCCATCCCTTTCCTTCATGCTTTCATGAAAAAATGGAGCCGTGGACCATCCATGTCCGGAACACAGAGTGTGGGTAGGCTACCCTAGAAAGATAGTGGAAGGAAACCCAGTATCTCTCTCTAGATTTCAAAATGTATCAAGTCCAGTGGAACAAGGACTTGCAATGCCTTTTTTCTGTGTTCTCACCATCATGACCACAGCATCGCAGAAATACTGTCAATCAATTGCCATTTAAAGACATCTATAGAGGGAGTTTCTGAGAATAAGCTACTGGTACAGAATTTCTCTCATAAAATGATACTTGAAAATTTTGTCTGGGCCACCTACTCGCCCTTTCGCAAATACCCAAGTGATCAATTCCTGTTTGCATTCAGTTGTAGGAAATTTTTTTATGGAAGGGCATTAATTTGTAAACTCTCTTCTTGAAACAAAACAAAACAAAACAAAACAAAACAAAACAAAACAAAAAAAGCACCACTCTGTAGCCCCACAGCATGGACATGAACGCCTTTTTCTGTTGTCCTGGAGTTACCGGGAAGCTTCCAGCCAGACATTACCTATTTGACTGTAATCAACATTGAACATCTCTACCTTCTGTTTCCTTCAGGTTATCTGTGTCCTGTGGTTTTAACGCTTTGATGTTTCATCTTGGAGTTTCTCAGAAGTAGGTTGGTACAGAAATTGAAAATAAACAAACGAAGAAAAAAATTTTGTTGTAAAAACAGAACATAAGAATGTTTTTTTAATATAGGTGAAAATTATCTAAATGAGCAGAAAATGAGAAAATCAAAGTGTCTCTCCACCCAGTTCTGTTCCCCAGAGGTGACCTACTTTGCAGTACATTTTCTCATATCTCTAGACAAACTTGTTTTTCCCCTAAAAAATAAAAAAAAAATAAAACCAGCGAAACACTTGTTTTTAACAGAGTTCAATGTAGTCTTGAAATGTTATTTTTTTTAAGTTTATGCTTTTTTAAAAATGACTGTGGGGTACCCGGCTGGTTCAGTTAAGCATCTGACTCGATTTTGGCTCAGGTCATGATCTCACAGTTCCTGAGTTCTAGGCCTGCATGGATCTCTGCACTGACATCATGGAACCTGCTTGGGATTTGTCTCCCTCTCTCTCTCTCTGCCCCTCCCCCACTTGTTCTTTCTCTCTCTCTCTCTCTGTCAAAATAAATAAAAATAAGCTTTAAAAAATGATAAAAACAGACTGTAACACTGAGGTATGTGTGATTGCTCACAACTCCATGTAGGTGAGGCATGCTAAGACTCAGGTGGGTTTTCTGAAAATAGAAGAATTACATTCTGTGTGGCAGATGAAATATTTTACATATAGATTAAGAAATTACCCATATCCAAATACCTAATCAAACTCTTCTTGAGGTATCCGAGCAGCTTAGGTTTGCAAATTCAGATGAAACCCTGGCAGAAACATAAGGGGGGAGCATTCGACTGTTTCTGTGTTTGTTGTGTATTTATGTTTTGTATTGATTTTGGTCTTTTTGTCTGGGAGGATGGATTTTCTGTCCTGATAGTTCAGACGTGTGATGAAAAACAGTGCTTTCCAAAGGCTGCTTTGGATGTTTTACCACTAACCCTCTTTTCTCAATAGGAAGCTCTAATTGACTCCTGGAAGACAGTGGACACTGCCCCTAAAAACTTAACTCCTGAGGGGTGCCTGGGTGGCTCAGTAGGTTGAGTGTCTGACTTCGGCTCAGGTCATGATCTCATGGTTCATGGGTTCGAGCCCCACATCGGGCTCTGTGCTGACAGCTCAGCCTGGAGCCTGCTTCAGATTCTGTGTCTCCTGCTCTCTCTGCCCCTAACCCACTCACATTCTGTCTCTGTCTCTCTCAAAAATAACACATATTAAAAAAATTTTTTTTAAGTTAACTCCTGAGCTTTCTGCTTAAAAAAATAGTCAACTTTCTTTTCTTAATAACACAGAAGGGATAGAATTCTTAGTGATTTTAATTATAGAAGATATTAAGACAGCTAGAATGTATATAACGCTTCACGTCATGAAAATTTTCAGTCAAGTTTGAAAGCTTAAAGAAAAAATTTTAAATTAGTCACATAAGCATATTAAAGTTACCAAAGAGCTATATAAAATGAACTGAATTTTAAAAATTCTTTCCAGAAGTATTAAGGGAAATTTAAAATCAGAATTATTAGCTATTTCCATGGCTTCCTTTTAGATCTAGTACTAAAGAATATGTTTGCAATTTGCCAAAAATGGATAATTATGTTATTTCAAATGAGTGAAAATAGGAAAACTCGAGGTAGGATTATACTATTTAAATGATTCTCGATGATTTAAAATTAGTTTTGATGAAAAGAAGGGATATTATTCCCATGAAAACAAGAAATTATTTAGTTCATTTATTCCATCAGCAAGCAATCTGAAAAAGCCTATATCACTTACAAAGGAGGTGTTTCCTTTATTTAAAAGGCTATATTCTTTTAGGATAGTTATTGATCATAATCATTTAAAATTCTGTTGGAAGTCCGGCTGGACACATTGCACAGGATGATGAACAAATTAGGATTAGGATATTCTATTTGCTGACAGCAAATAAACATCAAAAATTAAAAGTACTTACAAAATATAAAATATTTTCAAAGGAAAAACAATGCTCATGTTAAGTGCACATGTAAATACTGCATCTGGCACAAAGACAGTCTCTTTTTCTCATGATATTTGATACTAGCTTTAGTTTGTGATCGGGAAGAGAACCCACCCTGCCATGATTCAGAAAAACTTCCTCCAAACCATAAATGTGAAAACACACACACACACACCTTAAAAGCAAAATTCTCTTTGACATTCAATTATTAAACTTTTGCATAAATGGAATTTCAAACTGGAGTATACCTAAAGCATGGGATGGTACTCAGAAATAAAAAGGAAGGAAATACTGATACATATTGATATATACAATCACTTGGATGGAGCACAAGAAAATTATGCTGAGTGGGAAAGCCAATCCCAAAGTTTATATAGTCTAGGAAATGACAAAATTATGGACATGGAGAGTAGATTGGTAGTTCCCAGGGGTTAAGCAGAAGGGAAAGAGCAGGACAGAAGTGAATAGATCTATAACAAGGCAACTGAGGGATCCTTATAGAGATGGAAATGTTCTGTATCTTCATGGAGGTGATGGACAGTTGAACCTACACATGTGATAAAATTGTATAGAATTAAATACATATGCATACAAGTGAGTTCAAGTGCAACTGGGGAAATCTAAACAAGATCTGAGATTGTATCAGTGCCAATATCCTGGCTGTGATATTGTACTATAATTTTGCAAGGTGTTACCATGGGAGGAGTTGCGAAAAGGGTACCTGAAAATACCTCAGTACTATTTCTTATAGCTGCATAGGAACTTACAGGTATTTCAAAAGAAAACCTTTAATTTAAAAGTTTTACTGTTTTAGGACAGTGCCTTCGAACCTGATTGAAAACAATGTGCTGTCTCTTGGAATAAAAATATTAGCAAGACATATGTGCTGAGAAAATACACAATATTCCCACATATCCTGCACCTTTCATGCATCCTGACAATGAAGTTGGATAGGCCTTTAAGTTGGAGAACAAAACAAATCCAACCAACCTGAACTTTGAAAAGCTTCCAAACACTCAGAAGCCCCAGGTGATGCTACACTTCTCCTGGTCCCAACAGATGTTCAGAGAAACCCTTTCAGATGCTCCAGAACAGAGTCCTAGCTGTCTTGTTACCATGTATAAAAATATCAAGCTTCAAAAAATACACATTATCTAAAACATTTTTCTCCCTCTGTGGACTTTCCTCTCCCCACAACAGGTGTTTTGTGTTTACATGGGACCCGAAGAAAACTACCCCCTCGCATGGCATGCCCTCCCCATTCTCTGGGTGTTGTGAGTGCAGCTCTGTGTCCTTGTCCACTACCGTCCACGAATGGCCGGGCACCTCTGCCCCCACCTTAAGTAGCTCTTGCCTCTTCGTTTTGTCCAAGCTGCGGGATGGGTCCAAGAAAACAATCGTTTGGAAGGGCTCTGAGCAGCCCTAACTGTGAAGCCCTTAGTTCCATCTTGCTACACTTTACAACTATGTTGGGATTCTCCAAACCAGCTGTTCTCACAGGGGAAGCTGTTAACAACTGCTCTAGAAAGAAATAACTCTTGCTGTTTCTAAAGTCAAATACTTTGGCTATTAACACACGGAACTGTTCTTCTAATTCATCTCTTGTTATGCCAGAACCTGTCCAACTCTTGGCTCTGGATTGTTTTTCAGTGTCATTTACTCATGTTTTTTCCTACTTTTTTTCTGCTTGGATCTCACAGAAGGCATGCCGGCTTCCTTTTATCTTTTCCCCTTCAAATCTGTTTAGCCCACGCATCTCCATAGCCACTAATGCAACAGGTCTCTCCAGGGAGGATGCCACCTCCTCTACTTTGTCATATATGAAGCCTAGGAAACAGGACTGTCTTTTGTTGTTGTAGGGGATGAGCTACTGAGGGAGAGAGTTGCCAAGATCCTGTGGACGAGTTGATACAAGAAATAATAACACTCGTATCTGTTTGGAGAAGGCACAGTCTACTCTTGATAGGGAAACTTAGCAGAGTGTCCCCCAGTAAAGTCCCCAGGATCCTCAAGCAACTTATTAATTCCAGGGGGGATTTGGTAGACAGTATATAAAATAACTCTGAAGCTTTCCTTTATTTCACTTGCCTGCAATAATAGTTTTAGGCGGGGGAGGGGGGGAGAACTATTTAAAAGAAATTCTTCTTTAAAATTTTTTTTCACTTTTTTTTCCTTTAAATTTTTTTTACATCTTTATTTACTTTTGAGAAAGAGAGAGACACAGAGTGCAAGTAGGGGAGGAACAGAGAGAGAGGGAGACACAGAATCCGAAGCAGGCTCCAGGCTCTGAGCTGTCAGCACAGCGCCTGATGCGGGACTCGAACCCACGAACTGTGAGATCGTGACCTGAGCCAAAGTCGGATGCTTAACCGACTGACCCACCCAGGTGCTCCCCCCCCCCCCCAGGTTTTATTTATTTTAGAGAAAAAAAGCCAGCAGGAGACAGGGGCAGAGGGAGAGAAAGAGAATCTCAAGCAGGCTCCACACCCAGCACTGGGCCCACTAGGGGTTCAATCCCACGACCCTGGGATCATGGCCTGAGCTGAAAGCAAGAGTCAGATGCTCAACCGACTGAGACACCCAGATGCCCCTGAAACAAACTTTTCTTGATGCCATTTAAAAATGAGGTGGGGGGAGGTTCACGCTCTACCCCGTTGGTGATTCGGACTTGGCACGGCCTGGAAATGCCTGGAAATGTTTACTGTTCTCCAGGCTCTCTCATCTCCTGGCCCATTTGTGGGTCCTGAGGCTCCGTCAGAAATGTGGTGGTCAATGTGGGCCAGCCGTGGTAACAGGCACACCTCACCATGAGGCAGGGCCTGCCACTGGCTCCCCCATTTCATTAAAGAGGCTCTTCCCCTGTGTCTTGCTTCCCCACCCCTCCTGTGGGTGGCAGATGTGGAGAGACACAGGTCCGGTGAGCTAGACAGCCGAGGAAATTTCCATGGGAACCAGCTGCATCCAGTATGGACATTCCAATCCAGCACCAGATCCAGGCTCTGTCTTCTCCAACCTTGGATTCCACCCTGGCCTTCTTGTTGTCAGTTCCTCCTTAAAGTCACTCTGACTCAGTTATCCCCCTCCTCCCCAACCCCACTTACCCTGCCAGCCCCCTTGAGTTTCACAAGAAAGGGGCCAGACCATTGAAAGTTATGCTGTACTGCCCAGCCCTGTTTTCAGCTCTTCATATTCACAAAATGGTACAAGAAAATGAAACAAAACAAAAAAGAGAAGTTAATTCTAATAAGATGTTGGGCATCTGGGGCTAGGCATTTTGGTGACACAGAAAACACAAACATCAATCATCTCGGGCTGCAGAGACTAATTAAAGCCATCCATCCACGTGGAACCAAACATTGGCTTCTGGTCATGTCAATCCAGTGGTCTTGGGAAAGTGTCCCCCTCTTCAGGTCTCAGTTTCTCCTTTTGGAAAGTCAGGAAAGTGAAACACATGATTTTCAGGGTGACTTTCAGAGCTAACATTCTTAGAAAATACAAACGAATTCTTTTGAAGAAGGAAGTGAAGATGAACTTCTTGAGAAGTGCGATGTCATTTTAAAAGATTTAGCAAGGGGCACTGGGGTGGCTCCGTCGACTGAACACCTGACTCTTGATTTTGGCTCAGGTTATGATCTCGGGGTCATGGGATTGAGCCCCTCCTGGGGCTCCATGCTGAGTATGGAGCTTGCTTGGGATTCTCTTTCTCCCTCTGCCCCTCTCCCCTGCTCTGTCTCTCTCTCAAATAAAAATTAATTAATTAATCAGTTAAATTTCTAAAAAAATTTAGCAAATTTGTATATGTTTTTTAAAATTTATTTATTTTGTTTTTTTTTCTAACATTTATTTATTTTTGAGAAAGAGCATGAATGGGGGAAGATCAGAGAGAGAGGGAGACACAGAATCCGAAGCAGGCTCCAGGCTCTGAGATGTCAGCACAGAGCCCGATGCGGGGCTCAAACTCACGAACCATGAAATTGTGACCTGAGCCAAAGTCAGACGCTTAACCGACTGAGCCACCCAGGCACCTCTATTTATTTATTTTGAAAGAGACAGAGAGAGTACTAGCAGGGGAGGGGCAGAGAGAAAGGGAGAGAGAGAATCCCAAGCAGGCTCTATCAGTGCGAAGCCTGGTGTAGTGCTCAAACTCATGAACCGTGAGATCGTGACCTGAGCTGAAACCAAGAGTCGATGCTTAACTGACTGAGCCACCCAGGAACCCCAGCAAATTTGTATATTAAAAAAACTCAGATGCAGATACGAAGGGTCCTTCTATCTGAATATTTATACCCAAGGACTAACAGTTACAAGGTTGCACAGAGAAGTAAAAGTCATCCTCATGGAAGACTGACTCATGAATCGATCCCTTACAATATTTTTTTCTCAACTGAACATCCTTCCAGGTTCAAGAGGAACACTGACCCATACCTGTCACATCAGTTTTGTTTTAGGTCAGTCTCTCTACAATGGTGATGATGCTGCAAATATCTAACAATACGAGGTACACAAAACCAAATTGGCTGCAAAGTGGAAGTATAAATTGTAAAAAAAAACAAAAATGAAAACAAAAATCCCATTAGCTTCTCACTTTGGAACAGTGTTGCCAAACCCTTACCACCAAAAATGATACAGGCTTGATTCTGAAAATCTGCACACGTTTGTCATCATTACCCAGGTGATTAATTTTGGCCACATTTTAGTTCATGTCTTTGATACTAAGTTCCAATTAAATGTGTTTCTCCCATTATTTGCTATAAAATTTGGCTCCTTTTCAAGTGGACTTATTTTAAGTAGTGTGCCCCTGGCAGTGATCATCAGGCAGTTAGAATTCACTGCGCTTACCAGTGAAGCCCCACAGAATGTACCCACTGAGAAACAGTGGCGGGTATGCTCAAAGAAATCTCCAGATCCAGTGTGGATCACCTGCAACTTCAGTAGCATCAACACGGAAGGGGCTGAGGCCATCTCTCTGATAGGAAGAGGGTTCCAGGGAGCCTGACTTAAACCCTGTTTGGATCACAATAGGTGTCGTTTATTGAGGACCCACACTGTAATTCGGTCTACAGACACCATCTCTTATAAACATCACAATAACCTCATGAGATAGCTACAATTATAATTACTCCAATTTCACAGACCATGAAGCAGCACAGAGCTGTCGCCCATTCACACAGCCACTAAGAGGCTACGGGAAGTATAACCCAGGCAATCTGGCTCAAGAGCCCGTGCCGGTCCGAATTAATTTGTAAACGACACGGAGCTGTTAGAGCTGGGCCAGGGGCTTGGGACTTTCTGGAAAGCTCCCAGATGACGCTGACAAGCAGCCGAGGGGCAAAACCCGGTGCGGGGCAGCACTTCTCCGATTTTAACGTGCACACGCGTTCCTGGGGATCTTGTTAGAATGCCAACTCTGGTCTGGAGGCAAAGCATATTCCGTGGTTCTATAGCTCTAAGAAACTCCTGTGAGAAGCTGATGCTGGTGGTCAGGGACCACACGCTGAGGGGAAATGTAGGTCTCTCTATTTGGAGCTGGTTTTGAAGGGGCTGATAAAAGGTCCTGGAGGGCTAGCTCCTACCTCATCTGTAAGCCAGACCTTGGTGGCATCGTACAGGGAATCCTTGAAAATACACCCTCAGCCGGTGTGCCCCTCAGCAGGTACCTCCCTCCCTTGGTGGAGCAGGGAGATAAAGGTTAATCTTTCACAATCTTGAGCCATGGAGATGCCAAGTTGACACAGGTAGGAATGGAAAGGAAAATCGCCTCCAGACACCCTCCCTTGTCCCTTCTCTAGGCTGTTAGGGGGATTTTATCGCCAACCAGTACCCAGGACTGAAGAAACTCCTCCTTTTCTGGCACTTCAGTGACACATCTCTCCTTTCCAAAAGGGGGCCTGAGGTCATTTTGTTTTCTTCTGGAACTCCAGGACCAATACCACTGGGAAAGGAATAGATATCCTCTGCACTGGTGCCTGGAAGAAACCCAAAGCCCTTTGAGAAGCGTTCCAACCCTTCTCCTTCCAGCTCCCGCTGCCCTCAAATTAGTCCTGCCTCCCCGAGGCACACACATTGCTGTTATTAAATAACTATTATTGTTTAACAGTAACCGAATACATTGTGTACAGAAAAGATACAGTCATTACCAGATGGACCTAAAATCTAAATGATACAAACAGGCACCAAACAGACACATTGAGAAAGCCTGTGTGCCAGTGGATTACATAAGGCTGGGGTAGAGAAGGAGTGGCGGGGACTGCAAGATGTTTATCGTCATGAGGATATCTGGGTAAAGAAGGAGCCATGCAGTTTAACTTCAAAGGGGACGTGAAGAGCTGCGTATCTATTTGAGGGCTAGTGAGACACAGCTCAAAAGCTGGAGCATTCGGAGCATTTTGGCTTCTGCCACTTCCAGAGGGCTGCGTGCGTGTGTGCGTGTGCGCGCGCACGTGTGCGCGAGTATGCATGTGCGCATATCTAAAAGGGAGCTTTGGATAGAGAGAGGGAGCTATTTAAAGGTAATAAGGACAATGCACTATTTCTCTTCACTCTGTTGAACTCTGGCCAGAACTGGATTACACACTTTCAGCATCCTGGCCATGACACTCGGGCTGTTAAACTCACCAAGAGCAAGCGCTGAAGTCCCCTGGGAATGCGTCACAGAGGGACTCCAGGGCGGCATGCCCTGCACACCGCTTCCACTCCGAAACCTTCTCCAGGTCTTAAGAAAGGCCAGACCTGGGTAGGAAGGAGCCTTCTCTCTCCAGAGGCCAAACTGTAAGTGGTTTGTTTTTCCTTTCTGCTATTTTGCTCTATGTTAGTTGGAAGGTTCCTGAAGCCTTAGTTGCTAGCAAGACATTAGGGATGGACGATGCCTCTGACTGCGGTCACCTGGCTTGTGGTCCTCTGTCCCACACCTTCCACCTCACCAGACCATCACCCATCTTCTATACATGGGATGCTTCCTTTCAGGAGATGTCCGCCCATGCCCTGAGCTGCCCTGCTTTGCTGAGGGGCCCCTCAGCCACAACCAGTTTGATCAATTTCACTTTCTTAGCACCCCTCACCCCCACAGAGTGTCCTGAAGCCTAGAATCTATGACTCACACGTACCAAGAACCCACTGTCCTAAGCCCTCTAAGGTCAAATCATGGCAGTCAGAGTGAGCATAAGCACCTAGAGAAATGTTCCAGGACACCTTCTAGAATCTAATGGCATCCCCCAAGGAAAAGTTAGGGACCTCTGCATTCCCTAAGAGCCCTCTAAAAACCAAAAAAACATTTTTTAAAAATCTTAACATCTTCCACCCCCTGCTATATTCTAAATTCTCATTAAGATGACATTTTGCTCCCAAAGGATTCCAGTTGTCATTTTCAGATATTCTTTTTAAAACCCCTTAAACACCTGATGTGTGAAAAACATTTGAATTGAATTTCCCATTTGTAATTCGAACCAACATTAAGAAGGATTTGTCGACAAGGTTTTTGTAGAAATGTCTGTAAACATACAGGCTTTTAGCATACATGTAATAGCATGAGTTGGCTGAAGAGAGGTATAAAAATATGCAACATATCATTCCATAAAGCAAGAATGTCTCAGGTAATGGAAGAGAAAACATACTTCAGGGTAAGTTTGAGACTTAAAAAAAGACTTCAGATAAGACTGGTTTTAGATAAAGCGTTTGCCTCTGTTGTGTAGTCCAGAGTCGCTCCCCCTCCCCAGCATGGTTCTGACTGCATAATTGGTCTTTTCCACCAGATTATGAGCTCAATGGTGTGAAGAGTAGAGGATTCTGTCTGTTCGGTTCACTATTCTATCACTATCCCCAGAACCCAGTTCAGAATTTGGCAACGCTGTAGGATCCTGCAAGCATTTGTTGAATGAACTACTTCTATACCTGAATGCTGGGAAAGCCCACCCATTGTATTAAAAGGGGGGGGGGGAGTCATTGCTTTTAGATTGATTTATTTAATTATACTCCTAGAAAAGTAGTATTTCTTTAACTCAACTTCCCAGCTATGGTTGAATATGCAAATCTTAGTGTTAGTGGCTAACATTAATTAAGGGTGTACCATGCTTCATAGCTTATTTGATTGGATCCTGACAACACCCTTTGAGTTCTCCTCATCATCATGCCCATTTTACAGATGAGGACAGTGAGGTTAAATGGTTGCCCAGGCTCCCGGAGCCAGCAGGAAGCAGAGCCAGAATTGAAGCCCAGGCTATCTGTTTCCACATCACTGCAAACTCATTCCTGGGAAAGAATACACTGGGTTTCGGTGATAAAGACAAATCATCTGCTCCCCCCCCCCCAATTGTATAGTATATTTTTTTCATGTTTATTTATTTTTGTCAGAGAGAGACAGAGCATGAGCGGGGGAGGGACAGTGAGGGAGGCACAGAATCCCAAGCAGGCTCCAGACTCTCAGCTGTCAGCACAGAACCCGACGCGAGGCTCAAACTCACAGATGGTGAGATCATGACCTGACCCAAAGTCGGACGCTCAACTGACTGAGCCACCCAGGCGCCCCATGGTGTGTTTTTAATTTAAAACCCAAAGCTACTAGGCTTCTGAGTCAGGATCCACTGGATTTGAATCCTACCTCTGAACATGTGACTTCAGGCAAATGACTTACCTCTTGGAAGGCTGAAAAAACACCTGTCTCCTAAAGATGATGTGTGGAAACTCTTGGGCCCATAGTAGCACCGGGCAAAGCTGGTGGCTTCTAGGAAGGTTTCTTCTCTCTTCATACACACTGGGGGGGGGGGAAGGGAGGGAGGAGAGTAGGGATTTTATGTCTGTGTCATTGAGATAAAAGACATGTATAGACAAATAATTGCATTTATCAGCGGGATACAAAGGGAAGAGTGTGGGGTGGTGAGTGGCAGAAATGCAGATTTTGTATACATGCTGGCAAATATCTGGTGCCTAGAAGCCTGAGCGCTGCGAAACAAACCATTCCTATTTACAGCTGAGGATGGAGAGCCTGTGGGCTTTGCAACTGTGTTTTCCTCTTGCCGCTAGGAAGGAATGGGGATTTCAGACCAAGTCCCAAGTTTTTCATGACAATCCACACCAAGTTTTAGAGTTAACATTTTGAGGGCCCCTATGTCATGAACTGAATATGTGAGGTTCAAAAAAACTGGAATGGAATTTAATTTCCAGAGGGATCAGGACCTTTTGCAAGTAACTGAGGACCTAGGGTGCGTAAAATGCACACACGTGTGCAGGAGAGAGCTTTAAGTAGGAGGGCAGAGCTGAGGCCTCCTGTAAAAAAAAAAATGCTACACACAATTCCAAGAACAAGCAGGCCCCTATATTCCTTGAGCTGGAAAGAATTGGGCATACAGGTATGTTTACAAAGATTGGGCTCACTGAAGAGGTTTTAAAAGACTAAAAAAAAAAGTTCAATGGGAAATAATACTTCCTCTTTCTTCTCCTTCCCTTCCTCCCCATCTTCCTCCTCCTCTTCCTCTGTCCCTCTCCTCTCTCTCTCTTTCTCTGTTCATGTGTGCGCATGCACGTGCGCGCACACACACACACACACACACACACACACACTGTATCATCAAGGATTCCATCCTGAAGGCTGCTGACTGACTCCTGCGGTGGTCACTCCCCAAAGAATGTGTTTTTTTGGATTTCCCTGTAAGAGGCCTCCAGTCCTCTCTCCTGGCCTCCAGCCTGCTTTCTGTTGGTCGTTTTCACTCTTGCTTTCTCTCCATTGAAGCCCTCTCCTGATTTATGCCCACAGCCCGAAATCCTACAGATGGGAAGATTCCACACTGTGTTCATAGTAAACATATTATGCATTATTTAATTTCTTCTCAGGCTGCAAAAAGATTTCCTTGAAAACAATTGTCACTGGAACGTGGCTACATTTTGCAGTGGGAAATAACAAAGTGGCCAAGGAAAAGCTCTGTAAAACCTCAGGGAGAGCATACAAATTAGCCCTTTTGTATACATTTTTGTTTCCTTACAAAAATCTTAGCCTTCCTAACTTTCATAGTAGCACACTGAAAGCAGCAGACAAAAATCATTCTGAAATAGCAAGTGAGCCATATGGAAATTATAGGCAGGTCTAGAACATTTGAATTGTTCAAGTCTTGTTTTTCCCTTTATTTAAAAAATTGTGTCGTTAAGAAAGTTAAAACACAGCTAACAACATGGGAGAAAATATTTGCAAATCCTGTGTTTGATAAGGGACTGGTATCCAGAATACGTAAAGAATTCTTATAACTCAATTACAAAAAGGCATATAACCCAATTTTAAAATGGGCGAAGGATTTGAGGGAATATTTCTCGAAAGAAGATAAAACAGTGGTCAATAAGTACATGCCAAGATGATCAACATAATTAGCCATCAGGGAAAAGCAAATCAGAACCACAATGAGATGCCCCTTCATATGCTCCTAGGTGGCTATAATAAAAAAGACAGACAATAGCAGGTGACAGTGAGGATGTAGAGAAATTGAAATAATCCTACGTTGATGGTGGGAGTGTAAAATGGTACTCTGCCACTTTGCAAAACAGTCTGGCAGTTCCTGAAAATGTTCCGCACAGAGTTACCAAATGACCCAGCAATTCCACTCGTAGGCATCAACCTGAGAGAAATGAGATCTACATCCTCACAAAAGTTTATACGTGAATGTTGATAGTGGTATTATTCTTAGGAACCAAAATATAAAAAAAAAAAAAAGAAAAAGCAAACTCAGCTGTTTTACGAACTCATGAATGGATAAATAAAATGGGGTACATCCATATAATGGAATATTATTCAGCTCTAAAAAGGAACGAAATACTGATCTATGCTATAACATGGATAAGCCTTGAAAACATTATGCTAAATGAAAGAAGGCATTCACAAAAGAACACTTACCATATGATTCCATTTATTTTATTTTATTTTTTAATGTTTATCTGTTTTTGAGAGAGAGACAGAGACAGAGACAGAACATGAGTGGGGAGGGGCAGAGAGAGAGGGAGACACAGATTCCGAAATAGGGTCCAGGCTCTGAGCTGTCAGCACAGAGCCAGATGTGGGGCTCAGACTCATGAATTGTGAGATCATGACCTGAGCCAAAGTCGGATGGTTAACTTACTAAGCCACCCAGGTGCCCCTGATTCCATTTATATAAAATGTCTGGAATAGGCAAATCTATAAAGATGGAAAGGAGATTAGAGTTTAACTAGGGTTGGGGAAGGAGAAGTGGGGAATGAATCCTAAGGGGCATAGGATTCCTTTTTGGGGGTGATGATCATGCTCTGAAATCAGATCATGGTGTATGGTTGCTGAGCTCTGTGAATATACTAACACCATGGAATTGCACACTTTAAATGGGTTAATTTTACAGCGTGTGAATTATATTTCAAGAAGTACATTTCACCTATAAAATTAATTCCATGTTAACATTTTGCAACTCTGTGCTAAGCACCTTAATTTATCATTTTGTTTATAACACCCCTTGGTACACCTGTTAGGCTATTTCCATCCCTAATGGTAAAAATATATATCCGTTTTGACGGTAACATTTAAAAGAAAATGACAATAGTTAGGAGTGAAGCTCTTCCGCTTTTCTCAACGTTAGTACCAGGAAATGCCACCGTTTGGCTGTGAAGTAGGTGGGTAAGCTAGTTGGGGTGAGAAGGGACCTCCTTTGAGACACAGAAGTTCTCAGGAAGGGAGCTTCCCCATTCATTTGTTACCGGAGGAAAGACTTGCGTCATCCTGTAACTGAGGGGATTCTCTGGATTTTCAGAGTGGTGGGCTAAGTTTTCTTACCACCACTGAGAGAAAGTTGAAGGAGGAGGGGTAGAAGAGGATTGGGACCCTGACCCCCATTACAAGGCCCTATTGATTTTTTCATGTTTGTTTCTTTGTTTGTTTTGAGAGAGGATGGGGGGGGAGAGAGAGAGAGAGAGAGAGAGAGAGAGAGAGAGAGAGAATCCCAAGCAGGCTCTGCATTGTCAGTGCAGAGTCTAACGTGGGGCTCAAACTCATGAACCGTGAGATCATGACCTGAGCTAAAACCAAGAGGCAGATGCTCAACAGACTGAGCCACCCAGGTGCCCCACAAGGTCCTGCTTAGATCTCTGCTCCTCCAGAGACTTCCTGGCCTCCTCCCCCCCCCACCACCAGTCCCCCATCCTGGGAGCATGACAGCTCCTTGGAATCTGGCCCATCTTTTCTTACTGCCCTCCCCAGGTTGGCTTCTAGTTACCAGTCTCTTCTTTGACCAGAAGGAAGAAGTTGACCCAGTCATTATCTTTGTGTCCCTAGCTCTTATTTTATTTTTATTTACTTATATGTGTGCCTGTCCCTAGCTTTTAGAACCATGCCCAGCACAGGGCAATCTTCCTGTAAATGTTTGTCAAGTGAAAAACCGATGGTCGAGGTGCCTGGCTGGTTCAGTCAGGAGAGCATGTGACACTTGATCTTGGGGTTGTAAGTTCGAGCCCCATGTTGGGTGTAAAGATTAAATAAAATCTTTTTGAAAAGGTATTTTCTCCTTGCATCTTCTTCTTATTATTTTTAAGTCTATTTATTTATTTTGAGAGAGAGAAAGCATGCATGTGAGTGGGGAGGGGCAGAGAGAGGGAGAGAATCCCAAGCAGGCTCTGGGCTCAGCACAGAGCTTGACACAGGGCTCGATCCCACGACCTGGGATCATGACCTGAGCCAAAATCAAGTGGAATGCTCAACCGACTGAACCACCCAGGTGCCCATTATTATTATTATTATTATTATTATTATTATTTTAATATGATCTCATTTTCTTCTGTGCCCTCACTGGGGTCTACCTAGCCAGAAGAGCCTGATCTCTGGCCAGGGACTTGACCTCCTGGTGCAGCCTTTGAGATGGAGCAACAAAAATGTGCTAGGACGTAGGGCATCCAAAGATCATCTGATCTAATCTAATCCTATGAAGGAGAAAATAGGACTCTCCCAGTGTAACCCGATTTAACCCATGCCCTGATTTCGGTCCAGTGCTCTTAGTGAGATCCTCTTATGTATAGGGGTAGGTAAGATACTAGATAAGAATGGATCCCTACAATTGTCTGGTGATCAGCTCTGGAGGCAGGAGAGGTTTGGGCAAACCAAGAAAATTTCCAGTCCCAGTCTACTCATCTAAAAAAAGGACAGAAATTATTATTTTTTTCATCACAGGACTATGTGATTCATTTTATCTGAAGGTTTTTTTGAAATATGTATGCATATTATAAATGTTAGTTTTTGGTACTTTTGTTCTTATTCGCCATAAACCCAAGGCTATCTGAGAAGGGAGACTACATCTTACAGTGTGGCAGTGACTTTTATAAATGCTGAAAGACTATCAAGATGGGAAAGCTGAGGAGGCCTAAGATATTTGGTTTGTAAAGACTTTCTAGGAGCGTGGGCGGTGTCACGTGCACTTGGACATGGCCAGGTGTTGGCTGATCTGGTTGCATAAGAGCCCAAGGCAAGGATTCTGAAATATCGGGGTCCCCCTGTGTGATCCTGAGCACATCCCTTTTGGCCCAAGTTCAAGCTTGTGCCTCACCCAGGAGAGGAGAGATGTATCCCTTGCCTCAGTGTCTGCCTACAAGGATGTAACTAGGGGATGTTTATATCCTCAGAGAGCACAGGGTACCATTTCCCTAGGTTCTCGAATATTTGCAGAAACTTTCCAAGAATGAATTCTACAAATCAGCACTGCATACAAGAAAGTCAAGCAAGGTTAGAGTACCTCAGAAGTCTGCACTAATGACTCTTTCCAGAAATGTCGGGCCCTTGGGGTTCATCTGAGATCTATTCCAGCTCTTCCTCCATGAGAAGCATAGGCTAGGTCAAGTGTCTAGGTCAACTCTCTGGGGCCTAGGTCGTTGGTGTCTCCCATACACATCCCCTTGGCCCACATTTTCTTTTCTTTTTTAAAAAAATTTTTTAGGTTTATTTATTTTGAGAGAGAGACAGAGAGTGAGCAGGGTAGGAGCAGAGAAAGAGGGAGAGAGAGAATCCCAAGCAGGGTCCGTGCTGTCAGTGCAGAGCCCCACGAGGGGCTCGAACCCATGAACTGTGAGATCATGACCTGAGCTGGAACCAAGAGTTGGACGCTTAATCGACTGAGTCCCCCACGTGCCCCTTGGCCCACAGCAAGATCCCCCTCTGTCAGCACCATGGGTGACAACCAGGTGAGGAAACAAAAGTGGTGATGAGGTCACAGCCCCAGGGGGGCTCTTTAACCCCTTCCCTCTTCCCACCAGTTTGGAGGACATACAAGCTCACAGGACCCAGGCTCTGCCCCCTTGACATTGGATTTTATATTCTCCCCCACGAACCACCTGCATGCTATTTCCAAGTACACATCGTTTATAAATTAACAGGTTCAATGGTTGGGATGCATGGTGCTTTTTATGGGTTTATCACCTATCCTCCAAGTGTTCTTACAGTTTCCTTTTTTTGACTCATCTGCTCTTTAATTTTACACCGTGGAAAAAATTAGACATGACCACAGAGAATCCTGGCTGCCATTTCATCCTTTACCCAGCATCCCACTGGCAGAACAAAAGAAGGACACTGTTCTCCATGAGTCTATTTTTATATGACCATTTATAACAGTTTTCCCCCAATCCAAAAGCCATGCATGTTCAGTTCATACATTTGTTCGGATGCTGACAGATTTAGCTGCATCCACTGTGTGTCAAGTGCTCTTCTAGGCACTGGAGCGCTAAACAGACAAAAATCCCTGCCTTCACTGAGCTTTTATTCTAGCAGATTCTGGGTGTGGAAGATACAATTCAGGGGGAAAACTGGATTTGAATCAGCCTCAATTTCAATTGCTAATGGTTTAGAAATATCCTTCTGGTGCTTTTTAAAAATGTCTTTCCCTTAAACATCTTAATTATTTTTTAAAAAGGTGATACATTCCCTTTTACTGTATATTTGAAAATTCTAATAGTAACCTTTTTTTTTAAATCAGGAAATACAGTCATAGGGCCCTCTCTACCTGTGTCTGCCCTCCTGAAGAAAACAAGCCCCAACCCCGCCCCCCCGCCCCGGCCTCCTGCCTGTTCCTCCTGAGTGAATCTGTGGCTGTACAAGCATATATCTGTGCCTCCTCAGATTCCTACCTGTGAGTCCTAAGAAGGTGGGCCTCTTAGACGTGATAGAAGATTTGGGGCAAGGGGATAGGGGGAGCACTTCCTCAGGGCTGGGGCTGCCTCTGTTCCATGAGAACTTGGCCCGTGCCCATGACCTAGGCTCTATCCAGCATAGCACCTCCTGCCACTGTTGTGCAGTCTGGGCACAGAACCTCTTTGAGACCTAGTCTTCTTACCAGTGATGAAAGCATGATGCTCTCTGGCTGGTCTCACAAAAGCCAGTGGGGTCAGTGGGTTGGGACAGTCTTACAGAGACCTACTTGCTGTGTATTGTGTGGTGAAAAATGGCCCTAAAGCCGAGGTCTTCCCTTTGGTGGCACATTAGGACCACCTAGGGAGATAGACAATCTATACACCCCAGTGCCCAGGCCCCACCTGGACCAATTAAATCCACCTCGCTGAGCCCAGGAGCCCAGGAGCCCAGGAGCCCAGGTGTCAACTATTAAAAAGCTGCCCAGGTGGTTCCAGAAGGCAGGCAGACTGTGGGCCAGCACTCAGGGGCACACGGGCCTCAGGCAGAGTTTGTGGAACGAATCAGCGTAGATGGAGATGTCAGTTGTGTTGTGGGATGGGGGCTGTTTTCCAATTCCGATGTAGGGGGGGGGTTGCAATTCCAGTTTAGGGGGACATGGTAGCCATAGGATCATTGATTGGGTTTAATAAAAAGCTGCAGGTATATCAGTCAGAGTGTTCTCAGAGGTGGGAAATCAGGCAGCACTCATGCTTGGGGGTGGGTATAGCTGGAAGGGGTGCCCGTGGGATACTAGTTACTTAGGCCTGTTCAGTTTGCTATATGCTGAGGATTTGTGCACTTTACCACAAGTGTGTTACGTTGATGAAAATCTTAGAAATAATCTCTCTCTCTCTCTCTCTCTCTCTCTCTCTCTCTCTCTCTCTCACACACACACACACACACACACACACGTCACTACCAAAAGGTTAACAGTTGTAACCTCTTGGGTGGTTACATTTTCAGTACCTTGGGTTTTTTCCTTTGCGCTTTAATGCATTGTTTGAATATTTCACTGCGAGCAGGTATCATTTTACAAGGATAATACATTTCTAAAAGAAAGGCAGTGGAGAAGAAAGGGCACAGAAGGAGGGAGGAGGGGAAGAGACATGTGATCGTTATCAGGATAGCTCTGCCGGTGTATCATGTTTATTACAGAGCAAACGGTAATTATTTGATTGTTTCTTATTGCAGACCAGTTCCCTAGCAAGTAGTCCAGCCTAGTTCCTGGTGATCCTCGTCTTGAGTGTCCCTCCCAAGTCCTAGGACCCTGACCTCAGCTCCCAGCCTTCCCGAAACAGTGGCTGCCTGGACCTTTGCTGAACCTGGGTGAGGCAAGCCCCTTGGTCTACGTTAAGCAAGAGCACAGACATGTTCACATGGACATCTGCCCAGGCGTCTTTCCTGGGCATAAGAGAGGGGCTGGGGAAGTCAGGGTACATGCTCCTCTCTGTTGGAGAGAAGTTTCTACTGGGTGTATGCTTGGACTTCCCCAAATTTACCTGGCCAGACTCAGAAATCCAAAATTAACTTTCCCCTTTATACTTTATGCTTCTTCAAAATTTCCCCTGCTAGATGGAGAAGGGGGGCGAGAAAGAGCAGGGGCCATCAACCCACCAATTTAATCTGACAGCATGAAAAACTTAGCAATGATCATTCAGTCGTAGAGAAAGTGCCCTGAAATAATTGTATTGACTATTACCGTCGACTCTTTTGTTATTGATTGATTGATGAAGGAGAAAGTGTGGTAGCTTTTGTTATTATCTGTCAATATTTCCTATAGGCTCAAAAAAAACTTTTTTAAGTACCCCCTTGACTGTTGCCCTGTAAGCAATGGCTAGGTCCCCATTTCAAGGAGAATTATCCATAGCTGTGTCAATAGCGGTTGCCTGTTCCCGCCCACCAAAGACATCTTGAGAAATGAATGTAAAAATCCCCACTGTCCAGCCCAAAAATGGCTGCGAGTTTCTTCTGCCTCCAGCAGAGTCACAGTCAAAGCAGGTGGCCATGGTCCGAGCTCTCGTTTTACCAAGCCAAGCACCTACTCTAAAGGTCAGACAGGTGGGCAGAGTGCAGAACTTATAGGATGAGACCTCCAACTCCCCACTCCAGCAAAAAGCACTCTGAGAAAATGAATTACGTGCAGCAGCAATTTCCTTTTCCTACGGCTCAGCCTCTGAACCCTACCAGGATCCTGCCGTCTCTTTCCTTCTGGGTGAATGCAGTGGGGACAGCACCAAATTAAGAGAGGACCCAAGTTCAAGTGCAGGTTCTGTGTCTCATGGAACAAGCTTTGGCCTTGAGCCTTTATCTGTGAAGTGGTGTTAATACACAGGGATGGTAGTCATCTCTTGGAGGGTTCCACGAGCTGGGACAAAGTGAAAGTACTTAGTAGTACAGAAATCTCTGTGCAGCCGGGAATGGTTTGGATGTAACTACATTCTTATTCCTTGTTCTTACACATCTTCTGTTCTCTCTGACTACCATGTTCATGGTACTCCTCCTGACTCAGGGAGATCCAGGGTGAGAATTAATTGGGATTGGAGGAGGAGAAGGTAATGCTGTATCGTTTATTTATGTGCTTATTATCGGCCTATCACATTAGCATGTCAGCTGCACCAAGGCAGAGTTCACTGCCTGCACATCCACTGCTGTAACTCTGGACAGTGCCTGGACCCCCTTACCCACATTTTTAAAAATAAAGTTTATTCTTATTTATTTTCGAGAGAGAAATAGTGAGTGGGGGAGGGGTAGAGAGAGAGAAAGAGGGAGAGAGAGGATCCCAAGCAGGCTCCACACTGTCAGTGCAGAGCCCGATGTGGGGTTCGAACCCACAAACTGCAAGATCATAACCTGAGCTGAAATCGAGAATCGGACGCTTAACCAACTGAACCATCCAGGTGCCCCCCGCTTACCCATATTGTAAATTATCACTATTATATATATCAATATCATCATAGATATTTATAATTGACCTATTGTTGGTTATAGATTACCTAGAATAATTGCAGTGATATAATAGCATCAATGACTTAATAATATATCAATATGATAAGTTCTAAGCCCCCTTACCCCCCATTAAGGAGGAACTCCTGGACACAAGAGAGAACCTTACATCAGCTATGCTGGAAGGGTTGTTGCCCTTTGAGACCTGTCACTGGAACATTCGGACTTCAGGCTTTGAGCTACAATACCACACTTTACATATGTTCTCATGGAAATTTCCTTGAAGCCTCTGTTGCACCCCCAGGAGCCTTTTCTTCTCTCTTTTGAATTTTTTTTACTTCTTTAAATTTATTTATTTATTTTGAGAGAGAGGGAGAGAGAGAGGCAGAGTTCCACGTGTCAGTGCAGAGCTGGACACAGGGCTCGAACCCACCAACTCTGAGACCATGACCTGAGCCAAAATCAAGCGTCGGATGCTCAACAACTGAGCCCCCCAGGTGCCCCATTCTCTCTTAATATGTCTCTGATGAACTCCAGAGAAACTTTCTATTCTACATGGAACGTCCAAAGCTTTATTTTAAAAAATTCTACAGTTCCCGATCTCATTTATGTTGTCAGATGAATCCTCCTGCTGGTAAAGCTTGTGAGGGCTGGGATTTCCATGAAGCCTTCCTTTCGTTCAGGCTCGTGAAGAAAGAATTAACTTAGGGTTTCCTTCTTTCTGCAGGAAGGTCTGGGAGCCAGGTTCAGGACACCTGGTGTGAAATTGGGGAGGCACTTTGTCTGCCTGGCACACAGTCATTGCCCGTTGCGTCCTAGTTGGATTTCTAAAAACATAGAAAATGAGATTTCTTCTTTCCAGAACCTAGAGCTTGATAGGAAGATTATAGAGAGTGTCAGAAACTTAAAATAGGAAAAATAAAGGTGAGGTTTGGCCTGGAACAGAAAGAGCCAGGAGACTACCTGCTGGAAATCACAAGGGACAGTGAGGACCTGGGGACAGAGCCACATGACAGTCAACTAACCAGGAGTCAGTGCTTTGTCAACTAGGTCTTTTTGTGTCCATTGACTGTGTCCCTTTTGTTTTCTATTAATTTCTAAAAAAGTTGCGTGTGTGTGTGTGTGTGTGTGTGTGTGTGAAAACACCTCCATCCTGCCCTGTTTTTCTCAGGGAAGACGAGGAAAGTTCTGGAAGCTGTCATGAACCAGGGACAAAGGAGAGTGGAAGCCGTGCATGAGGAGTCATGACCACAAAGCCTTTCCATGTTCAGGAAACTCTGTCATCTCTCTTTTCTCTTTACAACAAACCTGATATAGTCAAGGTCAATTAGAGAGAGTTTACTGAACCCCACTGTGGAGGGAAAACTCAGAGCGAACCCCCCTCCCAGGACAGCTCTCCCTCCTATGCAAACAGCCTCTCAAACAGCTTCATTCCACAGTGGGTTCTGACGACCAGGGTTCTCTGGGTTGCGACAGGTGTTTCTCAAAGGGTTTCAAGGTCAAAGCAGAAAATCTGTTGCTACTATAGGACCGCTCAGAGCTGTTTCTACATGTGGTAGGCTGAATAATGGCCCCAAAGATATCCGGTCCTAATCACCGGAAAGGTGTGTGTTTAGTAAAAAGGTCTTTGCAAATGCGGCTAAGTTAGGGATTCTGAAATGGGAGATTATCTGGGTGGTTCCTAAATGCATTCACAAGAGTCCTTAAAAGAGGCAGGCTGAGGGAGATTTGACACAGATGGAAGAGAAAGAAGCAATGAGACCAGAGAGGCAGAGACTGGGGGATGAGGCCACAGGTCAAGGACAGCCAGCAGTCACCAGAAGCCGGGAGAGGCATGGAACAGGTTCTCCCATAGAGTCTCCAGAGAGAGAGTGGCCCCGTGGACACCTTGATTGTGACCCAGAGATACTGGTTTCAGACTTTGGGCCTCCAGAACTGAGAGAATACATTTCTGTTGTTTTAAGTTTGTGGCAATTTGCTACAACAGCCACAGGAAACTCATACTATGTGTTCAGTTAAAACAAAACTGCAAGTTTCCTGAAGGTTTGGGACTCCCTCTGATTTGTTCCCTGTTTAATGCCTAGCCCCCAAATGTTGCTGGGCAGTGGTCATGCTCAATAAACTTATTTACTAAAAGAACCCTTTTTCAAAAAAACACCTTTTGGCACAAAGGTTGTCTGCCTTGGGAAATACCGATTTTTTTCTCATGTGAATCTTTGGAAAGACATGGAGGGGGGTGTTTAAAGTGGTGCATTGTGGCATTCCTGGCTTCTTAACGAGGAGCCCTGCTTTTCACCTTGGAATGCCCAGCGTTTTACCAAGTGTCTTATATTTGGTGGGTGATGGGAAAAGCATGTGGCTGTTGATGCTCAGATTGTGAGGGAAAATATTTATGGGAGTGAATGGCTCTGATCACACATTTGTATTAACAAAAACGTGATGCTTTGAAATGTTTAAATGCTACCCAGGCACTATTTATAGATTCTCCATTTAAAAGGAGAGGCAGTCAGAAATGTCATGCTTGCTCAGCTTTACAGTAATAACACTATTTATTGCAGGGATACAAATAGTAATGTTAGCAATATTTAGCAGTGGCATCCAGCTTCCCGTTTCCCGTGCAAGCTAACGCGGTGTTTTGTGCGTCAGCTGCAAATTATCAATTACAGTTCTCCTGAAGAGGGCCAGCTTCCTTTCTGTGTACAAGAATGAGAGAAGCCCTGACTTTCCCTCCCTTCCCCTGCAGGTTTATTTTAGGCTTCCAAAAGAAAAATGCACAGGGGCGCCTGGCTGGCTCAGTCAGAGGAGCATCTAACTCTTGATCTCTGGATTGTGAGTTCGAGCCCCACCTTGGGTGTAGAGATTACTTACATAAATAAAACTTTTTTTTTTTAAAGAAAGAAAGATGCATGAAGATATTATTCAGATGTGTGGGCACTTTGGGGGTAGGGGTGATGCTGGGGGCAGCTCCTGCAGAGCCCACGGTAACATAAAGCCCTGGAGCCTGCTGCATGCTGGGTGCGTGTGATTTTCAGTTTACTCAAAGATGTGCTCCTGGGAAGGTGTTTAAGCAACACAGGGGTAAACAGGTGGGGGGACGGGGCAAAAGGCTATGGTGCTGAAACCATTCTAGTCTGTGTTTAAGAAAGATTTGTTTTGGGGGTGCCTGGGGGGGGGGGGGGGCTCAGTCGGTGAAGCATCCGACTTTGGCTCAGGTCATGATCTCACCGTTTTTGGGTTCCAGCCTCAGTGTCAGCCTCTGTGCTGACAGCTCAGAGCATGGAGCCTGCTTCAGATTCTGTCTCCCTCTCTCTCTGCCCTTCCCCCTCTCATGGTCTCAATCTCTCTCTCTCTCTCTCTCCCCCCCCCCGTCCCCCTCAAAAATGAATAAACATTTAAAAAATCGAAAAAAGAGAGAAAGATTTGTTTTGAGGGCACCTGGGTGGCTCCATGGGTTAAGGGTACTCTTGGTTTTGGTGCAGGTCATAATCTCTAAGTTCATCAGTTGGAGCCCCACATCAGGCTCCACTCTGACAGCACAGAGTCTGTTTGGGATTCTCTCTTTCTCCCCCTCTCTGCCCCTTCCCTACTCTCTCTCTCTCTCAAAATAAATAAATAAACACTAAAAAAAATTTTTAAAAAAGAAAGATTGGTTTTCCCCCCCACAGAAAACATACCTGTATTAATGACTTCTAAAAACTCCATAAGAGAGGGGATTACATATCCAGATGGAAGGGGTTGCTGAGAAGCAGACTTGTATTTAAGTGATTAGTGATAAAAGGTCAAACTGTAGGAATCAAAAGACGTTTAAGGGAAGAAAGCTTTTCAACTCTGAGTAAAGTTAAGTTCTCACGTGTGTCTCCTTTTCCAATAGTTAAGAATAGTGATGTTTTGTTATCAAGGCCAATTACAGTAATGGACAATATTTTTTGTTTCACAAGGTAATTTGCATTTTCCCCGGGTTCTTTTGGTAAAGTCAAGTCGTTTGAAAAGAGCAATGTTCTGAATCGATGAGGGAGTGAGAGTTTCTGTAAGGTAGCTCCTGTCTGTTAAGACTTACCGAGATGCCAATTAAAATATCAGAAATCTAGAACCTCTTTAGTGAATGAGCCTTCTTGAGAAGTAAATGAGCCTTCTTAGGAACTATGTAAAAACAAAGAAGAGTAAACACTTTAAAAGTAGGTGAAATCCTTATTCCATACACAACATTAACAGCAAGAAAGCCATTAAAGCTGCAGTCCCTCTTCCTAAAAAGAACAAGTACAAGAATCACAATTAGAACATAGATGATATTTCCTTCTCAAATGAAGAAGAATGGGAGAGAATGACCACACAATCTGTTGCAGCTTTAAAAACAGAAAGGTAGGGGCACCTGGGTGGCTTGGTTGGTTAAGCATCCGACTTCGGCTCAGGTCATGATCTCGAAGTCCGTGATTTCGAGCCCCGCGTTGGGCTCTGTGCTGACCGCTCAGATCCTTCAGCCTGTTTCAGATTCTGTGTCTCCCTCTCTCTCTGCCCCTCCCCTGTTCATGCTCTGTCTCTCTCTGTCTCAAAAATAATAAATGTTAGAAAAAATAAAACAAACAAACAAAAAAAACCCAGAAAGGTAGGGGTGCCTGGGTGGCTCACTTGGTTAAGTTTCAGACTCGATCTCCAGTCAGGTCATGATCTAACGGTTCTTGAGATCGAGACCCGCACTGGGCTCTGCACTGACAGTGTGGAGCCTGCTTTGGATTCTCTCTCCCTATCTCTGCCCCTCCCCCACTCATGTGCTCGTTCTATCAAAATAAAGAAATAAACTTAAAAAACAAAACAGAATTGTAGTGATTGCTTTAAACATGACCATCTAGAACAAACTAGAAGCAGGCTCGGGGTATGGGAGAGACAACACTCCAAAATCTTAAATCATTAAGATAAAGGATAAACTGGAAAATCAAGTGTAGAATTAAAAAAAAAAAAAAAAAAAAGATTCAATCCTCCAGGAAAATCATAAAAGAAAAGAAAAAAAAATCACAAGGCACTCTGAGTCAAAACGATGGTTTCCAAAACTGACAGTGAGGCAGCTTGTGGCAAAAGGTCAATAAATGTTAGCCATCGCTGATACTCTTCCTCCTAGCGAAAAAGTTAGCGCCCCAGATGCTCATTTAAACTGTTAGCAAATAGAATTTCCAGAACCAATTGAAGAGCCCAGACTGGAAACTGTAACAGTGTTGAGTATACACTTGATTTCATAGGTATTTAAACTATTCCACATTTCATTCCAAAAAAGAATCTCAGCTGTGTGGGGCAGTTATATAACAGAGAAGCTATAAATAAAGAAAGAATTAGTTCAATCGATATATAAATAAATGAACAGGGCTCTGGGAGAACAGAGCTATCACCAGAGATCCAGAGATTGGCCCCTTAGACTACTCTCTGTAACCTTGAGAGCACCTCAATTTTTAGAAGATGCTGCGGTCGGTAGCAGAGCTAAATTTTGAATTCTAAACTCCGTGCTTCTCCCAGCAAGGGACCATGGGGTCTCACAAGCACACAGAAAGGCAGCCAACTAGTGACTCGAACATTCCTCGGTCAAGAACAGAGAATTCAACCACGTTTTCTCAGCGTCCACTGTGAGGTGAATACAAGCCACTGACGTGATGTTGCCTGTTCTATTCATGTTCTTCTTTAAAATATCATGAAGACTGGTGCTTTTCTGCTTTTAAAAAGTGCTTTAGATTAGGATCCAGTGAAGCAGCTGGGGCTGGGAGTTTCCCAAAGGCAGTGGAAAACTATCTAAAGCATTCCTAAAAAGAAAGAACAGAAAAGAAAAAGGAGAACCTCAGAGATTATCTACCAGTTCAATAGCAGAAAACCCTACATAAACTCCTTGGCCATACACTTCACTTTCAAGCAGCATTTCCAGAGTTATGGCAATAAGCAATCAGTACCAGAGGCAGAAAAATAGAAAAAACTTAAGAACGATTTATCTCAAATATACAAGCTGTGAGGAACTGGGATAAGGAGAAGAGGAGAGGGAAGGTATAAAGTCAAGGGCACAAAATCCTAAGTGTCAGATTATTCTTAACAGTTACTATGGTATATTTATAAAAATACAAATATTTATTTTCTATTTCTTTTCAGAAATGAATGAGGTAAAAGCAACTTAAATATAACTCCCAAGTGAAACAAAAAAGAAATATAACAAAAAATATATCAAAAAATAAAAATAAAATATGGTCATGATGGTCTAAATATGACAATTGTAAGTGTATATGCCAATGGATTAAATTTCCTTATCTAAAAAAAAAGTTTCAGGTTGTATTTAAGAAAAAAAATCAAAAATATTCTATTTAAAAGGGAAGGAAAGATAAATGTGGAAAAAATAAAAATAATTGATTGGGTCAGAAAATATCAATCAAACATATTATGATATAAAAGCAGAAAGCAAAAAGGGTGATGCAATAGAAGTGAGTTTATTATGTGAGAATCAAAGGCAAAATAATCAGTGAAAACAAAAAAGTGTTAAATGTATATGAACTAAAACACATTGCAACAAAGTACGTGGAAGAAATTTAGAATTATAAGATGAAATTGGAAGAAATAAAATTGTAGCAGAAATTCTTAATCCACTAAAACAGTTAAATGAAGTAGGAAAAAAGAAATAAGAATTTGCAGAACTGCAATTAATAAGGTTGAATGAGCAATTTTAGGGTGTGAATTTAAAGGGAAAACATCGAATGTGGCAAACTTTCACAAAGAAGCTAACAGGAAATTTCAATAAAGGAAAGATACCCTAAATTATATGCAATACATGCATGATTTCACTGCAAAAATTGTGTGTATTTTATTTTAAATTTTTTAAAAATGACCAAGTGCCAATGAAACAAAGATTCCAACTATTACCTAGTCAGGGAAGAAATTTGAAATACAATAACATATCATTTTAAAATATGGAAAACAAGTATAGTACCCATCAGATTCTTGAACTTAAAGGAAAGATATGTTTAGAGAAAACTTCACTGCTTCAAATGCCTTTATTAATAAGAAAAGAAAAATTTCAAAAACCAGAAATATACTTCTAGAAAAAGAACCAAGCACAAACCTCCAGGAAAAAAAATACATGCATGATTAAACAAATAAGACAAGAAGTATTCTCTGAAATACTAAAGCTGAGATCCCTTACTTTGAAAAGGCAGGAAAAAAAATTCACTAGTAAATTCAGTGAAAAACATTTTTTAGAAATCAGAAAAAAAAATAAAACACTAAAAAGAGGCTGATATTTATATGGGAATATGTTGCCCATTCACCATGGTGATACATTTGGACATTCAAGTAAAATGGATGATTTTACCAAAGTTACAGAATTTAAAATGTTACAATAAAAGACTGAAAATGCAAATAGACCAATAACTAAGGAAGAAATTAAGGTTAGCTAAGAAACTGCTTTTCTTGCTACAAAGACATAATGAGTTAAATACAAATTTTCCAAAATTTCAAATAAAACTAATTACAACACATAAAATTTTTAAAAAATATTTATTAGTTTATTCTAGCAGACAAAAAATGGTTCTGTTCTTCCCCCTGGTAACATTACAAAGGAAATCTCTTTCTAGACAAAGCTCTTAAAGATATGAGAATATCTGTAAATAGAATACAACCCTGTTCCTAAAGTAGTTTTTCCACAAACAGGTAGGCTTTATTATAGTAATATGTCCAGGTAAATACAATGAAGCTAGGAATAAAATACACAATTTAAATAACTTCAGAACAAAATTTATATGGCCTTAATAAAAGATTAAAATATTTGATAAAACTCAATGCTGTTTTCCGGTAAAAATTTAAAACCAGAAATAGGAAATGCTTCTTTAACAATGATAAAACCTACCAGTTTGTAATAGAGAAACTTTTGAAGCATTCCATTTAAAAACAAGGAAAAACAAAGAGGATTTTTGTTAAAATTATTTAGCATACCTTTGGAGATTCTTGTTGTCCTGACAATGCTTTAAAATACACTAAAGAATCAAGATTATAAAAAATTTTTTAAATATTACTATTTTAAATTGAACCTAAAGAAATTAAGGATTCCAACTAAAAGTATTAGAAATAAAATAAAAGTTCATTAAGTATACAGATAAAGGGTAAATTCACATAACATCACAGCATTTCTAGTAAAAACCAGCAAGTAACTAGCACTTTGAGGTGGTCCCATTCATAACACTAACAAAAATCTATAGTATTCCAGAATTATCCTAACTCAGGATTTACAAAGAAAACTAGAAAATGCTAAATTTTAAAAGGAGATGTAAAGGAAGAAACTGTACTACATCACGAGATTGAATATTAAAGAAGAATGCATTTTCCCACCTGTTAATTGTTGTATCTGATTTGCTTTCAATTAAACCTATAAAAATATCTATAAAAATCTGACAAAAAATATTCCAACGTTATGGCTCAAAAATAAATATGTATGAACGGTAAGTACAATTGTTAAAGATGCTTCATCATTATAAAAAACCAAATGCAAATAAAATAAAATATGTGCTTATTTAAAAATTTAGAAAACACAGAATAGTGTAAATAAGAAAATAAAAATCATCATGGTTTTGGTTTAAAAACAGAAGTAAATTTAAACACAAGAGAGGATGTAGGGGTAGACTATCATATGTAAGAACTTGGTAAATGATAAATTTTAACAAAGCAAATGGAGAAGTAATAATTATGTAATGAATTCTTTGGTGATAACTGGAAATCAAAATGAAGAAAAAATTAAGTTAGATCCAGACCTCAAATCTACTACCATAATAAATAGTGGGTACATCCAATGGTAAACAATAATTGTTTCCTATTATCATAGGAAAAATAGAAAACATGATAGAACTATGTATGGAAATAATTTTGGTTATTCAAACAACGGAAAGAGTAGATTCATAAAATTTGATTTCTAGAAATCATATAAGATGATGAAAAATATTTGAGTGAAACGATCTGCAAATGCTTATTATCTAAAATAGCTGTAGGATTTATATAAATTCATTAGAACCAAATCAAATGCCAGTGCTCAAGAGACAGATGTTAAAAGAAAAGGGATAGTGTAAACAAAATAAAACATCTGATGAACCAGCCACCTATCCTAAAATTTAAAGAAATTCCCATTGAATCGGTGTGGCATCATTTCACACTGAATAAATTAAATGAAAGTAAAGCAAATGACAAAACTCATTGCTCGATGTGCTTTGGGGAGACAGAGAACTGCTGTTTGTCGATGGCAATCAAAATCGGTTAATTTCTTCCAGAAAGTAATCTGCGGGCGCACATCTCACAAACAAACAAAAGAATGTTTTCACTCCAAAAGATGTACCTCCCAGAATTTTTCCCAATCAAGTGAATTTTTAAAGAAATTATATACCAAGATTCTTACCATAGCATTGTTTCAATTGTCAAACACTGAAAACAATTAATTGCATAGGAAAGGGGATTGTGAAATGCTGCAATGAATTATCACAAGGGGTTCGTCAGTCCAAGGCTGGGGGGGATCCCGCCAAACAATACAGGATTTTCTTCAATATAAGAATTATTCTACCAAAGGATGCTTGAGAGTTACTGCTTTCCAGGAAAAAAAAATTAATGGTAATTACAGATACATTGAAAAATGTGTACTAGACAATTAAAAGTGAAATAAGCAGAAAATAAAAGTAGATGAAAATGTATAAAATGATGGATAAAGGTGGTGTGAAATCCATTAATGTACAGATAAAACTCAGAGAAAGGCTTAAAGTAATATAAAGAGTTGAATGATTTAACCAAAAGAATGTGAAGAACATTGTTTTTAAGGTGTTTCATTAATAAAGAAAAGTAAAATCTAGGTTGGAAACTAGAAAAGGTAAGGATGTATCCTTAAACTCTGACTAGTGTAGGAATCATGTGCTTTTTGGTATGCATTTCTCAAATCACACCTTAGCAAGACCACCTACTGAACTCATAAGTACATTCACCCCGTTTGGGGAGGGGGCACAGAGCAAAAGAAAATGATTTCAGATCTGGGATCTCTGCCACTTCTCTTATTCATTTCCTGAAGATCTTTTTCCTCGAGTAGAAGTGTTCAAAGAAGAATTGTGGGTTATTTGAGCAATCTGAAACCAAATCTCTTTCGACTTATTGGTGTTTACAATGTGCCAGTATCTCTATGGCTATTTCTGGTATCAATTAATACAATATTTAGTTAGATATCTTTATGATACTTTGTTTAAAAAGTGAAACAAATAAGTGTTTCCATCACAAACAGCACCGTTCCTCTGGGCTTTTACTGATGGTGTGTGTGTGTGTGTGTGTGTGTGTGTGTGTGTGTGTGTTGTTTCAGGAGCACATGGGGGAGGGTAGAGGTCTTTTGGCCTTTAATTCTTGCTTGCTCAAAGGGGTTTTTGGAGACAAAGACCTCGTGAATTTCATCTCTGTATGACACAGCCAGCCCAGTGCTGCTCTTGTGTAAACCAGTATTGATGAAAATAATCAAACCAAACAAAAATACCAAGATAATTAGAAAGCAATGGAATGAATTAGGATGATAGGACAGACAGCAGTAAAAATAATAAAAGAAAAGAATGAATATACATGAAGTATATGTACTCTTTAAGAAAATTTATCCTAAACTCTGCTATTAAACTATCTCCTAAGACATTTATTATTAAGACAGCATTCACACTTGTCACCCTTAGAACACCTACAACATTGCCATACAGCATCTCTGTGCTTTTTAGCCCCTTACTTGCAGAAAGGGAAAACAAAGTCCTTTCTTATATTCCTTTCATTTTTAAAATTTTTTTTAATTTAATTTAATTTTTTTAAATAAATTAGTAGCTTTAATTTTAAACTACGTATTTATCTTATGTTCCTTTCAAAAGAGTCATTTGAATGTAAGCCCTCTTTGTAGTTAGGTCTTTCTAAACTTTGCAACTTGACATGACATTTTTACATCAGAAAAGTGACAGAATGACAGAAGATGGCCATAATTTTGAAAGAGTAGCTTGAGGTGTGTTGGAGAATGCTCAGAACATCAGGCCAGAAGTCTTAGGTGTAAGTTGCTGCTTTGTCCAGCTTTCCCGAACCTGGAAATCGGCACATAAATAACCTGGTAATAATGACGATCAGGGCACCACCAATGTCACCCACTAGTTCTGAGACTCAAAACCGATTATTTAAAATTTTTTTTAATGTTTATTCATATTTTAGAGAGACAGAGTGTTAATGGGGCAGGGGCAGAGAGAGGCGGGGGACACAGAATCTGAAGCAGGCTCTAGGCTCTAAGCTGTCAGCACAGAGCCCAACTCAGGGCTTGAACTCCTGAATGGCGAGATCATGACCTGAGCCAACAACTGACGCTTAACTGACAGAGCCACCCAGGCATCCCTCAAAACCAATTTTTTTTTTTAAACTAGGTAACGTATGTTAAGATTAAGATGCTACACAAATTCAAGTTATTACGTTAGCACAGCTGAAGATAATATTTCTTATATTGTAAAATCTGAGTGCTGTTCAAGAATTGAGTACTCGTTGTAAAAGGTACCATGTTCTAGGCAATGGGGTCGTCTGCCCATCCTGCCCTGCCTCTCATACCCCCACTCGCAAGAGAAAAGGCACAACATGCCAACCAGGGGCCTCTCCCCCTTTACTCCCAGCTTGCCTTCCGCCCAGATCCCAGAATCCTGGCCCCCACCTCTCCCTCAATTTGTTTCAGATGGCATTTGTGGGTGGCATTTGCACCTATGGTTTTTCCCCTCCCCCATTCCTCACTCTGGGAGCTGTTCCACCTTTGGCCCTTGGGGGTTTGTTAGAGATGGATCTCAAAGAACGGACGGGTCTGTACTTGAGGAAGTTGGTGAGAAAATATTTCATGGGAAAGGAAATGGCAGCAGCAAAGATACAGTAGCTGGACACTGAGCACCTAGGTGTGGCTGGAGGGGTCTGGATGGTGGGCAGGCATGCAGATGTAAGTCCCCAAGCAAGAAGAGCCCTCAAGATGTCTCCATCTGGATCACAGTGGCAGAGAATGACTGATCATTCCAATGTGCCAGATCTCTATTGATTTTTTCCATCCCTTGTTCAATCTGTGAAAGTTACCTCTTTTTCTAGGTGGCTCAGTAGGTTAAGTGTCTGACTTCGGCTCGGGTTATGATCTCCTGGTTCGTGGGTTCAAGCCCTGCATCAGGCTCTCTGCTGTCAATGCGGAGCCTGTGGGATCCTGTGTCTCCCTCTCTCTTTGCCCCTCCCCTGCTCGTGCATGCTTGTGCTCTCTCTCTCTCTCAAAAATAAACATTAAAAAATATCTTAAAAAAGAAATAACCAAATGTTCACAAAAGGTATATATACAAGGATGTCCATGACAAAGCCGTTTAAAATTGTGAAAATATTGAGGGGTGCCTGGGTGGCTTGGTCGATTAAGACTCCAGCTGTGGCTCAGGTCATGATCTTGTGGTTCATGAGTTCAGCAGCATGGAGTCTGGAGCTTACTTCGGATTCTGTGTCTCACTCTCTCTCTACCCGCCCCCCTGCCCCTCACCCACTCATGTTCTGTCTCTCTCTCTCTCTCTCAAAACTGAATGAACATTTTAAAATTTTTTAATAAAAAACTGCGAAAATATTGAAAACAGTTTACATATCCAACAACTGTTGATTGGTTTAAATAGGCTGAGACTCACAGGTGAGATTGGATTCTACTGATGTTTAACAACATTCGGTAAGAAAAGCAGACTACTATACAGGATGATCCTGCACACCCTATGTACCTATGGCCAGAAAAAAGAGAATGCACAGTTCATTAGTTACATATTATCACTGCACAGCAAGGTAACAGGTGGCTTTAATTTTATTTTACTTGATAGGTTTTCCAAGCTTCCATTATTAAGTATTTGTTGTTTTACTGGTAGTAGGGCTTGAAGAAACGTCTTTTATAAACTTTTTTTTTATTACAGTAAAATACAGGACATAAATTTTTGCCATTTTAGTCATTTTAAGTGTATAACCATTTTAAGTGAAAAATTCAGTGACATTAATTACAACCACAATGGTGTGCAATTATTACCCCTATTCTTAAATTTTTTTCATTTCCCCCAAACAGAAACTCTGTCCCCATGAAGCAGTAACTACCCATCCCCCTCTCCTCCCAACCCCTGGGTAGCACTAGTTTATTTTCTGTCTCTATGAATTTGTCTACTCTGGATATTTTGTGTACGGGGACTCGCTGCAATATTTTTCCCTTTGTATCTGATTTATTTCATGTAACATCATGTTTTCAAGGGTCATACATTGTTGAAGCATGTATCAGAATTCCCTTTAAAGGCTAAATATTAATTCATTGTATACGTATACCACGTTTTGTTTATCCATTCACTGCTGATGGACTCTTGGATTGTTTCACCTTTGGCTGTTGAGAATAATGCTTATATGAACACTGGTGTACGAATATCTGTTTAAGGTTCCAGTTTTCAATTATTTGGGGTGTGTACCCAGAAATGAAGTTGCTAGTTCATATGGTAGTCCTCTGATTAATTTTTGAGGAATCTGCTACTTTTTTTTTTATCAGAAAATAATGCCATATTTAAAATCTCACTGTGATTTAGCTTTTTAAGAATATAGAGAAAGGAGGGACAGTTTAATGTTGATATCTATCTGTTGTAAAATTGAATGCTTCAAAATGTTCCATGTTTGACACGTGCCCACACCAGCTAGAAACCTGTGCCAATTTTTAGAAAATGTCAATATAAATTTAATTTATCCAAATATCCGTAAGAGCTCCATGTATGCCAAGTATTTCGAGGCTAGAAGCTAAAAGAAACTTTGTGATCAGTAACTCTTTTTGGAATGTTTCAAGTTGCAAAATCACCCCTGAGAAAACCACATCATTTACTTTATTGCGATCTTTTGCCAACACTTAGATCTTTTCCTCACATTTCCACACACAAAATTTTCAGTTCCAGGCAAACTCCATGTATTTTCTTTTAGGAGTTAGGTATCATTTTTTTTTTTTTAATCAGAATGTCACTTTTAAAATTTAGTCTGAAATTCAATTCTGTTTAGTTTAAGGAAATTTTTCTTAGGTAACTTGTCAGGAAAGCATGAATGATTGCTTATGACTTGAATATTTTTAAAAAAAGAATCGTGGAATTTAATAAAGCATATTGTTTTCTCATGGGCTTAAGGCATCTACAAAGGATCCAATTCAAATATGAATTTTAACCTTCCTGAATTTTTTCCACCAAAATCTTTTCTTATTAACCTGGCAAAAGAAAAAAATCTCGCCAACACTTTTCAGGACAGGGGATATCTCTTTTGATCTGCTTCGAAAACTCTTTCATACAAAGAGAAGGTTCTATAAATAGGAGAATGGATAAAGTATGGATGGGAAAACATTTATTTATAATATTTATAAACATTTATATTTATAAACATTTGAGGTTCAAACGTTTCTGGTTATACAACCTAACTGTATAATCTAAAACCACGGGTACCTAGGATATATTCCAGAAAAAAAACCCAATACAATGGATTTAATAGTGGATTGGTCATATAAAATATAGACTTATATGGAGAATGGGACATCAGGAGGGGAACATAAAAGTAGAAATTTAATAGGCAAAGGATTTATGTCAAGAATGCATAAAGAATTCCTGTAAATCAATAAGAAAGAGACAAACAATTCAGCTTCAAAATTGACAAAGTGTTGAACTGGTAATACCCAGAAAAGGAAACCAGAATGGCCGATAAACAAATAGTAACATGCTCCACTTCACCAGCACCAGGGGCAATGCAAATTAAAACAACCATGAAAAGGCATTTTATACCAATGATATTGGTGAAAAATAAAGTCTAACAGCATCAGCTAATAGAATGGAAGCAGGGAAATAAGGACTCTCCTTATGGGAGTGTAAACTGATGAAGCCACTTTGGAGAGTCATTTGGAAAAATCTAGAGTAGTTTGAAAATGTACATCCCCTGTGACCCAGCAATTCCACTGCTAGGTTTATACTCTAGAGAAACTCTTACACATGCACTTAAGGAAATAAATGCAAATCCCTCTGCTAAAAATAGCAAGTCTTATGGGGAAAACAGGGTTGGGGAACATCACTCAAAACCTGTGGAATTTAGTCACCCAAGAAGTAACAAAAACAAAAATGTTTTTAAAATCATGACAAAAATACAGTACAGTTAATCCACTGCTGGCATTTGCCCCTAGGACCCCAGATGCCTCTTCTTTGGGGATCCTTCCTGGACAGGTAGGTGTGGATTTTCATTAAAATTTTCATAAAATTAAGAATATGGCCCTCGGGATAGTTTTCTTCGTTATTTCATTGTTTTAGCACAGGAGGAAATGATCCCATTTCTCTGTTTTCTTCATCTGCCCTCTCAAGCATCACCTGATCATTTATTAGTGCAAAGCATAGTGGCCTTTGAAGCCATTAAACCTGTTACTGTTTGCTCTGAAGAAAGATACTTCTGTAGATTTTCAGCTCAGGTCTGTATTCATTGCTAAGACTTTCTCTTTTCTATCGCTTCAAGACCGTAACATATTGGGAAAAACCACCTGTGAGCCAACGAGACTTCCATGTTATACCAACATCCTTCCCCTATTTACCAATATACAAAAAGTAACCCAAGTTGTAAAACGGAAGTTCATTACAGCATTGTTATAGTGAAGAGTTGGACAGGAACTCTCTAAATGCCTCTCACTTGGGAAGGGATAAGTAAGACGTGATATAGTCAAATTATGGGACATTATGTAATAACTAAGAAATAAACTAGATCGATAACATCAACATGAATAGATCTTGAAAACACATACTAAGTTTAAACAGCAAGGTACAGAATATGTAAAATTTTTAAATCATGTAAAATAATACTGAGGATAATGGGTAGTAAAAGTATAAAAATATAGGGGCGCCTGGGCGGCTCAGGTGGTTGAGCGTCCGACTTGGGGTCAGGTCATGATCTCGTGGTCTGTGAGTTCGAGCCCCGCGTCAGGCTCTGTGCTGACAGCTCAGAACCTGGAGCCTGCTTCAGATTCTGTGTCTCCCTCCCTCTCTGCCCCTCCCACACCCATGCTCTGTCACTCTTTGTCTCAGAAATAAATAAACATTAAAAAAATTTTTTTTAAGTATAAAACTATAGATCAGGAAGATACATGCCAAAATAATGATCATAGTTTTCTCTTCAGTGGGCAGGAGAATGAAACCAGAGTAAAACCATCTGCAAATTTTATTCCTTTAAAGCAAACGAACATCTAAAACAAAAATGAGAACATATTATTTGCTGCAAATCCTGGCACATGGATCATGTGTCTCTTCAAAACTTTTCTTATTTTTCTGCATTAAAAATGTTTCCCATTAAAAAGGTAGGAATTTAACTCAGTTTAGCAGACATGTACTGAAGGCTTCCTATGTGCACACATGCCCCTAAGTAACATTGGTGGGAAAAATGGACACAAACTGTCTACAAATCATTTGCAATGGTACAGATGGTAAAAAAAAAAAGTGGGGGTGGGGTGAGGTGGGAGAGTGTGAAGAAAAAGCTGATTCCACATCTGGGAAGCAGGGCTGTTCCTTCCTAAGAGAGGCAGTTTTATGGAGTGAATGAGTGAGTAGTGTCCAATGGGGCACTTTCTCTTTAAGGTATGACATGTTGTAGATATACTAGGACTTAAAAGAAAAAAAAACAAAAACCTTTCCAAATGAAAACCCAAGAAAATGAGACAAAGGAACCCAATGGTGTAATCGTATGTGGCACAGGAATCCCTAATTCCACTGATTTTAAGTGTTATTTTGATAAGACAGAATTTGAGTTCCCCCGTCAGAGAACATTAAGTGCATTTTGCTAAATAAATTAATTTTTGTAAGTAGTGTATTTTTAAAAATGTTCTCCATGTCTGTGTTTAAGACAGAAGTTTTAACACCTTACATCACAAGTTGTACCACATTGGGAACACCTTTGTCCTCTGCTTGTACCTCAGTTTCCCCATCTGTGAAAATGCCCGTGGTAACAATAACCAGCTCTGTGGTTTAAGGAAAAGGAAATACTACATCAGATACAATGCCTGGCCAAAAGTAAGCACTCAACAAAGGTAAGTTCTTTTCCTCCTCGCCTAGAAGAATCTATTTATATCTAAGCAATCTCTATGTTGCACTAACTAGAAATAATCATTATCTATTCATTAATGTAGCATTTCTATTTTGTTGCAATTTTGTTATTCCAGCGCAACTTATTTTTGTAATCTTGAAACTAATGAAAGGTCCATTTTAAAGAGTCTCATTTCAAATGCTCACAATTTTCTTATCACACAGGGGTAACAAACTTGGGGTTCAATGGATGTCCATAGAGGGCTGTCAGGGTCCCTGAACCCTAGAAGATGCAAAATTGTGTTTTGAATAGAGGCAGATTCTTCCAGGGAGAGGGGCCACAACTTTCATCAGATGACCCTCTCCCAAACGCTGCTGTACCCTTATATTGTTGTGTGTCTTACTGTATAACCCTGCTTTTACATTATAAACAAAATTTAAAACTACCTGCCTACATTTATGATGGGGTTCCCCATCCCCCTCCTTAACCTTGGGGTATGGGGATAAAAGGGAATAAATTAGTAAAACAAGAGAAGAGTCTGGTACACAACAATAAAAGCAAGACGAACACAGCCCTGTCTGTGGCCCATTCAGAAGCAAGAAGCAAGCAGCAGCCCAGGGGCAGCTGATCCATGATAAAGCAGGTGAAGGGGATGATATTCGTAAGAATATTCAACATATCATCTTTCGTTGGAGAAATTTTTTCCACTGTCTTAGTTGTGAACCAAGAGGAAATGTGCAATGAAAATTTAATACCTCTGTTGCAAATGTCAGATTTTGTAGAGCAAAGAAACATCTCTATTTTTATGTTCCAAGTGCTGCAGATTTGGGGGGAGCTCTGGTTCCTTTGGGAAATGTCCAAACCCCTTTATCTTGCTTCACCCTCACTCCCATCGGCCAGTGACCCCATGGCAAAGGAAAGTACCATGCACCCTTCCCCCTGTGGTTCCTTAGTAATGACTTCCGTCCCTTTTTTTTAGCTGTGGTCTTTGGAGATTCTTCAGAAGTTCCCTCCTATTCCCCTCTCCCGAGGTCAGAGGGCTTCTGATTGACACAGTGATCCTGGACAGCAGCACCCCCTTTTTCTTCTCATAAGTGGACACAGTCCACTTTTCCCATGAGGAGGGAAGGGAAACTTTTGAGAGGCCTCAAAAATTTCCCTTACTCAGGTGATGGGATTTCGCACCTACCAGCATAACTTCTGAAATGAGGGCCCGGGCTGCCCTCACTTTAGGGAGACCCACAGACCCCAGGACTCAGCCTCAGCCTCCTCTGCTCTCTCTCTCTCTGCCTCATTGCATCCACACCACACAGTCTCCTCTGGGGTATCCTATATCATGCAGAGGTTTTCAAACTTTTTTTTCTTTTAAGCAGTAGAATTATTCTTTCCAAATGAACTATTGAGCCAAAATCCAATCTGTAAAACAGCTTGAAGCAGAACAGAGCTTGGATAAGGGAATGGGTCATATCTTTACCTACTTAACTTCTCCACCAGGGAGGGGCACTATAGCACTTCCCAAATCCCAGGAACACCACTGAGGAACGCTTGATGGAAGGAAACAAAGCAGCCACAGGCCACTCATCCTGTCAAGTTTGTAGATCACAAACAGCAAAATCCAGTTCCTGGCCAGCTGATCACTGAAGGGATTCACTGGAGGGCTGCTGTGTAGCTGAGAATTGTAAGGAAGGCTGGAAGAACCAAGTGCAAAAAGGAGAAAGAACGGAGAGGATCTAGATCGGCTGAGCTCCTTCTGAGAAGGAGGGCATATATGATCATATAGTTTATGCACCGCACAATTCCGAGGTGGTAATCACTAGATTTGTGTGCAGTGCACAACCTGCATAGCCATCTATGACAATCCTGAGCTGGGCCCTTGGGATCCCCTCTAAAAGAGATGATGTTCAGATGCTAGACCATCCAAAGCAATCGTCTTTCCTGCTCCTGTGTACCAAGTGCTTTACCTGTTTTAGCTCATTTTATCCGCTCCAAAGCCCACAGAATATCATAAGAAGCATTGGGGGGCCCTTGTTAAAATGCGGATTTCTAGGCTTTTCCCCTTAGGATTTCATAAGAGAAAAACATTGGGGTGGCAGCCTGGGAAGTTCCATTTTACAAGCACCTCAGCTGATTCTGATGTGAGTGGTACCAGAAACACTGTCCTGCATGCCAAATTTATTATTGCCATTCTACAGATGGGAAAAGTTTCACTTACCCAAGATCACACAGCTGGCGATTGGCAAAGAGAGGGTTTGGATCCAGACCCTTCTGGCTCCAAAGCATGTGAACTTTTCACTATACTCAAGACATCTCTCTTTGCACCTAGTTTCAGAACCTCAGTTCCCTACGGTCCCAAATGTCACTTCACATCTTTCTCTAAACAAATTTAAAAAAAAAATTAGATTGGCTTTAAGAGAAAAAATTTTTTATCTCCATAAATAGAAACCCAGCATCACTTGCTACTTGCTGTAAATGGGAGGTCATTATGAAAGTGGATGGGCAGCTGCTAGTGACAAATCCTGGGCCCACACCTGGAAGGCAGGTGCTTTGCCCACCCCGAAAACAGCTGGGCTCAAACGATGCGGTCTTCACCCGGAGCCCACCTGCTCACCCCTCCCTGTTCACAGATAAGCAAGCCCACAAAGTTGACATTCGTGAAATATACACAAGGCTTTCTTAACCTGAAGTCCAAGTATAGGCTCAGAGGTGAGGTTTACCCCACCATGGGACAATTTTTTCATGCTGCTTGATCTGTGTGAAGGCTTTTCTGGGTTGAGGGTCCATGGCCCTCTTCTGAGTCTTGCGGAGATCTACAATTCAAAAGAGATTAGGAGCTGCTGCTGAAAATGAACGTTTCCTCTCTGGATTTTCTCTTTAGCTTGTATCCCACGACTTTCCTTTTTGGCTAATCTTCTTCAAGCGCCCTGCCAGGTGCCCTTCAGTGGGCTTCTGCTTTCCCATATGGGCTTCAGGGACTGATTTTGAAGGGACATTTTGCCTGTGTTTCCATGAGTGCCTACTGGAAGGGTGCAAGGCACCAAGGGAGGTCTGAGCTGTAAATGGATCATGACATGAAGTGTCCTCTCCTGGCAAATGTCTACTCTGTGACTAGTCTGCACCTTTGGTCTGGATAATGCACTAAGTTGAGGCATTTCCCTACAGCTTTCCTTTTTCTTCTTAAAAAATTGTAAATGGAGAAATAATTAATGGATGGCAGATGGGGAGAGTCAGGTTCCTCACTGCTGTACTGAGAGCAAGGGAGAAGGTCACAGTGGCCCATGTGCTGATGGTTTAGAGCTGGGGACTGGGTATGAGACTTCAGTATGAGTTTATATTTACCTTAGTCTAGATGCAGACACGTGTAAATACACATTAGTATACACACATGCTTTCTTGTTCTGCCAGCCAAGAGGATCTAGAAGCAAGAAACACAGCTAGTGCCCAGATTTTGGTTTCTCACAGGGTTCTCCATCAGAAGGAATGAGAGCTCTTGGAGAAATGACTGATCACAGGACCGACACAGGAGATACATAAGCCTGGAGTATCTTATACTCCAGAGAATAAGGAGGATCTGGACTAAAAAAAACCCCAAGAACCAACGAAATTCAATGATGGGGATATGTCAAAGGGACACAGGAGCCAACTGATGGAGCTCCCAATAGCCAAAGCTGGAACAAGTTGAACAAAACAAAATAGATAAAGTAGTGTTGGATTGTCACCCAAAATATGAAATACGTGTACATGAGTCCATACCAATAGAAACAACAATTAAATAAATGCAGAGGATAGACAAAGCCTCCATGCAGAATAACTCCCAATAATTTATGGAACTATTTCGCTGTGAAGGGGGGAGCATATGTCCCTACACCTTAAGCATAATGACTTTCTTTCAAAAAGGATAGTATGGAAATAGGGGGAAAGAGTAACTCTACTGTGGAAAAATCTGAGAAACACCACCTCAGCCAGGTGGTCATGGTCAACATCAACAGTGATAAGTCAGTGTGTATCCTTGACACGATGGGATGAGAACGCAACCTTACCTCCGTGGTTTTCCTCCCCAAAACACGTTAGTCCAGTCTAATCATGAGAAAAACACCAGAAAAATTCCAGTTGACAGACATTCTACAAAATACCTGAGCAGTACTCCTCAAAGCTGTTAAAGTTATCAGAAACAAGGGAAGTCTAAGAAGCTCTTACAGTCAAGAGAAGTCCAAGGAGATATGATATCTAAATGTGATGTGGGACCCTCAAAGGGATCCCAGAACAGGAAATAGACCTTAGGGGGAAACTGAGGAAAGCTAAATAAAATATGGGCTTTAGTTAATAATAATAATGTGTCAATATTGGCTCATTAATTGTGATAAGTGTGTCATAGTAACATAAGATATTGATAATAGGGGCACCTGGGTGGCTCAGTCGGTTAAGCATCCGACTTTGACTCGGGTCATGATACTGCGGTTCGTGAGTTCGAGCGCCGCATTGGGCTCTGTGCTGACAGCTCAGAGCCTGGAGCCTGCTTCAGATTCTGTGTCTCCCTCTCTCTGCCCCTCCCCCGCTTGTGCTCTGTCTCTCTCTCAAAAATAAATAAACATTAAAAAAATTAAAGAAAAAAAGATGTTAACAATAGGGGAAACTGGGTTTGGGGTATACAAGAAAGCTCTGTACTCTCTTTGCATTAACCTGTAAATCTAAAACTGTCCTAAAATCAAAGACTTATTTTAAAAAAGACAAAAAATTATAAAATAGTTCAAGCATATAGAAAAGTACAGAAAATAATTTAACAGACATACGTGTATCCATCATCCAGGTTGAACAGATACTAACATTTTGCCACATTTGTCTCAAATCTCTTTTGTCTTCTCATGAAATAAAGCATTACCAATACGGTTAAAATTACTCTATTCCTTTCCTCTCTTATCATTCTCGGAGATAATGTCTCAAGTTGCTGTTTATTATTTCCATGCGTATTTTATACTTATGCTACATATGTATATTTCTATTAACGAATATATGCTATAGTTTTGTGTTAATAGTTACATAAACAGTAACATGTGGTTATATAACTTTTGCAAATTGTTCCTTTACACAATATTAGTTATTAAATTTATCTATGTTGGTTCACTTTGATCTAGTTCATTCAATTTAACCTCTGTATAGTATCCTATTGAATGAATAATGCACCATTATTCATCCTTCCACTGAGGGACAGTTAGATTGTTTCCAGTTTTTTACTGTTGAAAACAATGTTGCAATTAACATTCTTATATATGTCTTCTGGTGCATACATCAAGAGATGTTAGGGTATACGCTTTATGAGCAGAATTGCTGGGTTATGGGCTAGGTGCATCTTTAACATTATGGATATGGCCACGTTGCTCTCCAAAGTGGGTTCACTAATTTATCTTCCCAGTAGCAGTGAATAAGAGTTCAGTTCCCCCATTTATCCCTATGAACAGTTGGTATTGTCCAATTCTTAATTCTGCCAATCAGGTTAGGGAATATATTTTTCATGCTTATTGGCTGTTCTGGTTTCTTTTGTGAATTTCCCGTTTATAGCTATTGCCATTTTTGTACTGCGTTGCTTAATACATTGCTTACTGAATACATATTTAATTTGCTTAAAAAAAGTAACACAAGGTTCTCAGGTGTCCTAACCCAGTGATGTCCTAGAGCCTCACAAAATCCAGATGTATGTCTCCTCAGAACTCTGTACTCTGTGACCTCACATTGGCAGCTTTCATTAGCCAAGGTGGTATATTTACACAGAGGAAATTGACAAGCTCTACAAATCAGACCTCCCTCCCCCAGCCTATTGTCAAACATTTGCAACTAGCACACTATTATCTTAACCTCCTCCTAGCTCCTACCTGGCTCAACCATTCCCACACCATGTGGCAGGTTTGAAAGCAATCCCTGACCTTCTAACTTTTTAGCATATTGGAACCAGGCCTCGGACCGCTTTCAGGAGCTATCTCAACAGGGTTTCTATAATATAAGATAAACTCAACATCCCATTAAACTAATACATCTTCAACTTTAAAGCTCATCCCTATTCATTTAAAGCAAAGCTAGGCTCCTTCAGTGACCATCAGACACAGTAATCCAAGCACAGAAGTAGAATTTAAATATCCAGGGACCTCAGATGTCACTTGTCATCCTCTCAGTTAATCCAGTGCTTCTTTGGACGATTTCCCCGGTAGGTGTGGATCCAGTCTCTGTATGAACAACCTAATAACGCAGAGTTCTTTCCGGTACAAGGCAGTGCTCCAAACAGAGGTTATTTATTTCTATTGGAAAAGAAGAAACATTCTCAGAAAGAAGTGAAATCTGTTTTCCTTCCCATTAGTCTAGCTCTGCACATTGGAGTTACCTGGGTCAAGTCCAGTAATAATCTTCCAGGTATATAGAACCAGAGGTCATAGAAGACTTCTCTTAATGTCTATATGTCTTAATCATCCCTCATGGGATATAGCATCCAGCCCTTTCATACTCGTGCCCCTGTGTCAGTGTTCAGTTCTCTTGTTGATCAATGGTCCTCCAAGAACAAATGTCAACAACTTGATATTGTGGTCTCCACACTGTAGAGCGCAGACATCTGCATAACTTCACGATCTCACTTATCTGCAGCGCGTCCATGAGGCCAGAACAGGGTTTGCTACTAGTTTGGACCCAGACACACCAATGTTGCTTAAAAAAAAGTCCTGAAGAAATGTACAAATATATCCTACAGAATAAGGTTTACACTGGAACTTAATATCCCAAAGAGGGCATTTTACAGGAACATTTTCAATAGTCAACTGGAAGATGATTCATCTCGTGGATCACCTATAACCATTCGCATCTGCTGTGGTGATGTATCTGTTTGTCTCCTGTACCATATTCTTAGAAGAATACATATGAGAATTTAGAAGTGCTAAAAAATGGGTTCTACTCTAAGAAATCCTAATGTGTGGGAAATCTGCATTAATAAAACAAACTAGGAAGCAGTTGTTCCCTGAGCCTGGCTTCTCTTGCCTGTGCCTTGATTTATAGACTGTTAATTACTTAACAGAGAAGGCAAAGGTAGGAGACATGTGGGTTAGAGTATAAGATACCAAGGTAGCACTCTCGATTAAAAACCAAAGAGGGAAATCATGGTATTGCAGAAGCCAAAAGATCTACTCCAATGCGATCATTTCACAGAGGAGGAAACACAGAGGCAAAGAGGCATGCACAAAGTGACATACAGCACTATGGAGTAGGGTAGGGCAGGCGGGCAGGGGTGGGGGTGGGAGGTGGTGGGCAGCCTCCCTGCTGCTGATAAAACATATTTGGTCAGGGCGCCTGGGGGACTCCATCAGTTAAGCGCCTGACTTCGGCTCAGGTCATGATCTCACCATTTGTGCATTCGAGCCCCGCGTTGGGCTCTGTGCTGACAGCTCAGAGCCTGGAGCCTGCCTCGGATTGTGTCTCCCTCTCTTTCTGCCCCTCCCCTGCTTGTGCTCTGTCTCTCAAAAATAAACATTAAGAAACAAAGAAACAAAAACATCTCAGAGCTGGTGGCATTAATCAGAGGGAACACAAATCTTGATGTAATCCTACTTTGCAGGTACTTTTCTGATGCATTTCAAAACCAAAGTAACATCGGGGCACCTGGGTGGCGCCTCCGTCATCAGCTCAGGTCATGAACTCTCAGTTCACGAGTTCAAGCCCTGCGTGGGGCTCTGTGCTGACAGCTCAGAGCCTGGAGCCTGCTTCAGAATCTGTGTCTCCCTCTGTTCCTCCCTTACTTGCACTCTGTTGCTCTCTTTCTCTCTCTCTCTCTCTCAAAAAAAAAAAAAAAAAAAAAAAAAAAGTAGCATCTTTGATGCTCTCTGCCAGGCAGAGATCCTTACTACTGGTATGTGTGAAAGTTAATTACATGGCGGATAAAGAACATCTCTACCATCAGGATGCAGATAGGCTAGTGCCAATCTGTAGAAGGGTATGGTCAGGGTGTTGGTGCAGAGACAGAAGCCTTGAACCTATGGTGATTCCAAGGATGCCTGTCACTCCTGCCCCAGGTTTTCCAAGAACTTTTCTTATTGATGTTTCACCCAAACATGGTTCCGGAAGTTGTCAGAAAAAGATGTTCCAGCCATCTCTATCCAAATTCTCTCTGAAACCTCCATATTGCCTTTAAAGCATCACAGAGGAATGTAGCATTTACGGTCCTGTGAGCGCCGGGCTATCTGTGCAAATCTAAAATAAAAAAATTTTCTCAAGTTGGGTGTAAACAGATCTCACGGAGACTGCGACTCACATCGCCTTGACCATGCAGGGACTTGAACCAACTTGAGATCACTAGTATCTTTTCTACCCCTGGATTGCTTTGTGGAGACCCTTTGGTGCCTAACACAGCTAAAACCCTTTCCAGTGGACCTTAGGCAGATGGACTTCTGAAAATGTATTTATATGTAGAGACAGCTGTGGGCATGAAGTTTGGAGATGAGCATCTCTGGGAACTCACATAATAGCAAAAATGGAAAGCCTTGTGCTTTCTTTTTTTAGAACGGCTGCAAAATTTCTAATTTACACAATACACACTTTAAAACTTAAAATCAGATATATTTACGTATAGTGAAGTGCATCCATTTTTTTTTAAATTAAGTTTATTTATTTTGAGAGACACAGAGACAGCATGAGTAGGGAAGGGGCAGACAGAGAGGGAGAGAGAGAGAATCCCAAGCAGGCTCTGTACTGTCAGTGCAGAGCCTGATGTGGTGCTCAAACTCACAAGACCACGAGATAATGACCTGAGCCGAAATCAAGAGCCGGATGTTTAACCGACTGAGCCACCCAGGCGCTCTATGAAGTGCATTTGTCTTAAGTGTACAGTTCGATGTGTTTTTGATGAATGTCTACACTACCATGGCCAATACCCCAATCAAGACAAAGAGCATTGTCATAACCCTAGAAAGTTCTTTGTGCTTCTTTCTAGTCATCCACAACTCTCCTGCCCCCCATCAAAGGCAAACACGATTCTGATTTTTATCTCATAGATCGGTTTTGCCTGATCGTGAACTTCATGTGAACAGACTAATATACAATATGTGCCTGGCTTATGCATTATATTTTTGAGGCTCATCTGTGTTTTTGTATATATTAATGGTTTGTTCCTTTTTATTGTTAAGCAATATTGGCTCGAATGGACATATCACGATTTTTTAATTTGTTCTTCTTTGGTGTGCATTTGGGTTGTTTCCAGTTTGTTGCTATTAAGAATATAGCAGCTACCAACATTCCCATACAGGTCTTTTGTGAACTTTTCATTTCTTTTGCTTAAATAGCTAGGGATAGGGAATTGCTGGATCATAAGTCAGGTGTATGTTCAACCTTACAGGAAATTGCCAGACAGTTTACATAATACACTTTTAATTAGTGAACCTGATTACCTGTGAAGTGAATATTTCTACATTTTTTTATCTCATGATTTTTGTCTCAAATTCCACTGATAGGTTATGAGTACACATTCTTTTGAAATGTATCCTGAAGGATAAGTCCTTGAGTAACTATATCATTGTAGTGATTCTTTAATTCCTCTGAGTTATTTATACAAACAACTTAGAATCTGGAAAAATCATATTGGAAAACTGGGGTGATCTCTTTTGTGAATCCCTCCCATATTTTTATCATCTTCTTTCATAGTTTATACATACAAAAATATGTGCAATATATGCATTAGTTATAAAGTATAATTATAAAGTGGAAATCTGTAAACCCACCACCCAGCCTGAGGAATGAGCACAGTTCTGAGAACATTGCGTGTGCTTCTGGGCTTCTCCCCAACCCCTCCCAGAGGTAACCAGGATCCTATGCTTTGTGCTCCTTATTAATCCTTTTGCTAAAATAATAATGATTATAATAAATAAAGCAAAAATACTTTATTGTGTAATTATCTTGCTTTAAAAATTGCCACATGCTTTTTGTCGTCTTTGCTTTTAAGAGCTTTATCAAAATGGTGTTGTGTGTACTTTTTCAGAACTTGCATTTTTTTTTTAATTTAAAATTGTGTTTCAAAGCTTTGCCCACATTGTATGTGGCTGTAGTTTATTCACTTTTGCTTTGAATGACATCCCTTTCTGAGAATATATCACGATATATTGTGTACGTAAAATACTTGTCGATTGTCACCTGTGCTGTTTCTCACATTTCTTTTTTTTACTTGGTATATGTTACGTTTTGGGGGAGCATGATACATTGAGCAGAATATTTCGAAATAACACTTTTCAAGTAAACAGTTTTAAAAAGTGAAAATGAGCAACCATTTTCAGCTCCAAATGAAGGGAAATTTATAAGATACGTGGGGGGAAATTTGCATACAACAAAATGTGTGATGCATTGTCAATGCTACTGTAAAACAAAGACTCCAGTCATGTTTTACTACGTGATTTAATTTCCAAGGTTGAAAAAAATAAGTTTGACTTTGATATGTAGCATCTAATCCTGGAAGAAAATAAAAATCACCTTCTTTGTCTACGTTATCAAGTTAGAGCTGAAAAGAAATCTAAATTTTGACTCTCTTCTAAATATTAAGCTATATAATAGTAAGCATCTTCACGGTCTAAAATAACTTTATCTTATATATTTCCTACTACTTTAGGAAAACACAGGCTTTAAAAAAATTCACAAATGAAAAATCAATTTGGTCAAAAAACCCCTACAATTTAAATAACTACGCATTTCTCTTTATTCCATAAACCTCCTTATGTTCTCAGGCACAACTCAGTGGGCATTTTTACTACTAATACTTGAAATATATTGTGTAGTAAGGATCTTATATTAGCATTCACCTTAAAAAATCAGCTCTAAACTTTTGTCTTAATTTAGAAGTACATATTAAAAAATTCTGAATATGAAATATGAAAATATATTATGGATATTCCTTTATATTTAGCTGTAGAATGGATCTGTAGGCTTCAAGACCAAACTCATGCAGGGAACTCTCTGAAGAAATATTTAAAAATTAGTAAACTAAATTTTAATTATTCACATATACTGCCTAATTTTTAAATGATACATGCTAAATTTAAGTTTCTTTTTAAAGATTCTAGTATGTTTCTTTCTCTGTTAATGTCCAGAAACATCTAAAACTGGAACACTGTATTTGAAAATTAAGCTGAATTCAGTTAAACAAAAACAATCCCATATGAATGACTTTCTTAAGTTAAAAAAAAAAAAAAAGATTTATTTTCCTTCTATACAACTGACTCACTGAATTGAGCTAAAAATTTCCAAGGGGAAAAATGATCTAGGAAATAAATATAGGGGAGAAAAGGGCTAGGTTTCCATTATGATAGCTTCTGACTTGTTTTCAGCTCTTAATTAAAAAAAAAATATTTACGAATGATGGGATGCATAATGTAACGCGGAAATCTTTTACAATTACAGTAAAAAAAGAAACCTACCTTTCCTTTAGAACAGATCCCTACTTACCAGACAGTCTGATCGTTTATGAGACAAACACTTCCACTCGATCTAGAGATTCACAACTCTTTCATTAGCCATCTTCTTTTTATTTATTATTGACATCAATTAGCCTGAGTCATGAAACCGGACCACATTACAGACGACACGTGGTCCAATCACTATTTTTAAAAGTCCACGTATTTCAAACTCCTTTCTCCAGCCATTGCTGGGGTTTTTCTCCTTTGAGGACCTGGTCTCCGCGGCATTTATTCATTAGATGGCTGTCCTAGGGCAGTCTCGCTTTGGGGAAACCTCTCCTTGGTCACAATCAAGAAAACCACCAAGGAGACTTGGGGTTTGTGCTGGTTTCTAGCCACTTACGTAGCAAACGAAACTAGAGAGACGTGCTCGGGAGGACCCGAGGCAGGTGCGGGTGGGTTTCCGCAGTGACCACGGATCGCGCGTGTGTGCGGCATGTTTCCGGGTCCCGACACCAGCGGGGAGACTTGTCTCAGCTCCGGCCCTGGCCCCCCACCCAATTCTCAGGAGCCCTTCGGACACGCCCCCCCCCTGCCTCCGGGGCCCCGCAGACCGGCACTGTGCACGCGCCTCGGCCGCTCCCCGCAGCCGCCCACGTGGTGGATCCCCGAGCCGCGTGAGACCGCGAGGAGCGGCCAGGGCGGGCCACGGGTAGTGGAGGCCCGGCCAGCGCGACCCAGCCTAGCCAGCCCCCCTGCCCGGGCCCCCACATTTCCTCTCCCGGAGGGAGGCGACACTCCGCCAGCCGGCCTTCCCCGGCGCCTGCCGCGCCCCCTGGCGGCCGCTGCGGGGACGCGCCCTGGGCACGCGGGGCAGTCTGTCTGGGCCCCCCCTTCCCCCGCTCGGGGCCCGCGGCAGGCGGCGGGCAGTATCCCCTCACGCCCCTGGGCTAAACCACGCGGGCCGCGCCCTCCCCCTTCAGCTCCCCGCGAGCCCCCAGAACTCCGGACTCTGCGGCCGCGACGCCGCGGCCGTCCCACCCTTGCGTGAAAGTGCCTGCCTTAGTAGGTTGGGGGTCTGCTTTCTCCCAGGTGTGCCCCTCCCGCCACATTCGGGCTTTCCAGCACGCTGCGAAAAAAATGCCGCATGCACGCACTTATTTATTTATTTTGCAACAGCTGCAAGAAACAATGAAGCTTTTCAAGAATCAGGGAAACGCGCTTTCCAGCCTTGCTGTTGTTTTCAATGAACCTCTCCGGCCCCGCACTGCCGGCCCACCCTGCCCCCTCCCTTCCTCCCTTCTCTTCTCCAGCCTGCCCCTTCGCGGAGCCCAGGCCGGCGCCGGGGGCATTGTTTTTGGAGTCTTGCGGGAGGGGAGGGCGCGTGCAGGGTGGCCGGCGCAGTGCGGGTGGGGGCGAGAGCGTGTGGGCGCGCGCGCGCGTGTGCCGGCGCGGGCGGGGGGCGGGGGCGGTGCCTCGCAGCCTCGCACCCCACGCCCCGGCTCCGCTCCGCACGTCCCTGGAATCCCGGGCTCCGGCTCTTGGCGCGCGCCGGCCTGGGCCGGGCCCTCGGCGCGCCGCGGCTGCGGCTGTGGCCGCTCCAGTGTGCGCGCGGGCGCGTGTGCGCGGCCCCGAGAGTGCGCGCACGCGCGAGCCCCCAGTGTGTGGCAGCAGCGGCGGCAGCGGCGCGGCGAGGCTGAGGCTCTTGTTTACCAGCATTAACTCCGCTGAGCGGAAAAAAAAAAAAAAAA